>NC_140932.1:119022780-119437780 GCF_014529385.1 Adiantum capillus-veneris | reverse complement strand
AGTCCTTTATTGTTCATGTTCTTGCAATTATCTCCGGATAAGGGTTCAGAATTACATCAACAGCTTTAGACAGCCAAGGGGACCAGTGCAAGATGGAGTTCTGGAAGTATCTAGTTAATTGACCTTATTCTAGTACCGATGTTACTCTATTGCACTTTTGTACCGGCTCTCTTGTGATGCCACCCAGTCTCAAGCTAGACCACCTCGGGGCTAATATTTTTTTGTGCACATCGATCCCTTTCCATTGACCACCTTTAGAGAAAAAATTTGGCTTGTCTATCATATCCTTGGTCATGATAGCCCAATACTGGTCTTATTTTATGTTTGAGACCACAAACTTGGCACAGAGGGCCTCAACATGGGCAGTAGGGTTGAGAATTCAGAGGCCACCTTGGACTATTGGTCGAGCGATAACTTCCCACTTTGCACATTTCCATGGGGATGAGGCTTTGATGTTGTCCCTCCATAAGAATCTTTTAATAATTACATTTGGCTATTTTGAGGAGCGGGCTGGTGAAGGCAATATAAGAAAGCATAAAAGAATTGATCACTTTGAATTGACTCAGGAATGGAAGCAACACATACTCCCACCTTCTCGTTTTTCCCTAGATCTTCTCTAGGACCCAATGGAACCTTTGCTTGTGTGTAACCTTCACCCCCAAGGGGGTGCCCAAATGTCAAAATATCCTTCCTTTAGACATGATCTCCCCCGACCAAACAACGACTAGACTCATGGGTCAAATGAGTAGTTTTTTGTTGGGGAGACCAGTCTAGACTTCTCAATACTACACTTCAAACCCAAAGTCACCAAAAAAATTTGCACAATCTCTAGCGCCTTCTTGAGCACTTGAGGGAAGGCTTTCATAAAGAGGAGAGAATCATCTGCAAACATCTTGGCCAGGAGTTGGTTGTTGTTGGGCAAAGTTAAACCTTGAATTTCACCCTGTGCAGCAGCAACTTCGAGCATCGTTATTAGAGGATGCGACCTAATGGCAAAGATAAGTGGGTCCATGTGGCATCCTTGCCTTATGAATCTTTTGGCTTCAAAGGAGCCCACAATTCTATCATTGAACAAGAGCTCAGATTGGCTTCCTTCACCCAAAGTGTGTATAAGACGACATATGCAAGGTCCAAAGCCAAGTGCTTTCATGAGATCTTCGCCACATAATCCTCTCATACGCCTTGTCGAGGCCAACAAGCTAAAGCAAGATGCACTCCTACTTCGTGAAAGCTACATACTCAATGCCAAACATTGCTGCCAAGATATTGTCATATATTGACCTTCCTTTGATAAACCCATGCTAATGAGAGGGGAGATGACTTTGTCCAGGAGGGGGGCAATTCTAAGAGTGGCTGCCTTGGCAATGATTTTGTATGCCATAGACATCATAGTTATGGGATTCCAGTTCTTAAGATGCGAGAAGAAAACCTATTTTGGGATAGGCTTGATAAGCCCTCTTTTCACACTAGGATCCAATGACCCCTTGATGAAAGTTTGGTTAGCCATATATGTGGTTGTGACCTTGAGATCATCCAGAACTCCCTGAGAAATTCAATGGTCATACCATCCCATCCAGGGGACTTCTCCCTGCCAAGAGCTTGCAATGCAAGCGAGCAATCATCTTCATAAAAGGCCATCTCAAAACGATTGGCTTCAGATTGAGGAATTTTCCTATGACACTCTCGACCAAAGTCTCTCTAACTTCATCCACTTTTTGAGAGTGGGTCTCAGGTTGGCCAATGCTTTGGCTTAGATGATCAAACATCATCCTATCCATTTCATCTTGGTCTTGTGTAGCATTACCATTCTCATATGTGAGCGAGCAGAGCCCCGGATTTTCTTGATTCTCAAGGCCCTTAAAAAATGTGCCTGATTAGTGGCATCTGACTGAAGGAAAGTCTCCTTGGATATCAATCTTGCCCTCTTGAACTCCTCGAGCTATTGCTCAGCTAGGTTGGCTTTTGCTTCTAGCCACCTTTTGTGTTCTTCTTTGGAGGCTAGCCCAGTACCTTTTTTGGAAGTCAAACGAGCAACCTCCTCTTTGAGCTTCTTCCAATGCTCTTCCCAAGCCTTTTTCATTCAAGGGCTCAAGCTTTTGATTGCTTTTTGTATACTCCGAGCAAAGAGGTCCCAAGCTTTAGGATTTTCTAGCTTAATATCTTTATTGAGTTTGCTTAAAGATTTCTTGGTAAGCCTTCTAAACAAAGGGTCTTTGAACAAGTGTGCCCCCAGTGACAAGCAGCTTTTTACTCCCTCTGGGGGCCTTCCCCTTCCCCTTGTCTTTCTTGAGTTTCATGTGTAGAGGTAGATGGTCTAACATGCCCTTTGTTGTCAACGTAGATGGTCTAACATCCCCTTTGTTGTCAACACCTTCATCTCAAGCAGTGACTTGATATAGTCAACTTGGTGAGAGTAGTAGCACATGTCAAGCCGAGAAGCCATGCGGGCATACTCTATGCTTGTGTATGTGAAGCCCGGTGCGTTGCTCGAGGGATCCACCTCCCACAAGTCCATCATAGCCCATTTCTCACAAAGACCTAGCCAATTAGTTTTTCAAAACCTACCAACAGATTGGCTAAGTTTGTTCTATCCTTGCTCCTCTCCACCATATGGAAGTCACCTATCAATAGCCACTCTCCTTCAATAAGGGGGTCCCTGAGGTGCATCCACAACTTGGCTCTATCCTTGGCATTGCGAGGGCTATATATGTTTACTAGGGTGATAGGTTGATCTGCCCAACTAATCCTTACTCTTAGGACTCTCCCAAAGGGGTGATTAAGGACCACTTTGGGCTCCAGGTCCTTGTCCAAATTAGAGTGGACTCCATTGAACCCGTCCACTCCCTTTCCATAGAACACCAACTTCTTTCTCAATACCCTTTTTTTTTTGCTATGAGCATCTAGATGATGTTCTTGGATGGCCCAACAATTAACTTCCTTATCCTTTCTAACTTCCTCCGAGTATAGGGCGTGCTTCTTCTAGGTCTTCAATCCTTTGACGTTCCATGATTGGATAGCAAGCAAGTAATGCAAATGCCATCTAAGAAAAGGTTTGTAGTATTATGTATCATAATAAATAGATAAATATATAAGTAATGTAAGTGCTAGCAAGGAAAAACTTTGTAGTGTTATATAGCATAATAAATAGATAAATGTATGTTCATTACTCATAATGCTATGTAGAGGCATGTCGATGGTTTTTTTTTGGAAATAGCTTAGACAAATGGAACTTCAAAGAGAGAGATAAAAGTCCCTACAAGATATCAAGAGAAATCATCTCCTCGAGTCCATCACCATTAATTTGTTTATATATTTTTGGCTCCCTGAGCACATTATTCCGCTTAGTTGACCTATTGATCTTGGAGATTTTTGTTTCTCAAAAGATGAACTTGACTCCTTCTCATCAAGGAATCGGAGCATCAACTCATGTATGCAAACGAGATGCAAATCATTTATGCCTAGGGACTTTTGTAAATGACAAATTGCCTATACTTTAGGTTTTTTATTAGTAAATTTTCACTTAACATGTGGTTGTTTAATGGTCTTAATAGGTGAACAACATAAAGCATTCAACAAACAAAGCCATTGCTTTGAAGCTTATGGAGATCACAATATAAATTTGATGTACAAACGACTCGATGACTTTTGAATGAAATTCAAGAGAAAATCATTTGACTTCAAGAAATCATGCAAAGGATTGAATACATTTGATGCAAAGGATTGAATACATTGGACTTGGCATTGTGTATATGAGGTTCATCAGTTTCAACAATCCCAAAATCATTCAATTACAATATCCATATTATGGATCCTATTCAATATCATGTTAGCAATGCATTTTATTTACAACAAATGTAATCTTTTTGCTATATCCAATGGAACATGAAAACTCTCTATCTGGAGGAGGAATTTACCAATGATTATTTCCAATGGAAAACTCCTCCTTTCATTATGATAAGAAGTATAAGTGGACAAAAAATTAGCCTTAATATACTCATGGAAATGAAAAAGTCAAAATTATCATTGAAAATGTGAGTTTTAACACTTGCTTTCACACATTAAAACCTTCTTTACACTATATCTAATTTATACATGTGTCATTTTTTTATGGTCACCACTACAATAGGTCGCGCAAAAATTGACACATATAGCGACACAAATAAACGGGTTTTAAAATTCCAAAACATCAATATGAGCATCAATATAGGCGTCTGTATGGTAGCGTTAGAATAAGCGTCGGTATACGTGTTGAAAAATATTGATCTGAGTTGCATTGTACGTTATACGATATACATATAATACGCTTTAATCGAGCGTATTATATGACTCTATCTTCATTCGGTCATATTATACAGTGTCACATCAGCAAAACATTGTCATAAAATCTAATATCTAACCAATCTAAATGATTTTCTCATATTAAACTGATTATTTAATGTGGGAGAATAAAGGGGAACAAGGGTTAGGATATAGACGTGTGCTTATAGATCTATCTCAACACGGGGCCAATGGTAATGGGGTCCAAATGAGAGATGGTCTATCAAAGAGCAAGGCTAACCAATGGAGAATATAGACCTTAGGGTTAGCTTCATTGAAGACCTCCAATAGTTAGTGTAAAAGTCCTTTGGCCTTAGATAAGCTAGGACTAAGCTTGAGGTGGGAACCCGGACCAAGCTTAAGGTGCTTAAGGTGCTTGATGGTTGGAATGCTTGAGATGCTTGTCATGCTTAAGATGCTAGGGTTGTACTTGAGGTGGGAACCCGGCCCAAGCTTGAGGGGCTTAAGGGCAAAGCTTGTGGTGGGAACCGGGCCCAAGGTTGAGTGGCTTGCGGTGTACAAAAGTCAACACCATTCCCTACAAAGAGGGGGCGAGCCCTACAAGAGGGGGGATGAGAGAGAACACCCACACACTCACTCAAGGCAAGCTTGTACAAAGAAAGCAAAAGGGACACTTGTCAAGTTCCTCCTCATGTTGCCCTCATTGTGTGCCTGAAGCCTATTGGTTAGCCACCCAAGGGGTCCAATGATAATTTAAATTATTTATTTAATTTTTTAGCATTTATCAAGCCCTCTCTCTCAAAGGGGAAAGGGGGACACTAGTCCCAAGGCTACCCTTGTTGCTTGGTATGACTCTTGCTTGCGATTGGCTAGGCCTGAAGGGGTCCAATGAGCTTCAAGCATGAGCTACAAGGGGGGGTCGACCAAAGCAAGTAGGGGGCCTGCTTAGGGGGTATACTCTCCCACACACACACGCATACACTCTCATTGTGTAAAGTGCAAAGTGCAAGAGATCCCTCTCCTTATCCAAGCAAGTAGAGAGGTTGAGAGCCTACACCAACACTCTTGGCTATGGAATGCAAATCCAACCAAGATCCATGCTTCAATGCTTAAGCTTGCCATCTTCTCCATCTTTATTACTATGCTATTATGTATGCTAGCAAGAAGACTGATGATAAGTGAGCAGCTAATTCTTTCTCCTAAGAAATGTTTCTTCTTCCTCTTCCCTACCCTCATTCCCTGCTAGCTCTCTCCACCTTCGAAGGTGTTTGAGGTCTTGGGACTGAGGCTTGGGATAGTTAATGCTTTCCTTAAAGTTTATGTTATGCTCATGATGCATGAAGCTTTCCATCTTCATTGCATCACCTAGGTCACAAGAAACACAAAGATTGTATTGTAACAAGTCTCTCTTGATAGGAGAAATCATAATACAAATGCCTATTGGAGGGGGGACCGCGGCTCCACATAAATCCGGTCCTCAATTGTTGTCATGTTATCTAAATTCTCTCTCTTGCAAAAGTATTGTTCATGCCAAGATAACTAAATGCTATGTTTATGCCGCTACCATCAATTATGTTCACCCGCTATGCTCACAAAGTAATTTCACAAAAGTGCACTCTCTAATTTTCGTTACTCTCAAGTTAATAGGTCAATTCCGTTACAAACATCGTCTCGTATAATTTCTTAGAAGTTTGATCAAAATATATTTCAATCAAAATATAGTCCTTATATACGTGAAAACCAACTGTTTTCATCATTCTATTTGAACTCTCTTCTTCTCTTGTGAAAAGAGTGTATCTTTAGGTGAACTTTAAAACATTAAAAATATATATATAAAAAATCAATCATCAATTTTTAAGTAAAAATTAGAGCTTAGGGTAAAAAGTTTAATTAGTTAAATGTAAATTTAAGTGTTTATTTTAGTTTATGGAGTTTTGCGTCTAAAATTTACCTACTTTGTGTGGAGTATATCTCACACTCGGAGGCAAATTAAATAGAGTAGTTAGTGATTGCTTGCCTTGTGTAGAGGAAACTCATACTTGCAAGTGATTTAGGATAGTTAAAGTTAGCAGTTACTTGCTTTGTGCTAAACTAGAAGTAACTTAAGTTAGATAGTTAAAGTTAGCAGTTACTTGCTTTGTGCTAAACTAGAAGTAACTTAAGTTAGATAGTTAAAGTTAGTAGTTACTTGATTTGTGTTGAAATATGTTCACACCACCTGAAAGTAACTTAGGTTGGATTTATCTAATGGATGTTTTTCATGTGTAGAGTAATACTCCCACTAGAGGCAATTTAGGTAGATTAAATAATAATCTCTTGCTTTGTGTAGAGGTATTCTCACACCTATAAGAGATTTAGATAAGTAGTGAATTATGATTGCATGCCATGTGTAAAGTTACACTCACACTTGGAGGTAATTTAGGTAGGATATTTAAAGATATCTTGCTTTGTGTAGAGTTTACCCACACTTGGAAGTAATTGAGATAGCTTAAGTGATTTTTTATCATGATTCGGGTATAGAGTGAAAGCTCACCAAAAAAAAAAAAAAAGGTATTTAGAATTTAAAAAGGTTGAAAATCTATGTTTTTTCTAAAACAATAGCGAATATAGTAATGTAAATGGTATGAGATTCAATTTTAGACATGTATTTAGTAAATAGTGTTGTTTGAGTTTGCAAATCTCAAGAAGATGATGAAAGGATATGAGTGGAGCTGCGTAGAGGAATTAGTCAGTGGAAAGACTTCATCAACTTTAAGGCGTAAGTCTTGCGGACATCATTTTAGCGAAAATGCACATAGGATAAAAGAACATGTATTCAAAATTCTTGGAAACGTGGCTTGCAAAGAGAGTACATCTTGAGGGCAAGAAAAAAGGTCATCCCAGAATGATGGCTCCATCTATGGCTAGGGACGTGGAGATGATACTCGAGAATGATCAAAACCCTCCCTCAGCCCCTGCTTATAATCAAGGAGGGTGTCATTCATCATTTGTTGGGGCTTGTAGCTCTAGTCCCACCACAAGATCTGCTAACATTATCCAAAGTGAAACATGGATCGGACGAGAACCTGCACCAAGTGGTTCTACTTTGCATCGGGCATTTGATAAACAATAGTTGCTTGAACTCCATCTTAAGTGGACGCAAGCATTCGTTGCATGTGCAATTCCTTTTAACGTCATTCAAAATCCTATCTTCAAAGATTCTTTAATGAGCAACGAAGAAGAGTTTTGTAGTACCTGATTGTAATAAGATGTGTTACACATAATATTTAGATAAAGTGAAAGCTATATCAGAGTATATTTTAAGGCGCACAACTCTTGATTATGTGCCACAGTATGGATGTACAATCACTCTAGATGATTGGACAAATTGTCAAAAGAAACCATTATTAATGTGATGTTGATTTGTCCATGAGGATCCATATTTCTTGAAGCGATCGACACATCTCTAGAAGAGAAAACTAGTGGATATCTTGCTTATGTATATGCGCGTTCGATCAGAAGAGCATGGGGGGACTAAAAATGTGACAACCATAATCACAAATAATGTATCTAACTACAAAGTAGCTAGAAAAGCAATTGAAGCAAAGTATCCAGAGATTACATGGGTTCCGTGTGCTACCCACACTTTGAATCTGCTCTTGAAGGACTTTGGAAAAGTTTCTTCTATTAAGAAAACTCTTCTAGATGCAAACCGCTTGGTGAAGTTTATAAGAAAGCATTCATTTTCTTATGCTATGCTTAGAACAAAGTCCCCAACCAAAAATTTACAGATTTTTTCTGTGACCCATTTTGCGATAGCATATTACGTTCTCTCTACACTATAATAGGTTAAAGAAGACCTTGTTGAAATAGTGGCAGATAGAAGATGAGACATTTGGCTTCATAAATATCCCAAGTATAAGCCCGATGCTTCCAAATGCTACCAGCTTGTAAACTCTCCTGTTTTTTGGAGAAATATATATTAAATTGATAGTGTCACAGAGCCCTTCACTCATCTGATACGATTAGTGAACAAAGAAGCCTCTATATTTCGACGGGTGTACTAGTACGTGCATGAAGCCCCTCGCAAGTTAATAGACAATACATCTTATGCAGGAAAGGAGAAAGCCATGATGTTGTTTGTCAAAAGACGATGGGAACAACTGCATACTCCTTTATATGGACCAGGGTTTGTCTTAGATCCCAAGTTCCAGATGCACAATCAATCTTCAAACAATGAAGTAATCAGCAATTTCAAGAAAGTGTTGATCCGAGCCTATCACAAATTTTTGTTTACTATATTTTGTTGGTTTTCCTTGCTTCTAGAGGTTTACAATAAAAGAAAGAGTGAGAACAACCTCTTAGAAAAATTCAAAAAAATGATTTGATGGGAATTTTTTCTTGACTAGTTCACCGGAGGTGAAAGGTAGAGGGAGAACCTAGTGGTAAAGGGAAGGGAAAATATGTAAATGTGAAAAGAAAAGATATGATGTGGTTGTGGAGCCATGCACCCATGATTCAAGGGTCATGAGTGGCTCATATCATCATGGCTTTGGAGCCATATGATGATTCAAACAGATGGGATCCAAGTGGAAGACTTGGTAAAGGAAGGAAACAGACATATGATTTTGCTGGATTTTTAAAAAATACTTCCACTCCGATCCAAGAAAAGTTGTCTTCATCAAAGTTGTAGCTGATGAGCTGGAGATTCTGACCATATTTTTTTTATAATATTTTTTGCATCTACGGTCTAGGAGATATGGCCAAAATGACGGATGCCAGTTTTTTCAACTATGGTGGAGACCACCCCCTCTACCTTTAGATACACACCCTTCCTTTTCCACATTGAGACCTTCTCTAAAATCAGCCATTAGTCTTCTCACCCTCCCCTCCTTCCTCCTCTCTCTCAAGCTCAAAGAACCATCACAAATTCCTCTTCTAATCACCTCTCAAATCATGCTTAATCTTGTTGTAATTCATAAGTTCTCATTCAACCCCTTTCTATTATTACTAGATATACATTGATTTTATGTAGATTCTTTACATTTTAAAATAAGGAAGCTCTTGGACTCAAGCTATGGAGGAAGGAGTGAAGACAACACAAGTGATGATGGAGCCAATTAGTTGCAAATTGGTCAACAAATCACTTGGAAGGAGCTTCTTCATTGGTTGAATGTCCCTAATCAAGCTTCATTTGTACAAATTGCACTTGGATCTTAACCTCACTCCTAATCACTCTCTTTCCTATATAAAGAAGCCCCCCCTTTGTAATTTCAAGTATCCCTCAGTCCCATTGAGTCTTTGCATCACTCATCATGAGCCCATAAAGCTCATTCATTCACTCTATTCTTGCACATTTTAGAGTGCAAATTGTTTTATGCTAGTAACCTCCCTTCCTCTTACTTATGTTAATTAAGAGAGATCTTTTATGTGTGTGTGAGAGTGCTTGATTTGATTTTGGCTAATTCTTGAGTTGTTGTTTAGTAATCTCCATGCTATTTGTGTTGGGAGTGCTTGAAGTTATCCATTCCTTGTACACACACTAAGGTTAATGCTTCATTCATAGTGATAGTTCTCTCTCTCTCTCTCTCTCTCTCTCTCTCTCTCTCTCTCTCTCTCTCTTTGTGTAGCGGTCCTAGTCCACGCTTCCAAGACTAGGTGGTGCCCTCATCTCATTTCCCTTGTGGCGCAATGGAGTTTGTTTTGGTGTAGAGGCCGCCATTCCAAATTTCCTTTGTCATAAATTGGTGCCCCCACGGAGGAGTTCTCAAGCAGTGCTCTGTCAATCCTATGAAGGAAGGTCCATCAAATTCTCCAAGACTTCCACTATGGTCTCCCCAAGAAGCTCGAGAAAAGAAGCGTCTTTATCGACAAAGGGCATGTATGCGGGTAAAGAGAGTTAACTACATACACCCTTCTTTGCTTCAAGGAAAATTTTGTAGTCATCAAGTCCCTAGGTCAAAGCATTGTGTTGAGTGCTTCGTGGCTAGTGTGAAGACACTTCCTTTGAAGCCTCGACTTCAGGTGGTGAAAGCACTTTCAAACTCGGGTATTAACAAGTTTTTGGAGGGGGAGCTACACATCAATGGGGTGCGGTATTGGCAAGAGGCTACATATGGTGATGCACTCCAACTACTACTAGCAAGAAGGCTCAAGGTAGTTGAGAGGGTAGCCATTGAACCCTATGAACTCTACAAAGCTGAAGATGGTCACACCAAAGCTAGGCTAATCACTGGTGAGCAAATTCTTCGCATCTCTCAAATGGTGGGATCCAAGAGAGCTGAACTTCAATGAAGTGCTTCATGGAAGTTTGTATTTAATGCACCAATGAATAATCCCATTTTCTACAACTTTCAATCAATTCAGAATATTAGGGTGAATGTGCGCATTGATAGAAAGATTTTTTTCCAACAAAGATTGGTCTTCTATTTTGGAGTTGAGAGGTTGAGAGAGATATTGTTGTCCCCTGACCCTATAATATTTCCTATTTTGGAGTATAATATATCTTTTGATGTTCACATATTCATCTTGCTTTAAGCATACTCCATGAATCATAGGGATTTATATGGACCTTTCCAACCTCTTGCTAGACAAACTGTGCATATAATAGCTAGCACAAAGCTTAGATTCCAAAACATCATAAGGAACTTACTAGGCCCTCGTCGTCTAGCTGAGATTAATGCATCTATCAATCCATTTATTCTACCCTTAATAAGATATGATTTGGGCCTAAACGTTTTCATCTTTGTGCTGTATTGAGAGGAAGGCAACCCATTTTATGATGGCTTTCCCTAATTTTTTTGTGCTTAGTGGGGAAAATGCTGGGGATTTTTTGGATAACTTGGAGATGGCTTTCCTTGTCTCTGGGAGGGATGACGAAGCATTGAAATTGAGAGCTTTTCCTTTGGTGCTCAAAGAAGAAGCTAGGGTATGGTTCTAGGCTCTAGATCCAACCCAAAGAGGTGATTGGGAGGGATTGAAGGCAGCTTTCCTACGAATATTTCAACAAGCCAATTCGGCAGAAGAACTATGGCAACGGCTTCTGGCCCTTCATCAAGTTGACCCTCATGGTTATGCAACCTATGAGGAAGGTTTTCTGAAACTTTGGGGGCAATGGTCAGACTCACTAAACCCTGGTGAGCGAGCTCCCAATTGCCTCCAAAAGGATCGATTTATCTCAGGCTTGTACCCCTTGCTAGGGGAGAAGGTAAAGAGCAAATTTCCAAATACTTTTGAAGATGCCTTAAGGATTGCTAGGGAAAAGAATCGAAAGATTCTCTATCAAGCCCAAGCTGGCCAGCTAGCTTTGGGAGGCAATATCACAACTATGGAATCTTCTCACGTACCTCCAAATGTGCCTAATGCACCAGACCTCAATAGAGGTCAACAAGAAGATATGCTCCAACAAATAAACAATCTCACAAACCAGCTAGAGGGTTTGAGAGTAAATCTTGTGCAGGGTGCAAGAAGGCCTATTGAGGGGAATGGTGGGAATCGGCCACCAATACGACGTCAAGCAAGGGAAATGTTGTGTTACAATTGTGGGGAAAATGGCCACAGCATGTATAATTGCCCTCATCCCAGAAGATATGACTACCCTGTCAGAGGTCCTCGACAACAAGTAAGTCCTCCTCGTGCTAGAGCTCAAGCACAAGAGCAACCGCAACCTCAAATTTTGCAGCCACCTCGTGCTCAAGCTCAAGCCCCTGCTACTCAACCAAATGTGAGCATCATAAGGATGGAGGAGGTCGTCAAGGGCAGAAGCAACCAGGAAGAAATAGCTAAAGGGAAGATGAAGATAGATGAAGTGGCTACAATGCCTATCAAGCGTGTGCGTGTCAAAGAAGAAAAAAAAAGAAACAAGCAAGGATGCAAGCAATGGAGCAAGTACATTTCGAGCAACTAAAGATGAAGCCAAGAAGAGAAAGACCCGTACTAGGTCTCAAATTGACATCTCTGATTTCCCTATGGGATCTCGGACACAACCTTATGACTTGACAGCTGATGTGAGTTCTCAAGGACCAAAGATTACTTGGCCACAACTACTTCATATCTCCCCAAAGCTGCGACGACAATGGTCAAAAATGGTGAGCACGAGGGCAAAGCGAAGTAAGCTAGTAAGTGTAATCAAAGCATATGGTCTCAAGGATATAGTGCCTTTGGTGGAGGCTCAAATCAAGGGACAACGGATTCCAAAAACTTACATTGACAGTGGAGCAGAGGTTTGTGTCATGATAGAAAAGCTAATGCATCAATTGGGTTTAGAGGTAATGGAATCATCAAACTTTAGGGCAAAAATGGCCAATAATGTCTCTGTCACTTGTGTGGGTGTAGTGAAAGCTTTGAGAGTTTCTGTTTTTGGAATCACTACAGAGGTTGATGCTTATGTGATGCCAGTAAAGGGAGAAGGATACCCCCTTATTTTAGGACGACCTTGGCTCATGGGTATAGGAGCTAGGCAAGATTGGGCAACAGGAGACTTGGAGTTGAGGCCTCGAGTGGGTAGCCATAGTCAGAAGGTGGTTTATAACTTGAAGAATGGGCGATAAGAGAAGCTTGAACTAAAGACGTCAGTAATGAGTGGAGCTCAAGTGGATGCTCCTCATCCATGGACGAGGAAGAGAGTTCAAGTGAAGAGAGTGATAGCACTCTCGAAGTCATGGGCGTCACCATAAAGGAAACTACCTCATCAGAAGACAACCCAAGGATCCAAATGGAGAATGTGTGGGATGCCAGCCTAGAGAAGATGTTATCCAAGGATATAAAGGAAGAAGAAAAGGAGGTTTATGTAAATGTTCTCAAGAAGCATGCATCATTGTTTATTTTTTATTACACTCACATTACAGGTGTCACTCCAGGTTGTGGAGCCATGCACCCATGATTCAAGGGTCATGAGTGGCTCATATCATCATGGCTTTGGAGCCATATGATGATTCAAACAGATGGGACCCAAGTGGAAGACTTGGTAAAGGAAGGAAACAGACATATGATTTTGCTGGAGTACTTCCACTCCGATCCAAGAAAAGTTGTCTTCATCAAAGTTGTAGCTGATGAGCTGGAGATTCTGACCATATTTTTTTTATAATATTTTTTGCATCTACGGTCTAGGAGATATGGCCAAAATGACGGATGCCAGTTTTTTCAACTATGGTGGAGACCACCCCCTCTACCTTTAGACACACACCCTTCCTTTTCCACATTGAGACCTTCTCTAAAATCAGCCATTAGTCTTCTCACCCTCCCCTCCTTCCTCCTCTCTCTCAAGCTCAAAAAACCATCACAAATTCCTCTTCTAATCACCTCTCAAATCATGTTTAATCTTGTTGTAATTCATAAGTTCTCATTCAACCCCTTTCTATTATTACTAGATATACATTGATTTTATGTAGATTCTTTACATTTTAAAATAAGGAAGCTCTTGGACTCAAGCTATGGAGGAAGGAGTGAAGACAACACAAGTGATGATGGAGCCAATTAGTTGCAAATTGGTCAAAAAATCACTTGGAAGGAGCTTCTTCATTGGTTGAATGTCCCTAATCAAGCTTCATTTGTACAAATTGCACTTGGATCTTAACCTCACTCCTAATCACTCTCTTTCCTATATAAAGAGGCCCCCCCCTTTGTAATTTCAAGTATCCCTCAGCCCCATTGAGTCTTTGTATCACTCGTCATGATCCCATAAAGCTCATTCATTCACTCTATTCTTGCACATTCTAGAGTGCAAATTGTTTTATGCTAGTAACCTCCCCTCCTCTTACTTATGTTAATTAAGAGAGATCTTTTATGTGTGTGTGAGAGTGCTTGATGTGATTTTGGCTAATTCTTGAGTTGTTGTTTAGTAATCTACATGCTATTTGTGTTGGGAGTGCTTGAAGTTATCCATTCCTTGTACACACACTAAGGTTAATGCTTCATTCATAGTGATAGTTCTCTCTCTCTCTCTCTCTCTCTCTCTCTCTCTCTCTCTCTCTCTCTCAGTTACAATAGATAACGGCCTATACTAGCAGAGAAGGAATGTTTGGGGTTCCTTGGTATATAGATGCTATAAGACGATGAGCACACCATTTTTGTGGAGAAAAAGTGGAGCTTCAACATGTGGCTATTAGAGCATTGTCTGTTGCCACCTCAAGTGGTAGCTATGAAAGAAATTGTTCTTCATTTTCTCTTGTGCATACTAGAAAACAAAATCAATTCAATCCAAAATGAGTTGCGAACTTAGTGTATATATTTTGTAACATGCGACTTCTGCATAATCCAGCAAAGTTAGCCACATGTGCTACTGAAGAAAGCTTTGGACCCTTTCAAACACACGAAGCAATTGCAAATGAGCTCAACTCCGATGATGAAATGGAATGGAGTCCAGAAGACATTGATCTGAAATGTTTAGATGTCAAAGAAATTGATAACATGATGCCTGTGATTGAGGGGATGGATGAGATGTAAAGTTTGTACTATATTCAAAACTGATTTTGTAATGCGAAAGTTGTGTGGATTTTAGCTTCATAATCTCTCTCTCTCTCTCTCTCTCTCTCTCTCTCTCTCTCTCCTTCCTTTCTATCATTGCCGGAGAGAGAGAGAAGGAGAGAGAATAAGACTTACACAATTGCAACAACATCCGACATGTTCATTTGTTCCAACAAATAGAGATTTACATATCAAAAATAGGTTTTAGTTATAAATCTTGAGATTTAAGATACAAAAAGAGCTCATTATTGGTTGGTAGATTTAATTTAGATCATGGGTTTGCTCCCCAGAAGATCACATACGTGAAATTCTAAATTGCCAAATGAATCGCTTGGACCAGCATTGCCTATCTTTTCTTCGATTACAGGCCCATATCTTGCCTTATACCATGTCAACTTTCTTTCCAGCTCTGCTATACGAGCACTCAACATAGCTGGGGACTCTCCTTGACTTGCCAAATCCATGCCTTGGGTTGCAAGCTACTCAATGACCGTTGTCTCCTTGGGCAAATATGTGTAGCCCCTTTTGCGAGGAGGATCTTCTTGATTGGCCTCTCGGCATGAATCTTCTTGATTTTGCCAACGCCTCCTATAGTGGGGCAATCATTCCAATCTACTTTGAACCACAATACATATAATAACAATAACATTGTTGCACAAAGTAAATTGTCACTTGACTATTATTTGGTGGTAATCTGTATACTTGGATAAATCTTGAAAGCATATTTCTCGCGAGTATAGTGTGTTGCAAATCCAAAACTTTTAAGGGAAAATATGCCTTAGCATTTCCACTAATTGGAAACAATGTATTGCGTACAAAATGATATGGACACAGCTGCCTGCATTGCCTATAACTTAGTGGCTCCCCTTGAAGTTCTGATTCGTCCTCTTGAGATGCAACCAAAGCCCTAAGATCCCCTTTTTACACCCGGATTTCTTTCTCTTCAAAAATTTGTTGTGCCAATGCGTGATTACATAAATGATCATCAGACTACTATGCATTCTGGTCAGGAGCAATATCTTCCTTATCTGAATTGCAAAACAATAAACTTTAATGAGAAAAGTTTATATGTACTTAAAAAAGAGAGACAATTTAATATTTTATAGATTTAACTTGAAATACTTTAAAATTCTAACTTGAAGAACTTTAAAGACTTAACTGAAAATAAGTTCAAAGATTTAGTCTGAAATAACACCACAGATTGCACACTATCAACGCAAAAACTCATCAGCAAGCCTCAAGAGTCAAGCCAGAATCAGTTACAACATGGTAGCCAACATTATGGAATCCATTCAAACAAAGGCTTAAATCCCATAATTTAGGCCTATCTAAGGGTTTCCGGAATATTCCACTAGTAAGATGTTTGTTTACATTTCACAAAAAATTGCATTTGGGGACCTTAGGGGGCTCTGGAATACATAAAACCAAGCGCTTAAGAATACATGACAGACTATATACATCAGACTTTTTGGTGAAAGAAGGAGGATTGGTGCAGAGATTTGACAGCTTAGGAAATGTTGCCAAAGTGCTCGATAGTTTACTTTGTCCCCAATCCGCGATCCTAGCATACACTCCTCGCTCGCCAAAATGTAGTAGAATACTTCTAGTGTGTAGGTCGTTGTAAATAAAAATTATGACTATGCATGAATTTCATGGTCTGCAAAAGAGCGTTGCAGATCAGCAAAATATTGTCTATGAACTGTTGTACAATTCTAGTAGATGTGTGTTGAAACTCTTTGATTGCAGTCTTGCTTCCATCCTGATGGCAAGCCTTAATTCACTGCTCAAGGTGACCTCCATTCTAAATCTTGAAGATCAACATGGGCCTTTTGCTATAAACAAACAAGAGCACTGCAATATCATGCCACGATGCTAGAGTGTAGTGGTTGTTGCTTCCTCTAGCACTATTTGTAAAGCTTGCTTTCTTCCTATCTGGTCCTTGAAGATATTTGCTGCATAGACAGGATCTTTGAAGAGGGGATAGGCCAGTGAAACTTGGTTAACATTTGCAAAATGTCCTTCACCTAATTGGAGTTCTTGCAGGTGAAAGATAGAGTGGTCCCCAAGTAAGTGTAGGACAAGAGGACATGTAGTATCATCCATGTGTACAGCTAAGGGCTCAGCACCTGAAGGAGGAGGCACATACTCTTCAGTCCTAAGACATTTAGAAGAGCCTTTGACTCTATCCTTGCTCTTCAATTCTGAATGTAGCTGTGCCACAAGCTGCATTCGCTCTCTGATTCCATGTTTGCCTTTGATTTTTGGATGAACCATACTTTCAAAGCCTCTAATTACTTGGGCCCAATAATTTCTTTATTGTGTTGTGCATAACTCCATTAATGTGAAGGGCTGGGTCAAATGAAATAGGAAATGGACAACACAGTTTCAACGAGCACTGCTCCACAAGTTCAATCACAAAATCATCAAACTTTGCCTGAAGTGGATCAAATGCTCGATGCAAATGATCGTTTGAAGCTCCATAGAGAGATAAAATAAGAGCATCACAAATGATTTTGCGATGCTTATGCAATAACTTTGTCTCTACCATGACTGAAGCCTAAAAATGCACAAAGAAAGATAGATCTAGAATATATATCTTATATGATTAAAAATAGAAAAATATAAAAACATTTCATGAATTAAAATGCTTATTTATAATTCTAAAATTACAATAATCCTCTTTGCAAAGCAACACAATGACCAGTAGTATTTTGAAATGAGCAACTATATGATATGGTACCTCTATATACACTGCGACATGATGTTCAACAACAACCAGTAATGAAAGATCTAAAAATACATAACCCCTCCCTGTAGTGCGATGTGGTGGTCAGCAATCGCTAGAGACGAAGAATCTATTAAAACCAATCTCCCTGAGTCAACGTGGTAGTCAACAGCAGCCAAGGACAAAGGATTTAGAATACCTAACCCCTCCCTATAGTGCGATGCGGTGGCCAGCAACAGCCAGAGATGGGGAATCTATTAAACCCAATCAACTTGTAGTGCAATGTGGTGGTCAGCAATAGCTAGGAATGAAGGATTTAAAATACCTAATCTCTCCCTGTAGTGCGACACGATGGTCAACAATAGCCAAAGATGGAGAATTTATTAAATTTAATCAACTTGCAATGCGATGCGGTGGTCAACATTAGCCAAGAACGAAGGATTTAAAATACCTAACCTCTCCCTACAGTGCGACACAATGGTCAGCAACAGCCAGAGACGGAGAATCTATTAAATCCAATCTTTTGGCAGCGCGACATGATGGTCAGTAAAAACAGGCTAGAACAAAGGATTCAAAATACATAACCCCTACTTGTAGTGCGATAGGGTGGTCAGTAACAATCAGAGACGAAGAATCTATCAAACCCAATCTTCATGCAGTGCGACACGATGATCAACAACATCTAGGAACAAATGATCTAAGATACCTAGTCCCTCCTTGCAGTGCGATGCGGTGGTCAGCAATAGCCAGGGACAGGGAGAGGTCATCAAAATATTAGTCAAGGACGAAGCTTCTAAAGTCTAAACCCCCCTTGCACTGTGACACGAGGATCAACATAGCCAAGGACGAGTGTCTAAACTCTATCTCTCTTTGCAAAGTGACACGAGGGTCAACACAGCCAAACAGAGGGCCCTGATTTGCAAATGACACTGAGGTGTGAGCAATACTCTAGAACAACAGTGCTAGAAAAGACAGAGTTAGAGAAAAAAACAAAAAGAAGTAGAAAAAATTATTACATGTTGCTACGTTCTCTCTCTTTGTCTCTATCGTAAGCATCATATTCACGACAGTTTGAACGAATTGTTGTGGTGCTTTTTTTTTAGAGTATAATATATTTCGATCAAAATATGTTTTATTTGGATATCTAAGTACAATACAGATATATAACGTATAATACCAAATTATACATATAATTTTTATTGTATGGATGTATAAATGCAACTTAGATATTGATACTGATTTCAACACATTTCTCATCAGCATGCATACTGACGTCTATAAGAATGCTTATACCGATGTCAAATCCTGCAAAAAAATTTGAGCAAAGAGAGTTGGCAGTTGGTGCCGTATGTATTGTAGACCAAAATCCAATCCTCTCTGCTCAAAAGGAAGAGTGCAAAAGCAACCGCACTCCACCGAACTACAATTCGTCGTGCAAAAATCGGCACCTATATAGATGCAAATAAACGGGTTTTAAAATTCTAAAACATCAATATGAGCATCGATATAGGTGTCTATATGATAGCGTTGAAATAAGCGTCGATATACGTGTTGAAAAATATCAATACTGATTTTTAACACATTTCTCATGTGCATACCGATGCTTATAGGGACGCTTATACCGACGCCAAAACCTACAAAAAAATTGAGCAAAGAGAACTGGCAGTTTGTGTTGCATGTAAAGTAGACCAAAAACCAATCCTCTCTACTCAAAAGAAAGAGTGGAAAAGCAACCGCACTCCATCGACAATTTGGCTAAAAATTAAGCAGTATTATGAGTAATATAACCATTACTATAACAAGATTGAAAACCATAACCATAATAAGATTTCAAAATCATTACCACAATAAGATTCATAAATCATAACCATAACAAAATCCCCAAACCATAATCAGACTCTCAAACCATAACCATGACCATAACATGATTCCATAACCATAACCATCAAAAGATTCTCAAACCATAATCATAATTACTCTACTCCAGCCATTTGTACATGTGTGAATCACTTGTTTCTGTTCCTGTATCTGTAACCTATAACCTATAACATGTGACATATGATCTGTAATCACAAATCTCGAAGCTTGAAGCTCGAAGTAGAAGGTACTCGAAAAATATCCTCCGTGGGAGCACCAAAAGAATGTGAACCGAATGAAAACATACACAACGTCTCTATAATCACCCAGCACACACTCTTGGGATGATACACACACAGTATGGGGAACCACTCGGCTTACACAACCCACCTGGCCGAGACAAGGAACACATTGATGGAGTGAGAGGAGAGAGACTATCCATTTGCCCACTCCACATAGAGAGAGATGCACACACCCAGAAAACTCAGCTCAAAAGAGGAGAATTTTTTATGTTTAGATACAATTGAGCTTGGTCCAACACCAATGGAGCAAATAGCTCACACAATATGGATAAACTATGCAGATACAATCACAAATTGAGACAGAAGCTTCGCTCATAGGAGAAACTTACACAGCAAAAACAGTAGAAAAACAGTGAGAAATTTGGCAAAATAGACAGCGCCATCGCATCTGGAACGGCTCAAAACCCCAATCTACAATGTCTAAGCGCTCAAATCCGACCTCGGATGAGCAGTTTATGGCCAAAGCAAGAAAAACTCAATTGCGGTTGTTCCTCCTCTTCTTTCCACGTTTTTTTTTATTTTCTCTCAGGTTTTTCACCTTTGGCCTTTTAGTTGATCTCAAACGGACCCCGAACATGCCAAAAAGTGGCCTAGCAGTGCATAGTTCTCACCCTACTACATTCATCCGCACAACTGGCACTCAGCTTTTTCCAATAATGCATCTCGCAATCACGTGAAGTGGTCCCCAAATATAGTCATCATGATGACCTTTCTACATAATCATCACAAGAAAACACCCACGTAGTGTCCGTACTTATCCACGTGCAAGTATTGACCTCATTCGACCTCCTGACGCCACTAGATTCCATCTGACGCACCTGATTACCTTATGTCGTCGGCCCGCAGATAGCTTCCTCAAGAAGTTTTAAGATTGGCACGATCTCCATGCTCACCATAGATGTACTAATTTTTTCGTTTACTTTTCTCTTAAAACAGTGTTTTTCTACTAAAATTTTAGCCAAACTAATTATCTGTAGTTAAGCTAATTATCACGGATTTCTTAAAATGTGTTTTAACTCTGAAAAAAAAAATTCAAAGCTTTTTAGTCTAATTTGCTAATTTCTCTATTTACTTTTCCTTTAAAAACGGAGTTTTGCTATTAAGATGATTAGATAAACTTAATATCTGTGGTTAAGATAATTATCACCGATTTCTTAAGATGTGTTTTACCTCTGATAATTATCTTAAAGCTTTTTAAATTAATAGGCTCCTTTAATTCTCTTAAAAACAATGTTTTTCTACTGGGATAATTAGATAAACTAATTATCTATGATTAAGATAATTATCACGGCTTTCTTAAGATATGTTTTACCTTTGATAATTATCTCAAAGATTTTGAATTTAATTGTCTATTTTTTTCTTTTAATTTTCTTTTAAAAACAATGTTTTTCTAATGAGATAATTAACTAAACTAATTATCTGTGATTAAGATAATTATCACGGGTTTCTTAAGTTATGTTTTACCTCTGATAATTATATCCTTGAGATGATGTTAAGACAATGTTGATTTTGTCAGCATCAGTAGTAGTAAAGTGGAACCTAAAGGTCATAAAGATCGAGATTGATTGGATATTGTAATATTCTTCTATTGGATATATTCTTGAATATAGTAAACTATGCATTGCACAAATACTAATATACTACTCTAAACAATTTATTGAGAACATATAAAGAAGGTTTCTACCTACGGTTCCTTGAAATGTTAGGTGTTTTATGATAAAGGGTGATAAAATCACAGCATATATCAGATTGTTAAAAACACATTTCACTTGTTAAGAAGAGCAAACTGTGTGAATTTTAGATCATGCAATATTTAGTCAAATAGTTCTTGAAATATGCCAACTTTTTTTTCCTGTATATATAAAACAACAATGCACAATCGTATTGTTTTTAGTTTGATGTTCTCATAATGTGCTTAATATTCAAGAGCAAAGAAACTGGATTTGAGAATCCAAGAAGCGAATTAAAAAAGTCTCACCATACAAATTAAACAGCAGCAAATATAGTTGAAATGACGACCATCTCTCATAAGCCTTTTCAACATATGTGTCAATACAATGAAAGAGACGCTCACTGCATGGATGAAATTATCGTAGATTTCAACTAAAGTGACAATCATATTATGATTATACAAAATGGAAAAAACAATAGAAAATATCAATAAAGTGGAAGGGATGATCACTCTTGGATTTAAAGAATGGCAAATTAGATTGAGGAAACAGTCATCTGTTGAAGTCTTCCCAAAATAAGCTCATCATACAGCTTCAAGGACGACAAATATAACTGAAGTGACGATTGTCTGTCGAAGTCTCTTCGAAAGATGAGTCAACGTAATAAATTGACCGTTGGTTTGAACAACGGCAAACCCAATCAAATCAACGATTATCTAGCAAAGACTCCCCAAAAGACGGATTAGCAAAGTGTAAGAAGTGATGGCTCCTAGATTTAGAGAATGGTAAATTGAATCGAGGTAATGATTTTCTATCAAAGTCTTCCCAGAAGCCGATGGAGATAGTAAAATAAACTCACTATACAAATCCAACGATGGCAGATGTAGGTGAAGTGATTGTCTGTCAAAGTTCCTTTGAAAAATAGTCAATGCAAAAAAAGAGGCTTCTTGTGTGGATGAAGCTACGATGATTCCAACTGAAGCGAGCACGATCACTCTTGGATTTGGAAAACGACAGACTGAACTGAGGTAACGGTCATCTGTTAAAGTCTTCCCAAAAGATCATCAGAATAGCAAAATAAACTCATCATACAGATTCAACAAGTGCCAGCTGGCTGTCAAAGTTTTTTCGAAAGATGAGTCAATGAAATAAATCGCTCATTGGTTTGAACAATGGCAGACCAATCGAATAAACAATTATCTGCCAGACTCCCCAAAAGACAGATAAGCAAAGTGAAAGAAATGATCACTCTTGGATTCAGAGAACGGCAGATTGAATCGAAGTAACGATCATCTGTCGCTACCAGTTAATTTTTCAAACTTACATATGTATTAATAAGTCGGCCCCTAGTTAATAGTTTATTTTCCAAACCTACGTGCGGGTGACTACGACCAATACAAAAGCAAGCAACGGGCAGTTCATATCTATGGCAACGAAGTCTTCCTAGAAGATGGTCAACATAGCAAAATAAACTCACCATGTAGATTCAATGATGGCAGATGTAGCCAAAGTACGACTATCTGTCAAAGTTTCTTTGGAGGATGAGTCAATGCGGGAGAATAGGGGCTCACTGTGCGGATGAAACTACGGTGATCTTAACTAAAGCAAGAATCATTTTTTATACGCTCTTCGGAAGACGAGCGAGGAAAGTGGAAGAGAGACGAGTCAATAGGCTTTACGAAGGTGAGCATTCGTTGGCGTGGACAATGACAGAATTAATCGAATCAACGATTATCTGTCAAAGTTTCCTTAAAGGATAGGTCAGAGAAGTGGAAGAGACGATCATCCTCGGATTGATTAATTTTAGTAGGTACTCGCTCGATATATTTATTCTCCTCTGTCATGTCATTTCTATTCTCACTGTAGAACAATGATATTAGTGGCTTGTGAACAACATAATGATAATCAATTAAAAATATGGCAAATGAATAAACACAAGAGTTGCATTGGCTATTTATGACAAGTTATACACAATATTATCTTATCTTAAAAGACATCTCCCATAAAAACATGTTTCTTAATCAATGCCTATGTTACTCGGTTCAGCAAGTGCTCAAACCATAACTCATTTAAGCTATTAATACCCCAAAAACTAAGAGAGAGAGAGAGAGAGAGAGAGAGAGAGAGAGAGTCCATGCAACAGACCTAGTCGGATGGCTTGACGTGAATCCTACTGACGGCAAATCCAGTCGATTCAACAACCATTTGTCGAAAGGAAACACCAAGGGTTCACACTTCTTCACACAATCTGACCAACAACAGTAAAACTTTCCATCAAGCCAGCATCCACAAGAAATGAAAGCAGTATAGCTCACTTGTCTTGAAACTACTAGGCAAGCAGTAGGCCAGGAGAGATTACAGATGCCCAAACTTGACATACCATCAAACACCATGAGGTTCCACGAAGGTGCAAGCCAACAAACAAAATGAACAAATGGCAATTGAAAGACAGAACAAATGGCAATTATTAAAGCCACCCATGCATCAGAGGTTGCATGGGTGGCTTTAATAAACAGAGGAATAGACCACTTGCATAAATCAGGACCATGTAAGAACCTTTTACAGAGATATGCACAAAAGTGGAAGTTGCCTATGTCGGTTCATAGTGTGATGAAGACAAGTGAGGCATATTCACCAGTGTTTAGTGCCACAGTGGAGATCGCCAGGATCCACCATAACGGAAGGAAATGCAAAACTAAGAAAGAAGCAAAAGACACCCAGAAGCAGGTCAAGCGTCTCTCTAAATGTCTCTCTAAACACTGGACCATGAATCTTACAGACCTAGGTCGCGAATGTGCTTTTCTTGGGACTATCAGGCACGCCCCTTTGGATATGCTTGCTTCGTCGAGACATCTTGGAACAGGGCCTTCTCGCATGCGTGCACATGTTCTCAGCCCAGCACAAAGGCTACAATAATACGAGAATGTTGATGTGCATCTCGATCTACGGGCAAGATCCTTTCAACACGAGCTCCATAACGTGGAGAATGTTGGCATATTCTGTAATGTACTCCCATCGGATTTTAGAGCACACCTCGAGCAGACCAGAGAAAGATTTCAGCAGGCAGCAAACAGTGTAGTGGAAATGATTGACCTCACAGCTATGGATTTTAGAGCACACCTCGAACAAAGATTTCAGCATGCAGCAAGCAGCGCGTTGAAAATGCTTGAACTCATAGCTCGCATGCTTCTAGTGAGGGTTGCAAGTTATAATAAGCACAATGAAATCATAGATAAATCAACAAGCCGAACGCCCATGCAATTCTTCAATTGTTGATACGGCATGCACTGACTCAAAGTAGCAAAGTTGATTTCTCTCAATCGAACTCCATATTTATATTCTGTATACTCGTTAAAGATGAAAAACGAGACAAGTTTACCCATTCTTTCCTGAGCATTTACATCGTCCTGTTTTGTTGGTTTCGCATTTTACTAGTCTGGTAAAATTGTCGTACGAGACACTCCTTGACGGTTTCTCACATGTACAAAACCTTCTACAGGTTGAAATAGCTACCAATGGGCAAGAAAGGGTGGTCTACCTACCTCACAATGGCCTAAGAAGTGTTCTCTGACGGAAAACTCGTTCGATGAAACGACCATTTGTCGAAAGGAAACAACAGTTCGTACATATTCACAGAGTCTAACCAACAACAATAAAGCTTTCCACCAAGCCAAGCCAACAAACAGCAATTAAAAAGACAGAGCATACTGCGTCAGAGATACATTGGTGGCTTACAAATGAGTACTCTCAGGATGAGTCTTATGCAGATGCAACACATTTAGTTTCTTTTGCAAAGATCATGCTTTCAATTGTTGAGAAGAGCTATCATTCCACCTTGGGGGCCAGTGAGATAAATAGCAATAATGTGGACATCAAAGACCACACAATCCAAAAGAGAGACCTCACTATGGCTTGTAGAGCACACCTCGAGCAGACCAGAAAAAGATTTCAGTAGACAGCAAGCAATGTCTTGGAAATGCTTGGCCTCACAGCTGATCCCATGCTTGTGATGAGGGTTACAAATTACAATAACAATGAGATAATGGTTGCATTAACAAGTCCAATGCCCATAACACTTCATTGACCAGTGAGTGGATGCGCTCTCCGACCCTCGGGTGGCAACATCTACCTGCCTTACTTATCACAAGCATGTTCCTTAATCCTTTTAATCTCTTAACATGTGCAAACAATCCTGTTGATTCATTAATAAATTAAGAGGACTGGTGTACCTATACCATATTATCCTTGTATTTTACACTCCCGTCTTTTTCTACAGGCTGACAAATCATTGGGACAGAAGGTTGGAATGCGCCTGATTGTGAAATCAAACATGTAATTTGATCTTGGGCCTCAGATGTGTTCAAGTCTTAGTTATAGCAGGATATTGAGATGAAGTCATAGATCATGTACATCCTATGGTTAGCGCCTTGGACTTGGTGTCTCAATAAAAGACACAATGGAAGGATTTTTTATATTCAAGCGAACAAAATGGAATTGTAAGCTCACCTGCTCTCTCTCTCTCTCTCTCTCTCTCTCTCTCTCTCTCTCTCTCTTTGTGTGTGTGCAGCTTGTTTGGTCTGTGTACCTATCCATCGTCATGAAGTCTTTGATTTTAAAGCGTTATCACTCTCTCTGTTTTTGGTCTATGTATATGTGATGACATGCTATTTCACAGAAAATCAAGGGCATTGTTGCATGAATATGCTAGGCACTTGCAAAAAACAAAGAACAATTCACACAGCAAGAAGAGAGGTGTGGGGGGCCGGGGGGGAGGAGAGAGAGAGAGAGAGAGAGAGCAGGAACCAACCTGCGAAAGGTTTTACTCGAAGCCCTCGGCGGCAAAAAACAAAAGCAACAATGCCCTGTAAGTAGGTCGCACGCCAAAAGCACATGGGAGAAGGACTGCGTATCTGGCCAGAGACGGCTGCATGCACAAACTCCTGCCACGAAATCCTTTCTCGAAAGGAAAAGGCTGTCCACCCACCACTGTGCCCGATTAGTACCAGTGATAGGATTTGACGCCCATCTGCCCTTCTTAAGGCATTTTGCCGGTCGTATGAAGGCCAAAGTTTTTTTGAGTCTGTCATTGGAAGGGCTTGTTCAAAAATTATCCTTCTATAGAGAAGGGTGAAAAAATAGAATACATGCCAATGGAAGGGCTAATTAAAAAACATTTTATATATATTAATGCTCATTTACAATATCTATATGTATATTGGTTATACTCATTGACAGAATATAGTATCTTGCCTTGTAAATTATGTGAAATTTTCTCATTGGAAAGGCAAACTGAAAATAGACCCTTCTATAGGGAAGGGTGCATTTTTCTATAACCCATCTTTTGAAAGAATAGGTTGCCCTTCAAATCCTAACACTGCCGATTACATATGTCCACACAGATAGCTAGTTGTAACTTGTGAGGGTGTGTTTTTTAGGTGGACGGCATGAGTCAGATTCCTATTTTTGTTGGGTCCATTGGGTACATTTTGGGCATGCAAACCTCGAAGTGTGTGCACTTTTTGGCAATCGCCTCAGCGTTCGGTCTGATTCTGGGACCAAGCACATGGCTTCAACATAGATTCTCGACAACTCTCAACTGGCCTAAGCCCTATGGCCATGCTAGCAAATTTCCTCTCCATAGACCCGGCCTTACCTGCAGTGCCAACAAAGGAAGTCAAGAAGCCCGTAGATAAAGGGACCTTTCACAATCTAAACAAAGCAATAAAAAATTTGTATGCCTTTCTCCCTTCTCCCCCTCCTTTTAATATGCAAGTAACAACCTCCATAGCTGCAAATACGATTTCAAACTGCGCGAAGGTTTGTTGCCTGAAGCGGTGTTCACACAAAGCGCTTCAGCTCGTCTGGATATGCGCTCAGTGGGGCCCTGAGTTCAACGCTCTGCCCGCATCTTACGCTCCGCCCAGGACTATGTCCATGGTGTTTGAGGCTGCCTGGGTTTTGGTGGCCACAGAAATGAGCCCTCTGTCAGTTTCTCCAATTGAATTTTGCTAGCACAAAGGCACGCCTCTCACTTATGTGTTCCACCGCGCAGTCTGAACCTTGCCTAATATGGGGTTGCTATAAAATCTTGGCAAAGGATATATGTACAAGACATATGGGACAATCCCAGCAAGCCATGACGCACTTCACCAGCTCTTGTTCCAACAGTTGAGGCTCTTAATTGCTACCAATGAACAGAAAGCCATGCGTCCCTCTCCAAACGTTGTTATGCAGAAACAAGGCAAGGAAAAATAGCCTCATGATAGCATTGATGCAGATATAGCGAACTGTTATAAAATGTGCTTGGTTCTCTTTAATGCAAACCCCAGGCCCACAGCATTCTCACAAATGAGAGAGAGAGGGTGGAAAGCTGTATAGTCTATATGCTGCATACAAGGGAGGTCCAAATCTTTTCTGTATGCATGCATTGGGCAGTGCCACAGGTACAAGGAATGGCCATTTTCAGGCTTCCGTTCTCCATTCCCGTTCCACCTTCCTGTTCCAAATCCCCATTCCATGTTTTAGATGTAGTCTCTGTAACAAGGAATAGCAAATCATGCCTGTTTTTGTTTCCATTTCCGTGTTTTGATTTTCCGTTTCTGGTAACTCATTGCATGATCTTTTTCCTACTTGCAATCCCATTCAATCTCCTCAAATCTTTTCGGTCACACTAACGAATTGGAATCATAGAAATATCAAGGAAAATGCTGCAATCACATTCAAGGGACCTTAGGGTTTGAACAAGCTTACACAATTATGTCAATTATACTGTCAATAACCTATTGATGATCTGAACGCCATTGAGCAACACTGACACATCATACACCATGCATTACATCTAAAACTTTCATGAGTCTCAAAAAGTGGAAGGAAAAGCTGGAGTAGCTGGCTTATATGGGTTTCAAAGAAATACGAAACCAAGCCATGCATCATATCGGAGTGGAGCCTTTGTTTTCTTCGAGCCCATAGAGAATACACCAATTGACAAATATCATTGCAAAGAAGCTTGATACAAACTGCCTTCAAAACAAAATGCCAGCAAAACTCCTTTCATAACAGACATTTTTAATAGCCTCCTCGTGTACGTGGCAGCACTGGCGATTGCTATTTCTGTGGAAAATTTCCGCCAGGTAAAGGTTGTCACCAAAAATTCTCTTAGCATTTTGCACGACATCAAAGTACGCCTTGAGCATTCTGGCTATACAAGTACAAATACTGCCACTTTGTTACACAAGCTTGTACGGAGTATGAGGGCCTTCTATACTTCTGACTGATCATTGCAAGGAAGAAGGGAACCATGCTTCTCGCAAAACACCTGCTCTTCAACACTGTTTGACCTATAACGCATAGGCATACCCTCCCAAAGCTGATAAAAAGGTGTTATGCAGTCCCCTCTATTCTTTCTATGTTGCTTCTTGGCACTTAATGCTGAGCTACTGAGATCACTAATGGAGTTGCATGTCACCCCAATCTCGGGGTTTGCAATGTCCTCACATTCATGTTGGATCGATGTATTCTTTGACTCAGTGAGACATGGTGCGTGTATACTGATATAAATATTCAGTTGCTAGGATCAAGAGCTTGGTGAGTATGATAGAATACCTGTGTATGTAAAACGAGTATTAGGCATAGTTACCAGGAACGCGAAACCGGAACGGGAACGCGGAACAAAGTGCCATTCCCTGTTACGGGTACTCACGTTTGAAACACGGAACGGGGATTTGGAACGGGAACTTGGAATGGGAACGGGGAACGGAGACCTAAAAACGCCCATTCCCTGTTACTATGGTATTAGGACCCTTAACACAACTGGTGAGGTAAGCTTAACCATATCTGTGTGAAAAAATGCTTTCATACCCATTGGCAAAATGATATTATACTTGGCCAAATTTGGCAAGCTGAAGTTAACAAAAACTAGAGAGCCTTTACAGATAAACTTCTACTTTAACAAAAACTCTTTCTAGCCATCTCCCAAGCCAAGAACAAAACGGAATCAAGGCAAGAGCTCAAAAGCACACAAAGCACGTATGTGCAATGGAGAAGGCCTGCAAAAAAGGCACTTTATACTAAGACAGCAGGCCCCACTCAACTTGAAAAAGATGAGTAGAAATGTGCTCTAAAACCAGCCCTCTGCTAGGGTTTTTATCAGTAAACATGTATTCTAAAATCAGTAAACATGCACTCTAAAATCTGTAAACATGCGCTCTAAATCTTCTAGATTTGATGTCATACAAATGTGTGTAAGTACCTGTCCGGATGTCTGGTGTAGATCCAAGTCTTGAGCTAGAGCTGACATTCATGCAAACGGGGAAAGCAGCCCACAATGCGCTTGTCATTCTCCTTCCACATCTGAAAGGCAAACTTGAGCTCATCCACCTCGATGGTTATGTCATCATCACAGATCAAGACAGCCCTTGTCTGAATGTATGGGTGAGGCAAAAGTCGATCGTAAAGACTCATCGTCTCATGGCACACCACGTAGACGGGTGCCTTCTTTGACTGCGTGAGGCATGACGCATGTATACTGATATAAATATTCAGTTGCTAGGATCATGAGCTTGGTGAGGATGACAGAATACCTGTGTATGTAAAACGAGTATTAGGATCCTCAACACAACTCGTGTGGCTTAACCACATCCGAATGAAAAAATGCTTTCATACCCATTGGCAAAATGATATTATACTTGGCCAAATTTGGCAAGCTGAAGTTAACAAAAACTAGAGAGCCTTTACAGATACACTTCTACTTTAACAAAAACTCTTTCTAGCCATCTCCCAAGCCAAGAACGAAATGGAATTAAGGCAAGAGCTCCTCAATAGTACACAAAATGCGCATATGCAATAGAGAAGGCCTGCAAAAAAGGCATTTTATACTAAGACAGCAAGCCTCACTCAACTTGAAAAAGATGAGTAGAAATGTGCTCCAAAACCAGCCCTCTGCTAGGGTTTTCATTAGTAAACATGTATTCTAAAATCTGCAAACACGCACTCTAAAATCTGTAAACTTGCGCTCTAAAATCTTCTGGATTTGATGTCATTAAAATATGTGTAAGTACCTGTCCGGATGTATGGTGTTAATCCAAGTCTTGAGATGGAGCTGATATTCATGCGAGTGGGGAAAGAAGCCCACAATGCGCTTGTCATTCTCCTTCCACATCTGAAAGGCAAACTGGAGCTCATCCACATCGATGGTTATGTCATCATCACAAATCAAGACAGCCCTTGTCTGAAAGTATGGACGAGGCAGAAATCGATCGTTGAGACTCGTCGTCTTTTGGCGCACCACGCAGACGGGTGCACCGAGGCCAACAAGATCTATGTGGTTTGGAAGTGCCCAAGGTGTGGACATGTTCCCCCATAGAATGTAGATTGAATGACACAAGACGGGCACCACGTGACAATAGGAAAGAACAGACTAAACAGACTTTTAGCACTTCAATAACAACCGAACTGAAAGAGAGAGAGAGAGAGCATGACACGAGACGGGGAGTGGCGAAGTTCCACCCCAAGAGAGCACTAGCCCCAAACGTTGGCGTCCCTTTCGGTATTTCTTTATTATTGCTGATTCGCAAAGTACAACAGTCGGGGAGCACCTCCTGTGCAATCTGCCCAAGGCAAAGTACAACAGTCCGGGAGCACCTCCCCAAGGCTCATATTTAAAGGCCCAAAGCCTAGAAGCATCAAATATGAAACGCTGCACTTTCCTAAAATTTCGGGATTTTCTAAAAATCCGCCGCGAATTGCGGAACGTCCGTACAGGTGCCACATCATAATATTTTGTTGTGCAAAGTCTTATGAGTGTGTTCTGCTTTATTTTTTATGCCTTTATGTCACTTGGGCCCCATCGGACGGGGTCTGTAACAAACTGCTGACGTGTCAAAGCCCTAAAGAATGGAGCCAATTTGCAGATGTTGGCCGAGGGGCCTAAACCCTAAGAAGAACAAGTAACAGAAGAAGAAGTCCTACCAACTTATGGGGACCTTGTCCGATGGGGCCCCAAGTGACATAAAGGATTAAAATAAAGCAAGACCCACACACACACAAAGGAAAAGTTGGCGGAGCAATTGATGACGTGGCAGATTTTCGAAAATTGCGCTGGCATGATGATGTGGTAGGCTGTCCGGATTTCCGCGTTTTGCGCTATCTGGTGACGTGGCAAGCTGTACGGATTTCCGTGATTTACGTTGGTAGCTTTTTGGCTTTGCTTTTGCACCAGATGCTTTTGAGTTAAAAGGCTTTTCATGAAAAACTCCTTTTCAAGCCAAGGGCCTTTAAATATGAGGTTAGGGCTCATTCTCTGGCATGCTTCCTGGAGAAGGTGCAAAGTCTGGAGTACCGGCTTGTACTAAGTTGATGAAATATAAAGAAATACCGAAAGGGGCGCCAATACTCTCTGGGGTGGAATTCCGCCACTCCGTGTTGCGTGTCGTCTCTCTCTCAGTTCAGTTGTTATTGAAGTGCTAAAAGTCTGTTCAATCTGTTCTTTTCTATTGGCACGTGGTGCCCGTCTTGTGACCGGGTCCCGTAAGTTGGTGGAAACTCTTCTTTAGAAATAGGCCACTCGTCAAGACTTTGTAAGTCTATGCTGCTTCTTCTTAGGGTTTTGGTCCCTTGGCCGGAATCTGAAGGTTGGCTCCGTTCTTCAGTGGCTTGATCCGCAAGCAGTTTGTGACATTGAATGCACAATGGGGGAGACAGAGTAGGATCTGGCAATTTGCCAGACTAAGGGTAGGCGCCTTTCTGCAAAACCACTCCTCAGAATTGTGACCTGGTTGGATCACAGCCTCCATTGGGGTGCATAAATCTCTCTGTTGCATAGTGAGGACGTGTATGGTGAGGAGGATGAAAACGTGATCGAGCAACACAAGAGGAGTAAAAATGCGGTCAACATGCACACATGACCATAAATATGAGCCAAGCATAAGGCCTATGTCACACAAGGGCAGGCGGCCATGCTTACATGGCTCTGCATGACCTGTGGTGGACAGTCACGAGGCTTCAACCTTTTAGAGTTTTGGCATCTCAAGTGAACTGCCTAAAGTGATCCCATTATTTATTTTGGCTTTTAGGTATTTATTTTACTTATTTGTCAAAGTCTGTGTAGGGCAATTTACTGAGGTGGGTATGTAACGGACTTGGACACCCCAAGTCGGGAATCTGGCACGACACACAAGAGATGTCACATGCACATCTAATCCTATGTGCATGTGAACAAGCTGTTCCTATTTCTAGGCTCTAACTCACAGTTTGCATTCCGCTCTCTTGTTTTGGTCATTGCACATTCTCTCATTAAGTTGAGGAAGGCTCTCCCTTTCTCTAAAGTAAAAGGAACCTTGATCACTCATCCTGAGCCATACACCATCATTCACTTCCGCTGCACATTACATTGGTATCAGAGCTCTTTGGCAATGTTCGATATCATCACTCAAGGAAAGAAGCACAAGAACCACAATAAATTTTTTTGCTTCTTGTGGTCGTACGTAACCAAAGACCACTTGGGCGTGTCGATCCCTAATCTGCGTTTTTGAAGAGTGGCAGGTAACCCGAGAAAGAAGGGGCTTGTCCAGCCTCCCCTCGTTCCTCTTTTCCACTCATTGAGAGCGGACCTTGCACTTAGCGGCAGGCCAATCGACGTGAGTGGGAAAAGGAACCTTGGATAAGCGCAAGGCCACCAAGGGGTGCACCCGCAGGGAGGACAGCATCAAGTTCACTACATCAACACCATTGTACCATATTTGTGCAATCAATAGCATAGACCTCTCTCGCCATCGAGAGAGGGGCCCTTGGAGGAGGGTTTGAGAACCGCCTGGAGTCGTATTCTTCTCTCTTCTCTCAGTCTCAGCACTTCCACTCACACTAGCAATCACTTTGTTTGAGATCATTGCATTCTCTCTCTAAAGGAACGGAAGGCTCTCCCTTCCGTAAGTAAAAGGAACCCTTGCACACCGTTCGGAGCACTCATCTTGAGCAATATCAACATTCACTTCCGCTGCACTTTACATGATAGAACTGTGATTATTTGTAAGGATCATCAAGTCTTCAACTCGCTCCACTCTATACCGAGTACACCTTGGGGTGACCGTCTAGCTAGATGGTTCCAGTCTTCTGAGCAATTTGGTGGTTTGGATGATTGTGTTTCTAACATAGTTACAGGGGACAGAGGGGACGGACCCTAGGGACGGGGGACGCCCGATTCCGGGACGGGGACGGGCGGGGACGGGTAGGGACGGACGGCAAAAGGGTTGCCAAGCCGGAACGCAAGCAAAACGTCCCCGGGACGGTAGGGGACGGCAGGGAACGGCAGGGGACGGTAGGGGACGGGAGGGGACGGCAGGAGACTAGTTCCTCTTCAATAGCCATATGTTTGAACTTTGAAGCACCCCAATGGCTATAAAAGCCACCCTTTGGTCCTCATTTCTCGATGTTTTATAAGCACATTTGCGTCTATATCACTCATGTTATTTGGTCTAATTAGTGTAAATTTGTGGTCAAAGTGATGCTCTATGTGTGTTGCATGTGCGTAGGTCAAAAAATGCCAAAAAAAATCTTCTTTGTTTTTTGCCGTTCCGACCTCCGTCCCCGTTTCTTGACTTTTGCCGTCCCATCCCCGTTCCCGACCCCGGCCTGCCGTCCCATGTAACTATGGTTTCTAACCTCATTGCAGATCCGATCAGTCACGCGAGACCAATCTTGGCTCTCGAGTCAAGGTCCAACAAAGCCATTCAGGAAGTATTTTTTCATCGCATGATTAGTCAGTACGCATTGTTCTAGTCTCATTCGTGACGGTCACCGTCTTTATGTGTTACCTTTTCATAGGAACTCCATATTGCACGATGCACACGATTCACTCATATCACTCTAGAAAAGATAAAGATTTTGCATTCAAGAACTTCACAATGTCTCACGATTGCCCGTTTTGTCGATCTGTTTTGCATGTTCATTCCTTGGCATGACACAGTCACGGAAACGCACAAGCACCATTGTCCATCAAGCATTGGCATTTCCGTTGAGATTTGCCACAGCTGATCTCTTTGGGACAACAAGTCACGATTAGATCACACTTTTGGCATGTGTTTGGTGAACGGTTTGGCACTCCCTCACTTTGTTCATCTGCATTGCATGCACCGTCATTTAGGAAGAATAGTTTTTTTTCAATCTTTCGACAAGGAACGGATATGTTTAAGGTTTTGTGTTTGAGGTGGTTTCAGGAATATTCCTCATCGGAGAAGATGGACCCGAGATCATCAGCAAAGTTGAAGACATCAAGCATTGGCATTTCCGTTGAGATTTGCCACAGCTGATCGGTTTGGGACGACAAGTCACGATTAGATCACACTTTTGGCATGTGTTTGGTGAACGGTTTGGCACTCCCTCACTTTGTTCATCTGCATTGCATGCACCGTCATTTGGGAAGAATAGTTTTTTTTCAATCTTTCGACAAGGAACGGATATGTTTAAGGTTTTGTGTTTGAGGTGGTTTCAGGAATATTCCTCATCGGAGAAGATGGACCCGAGATCATCAGCAAAGTTGAAGACATGGAGCAGCAACAGACTAGTTTGTGTCGCTTTCGACGCGGCCCAAAGAAGCAAGCATTGCATACCTTCATGAAGTTCAAGTATCGCACGACCCACGCAGCACAGTGGGCTAGTGAAGAGTTCTTTGCAAGATCCCAGGAGTTGTTGGCGGACTCTACGGACGCCATACAGCTCGGTACGAGTACCTCACCTTGAAAAGGGGGGCTTGAAAAATGGAGGATGTCATGTACACATCTAACCCTATGTGCATGTGGACAAGTTGATCCTATTTCTAGGGTTTAGGTAGCCTAGGAAGTGTTCTGACAACCTTGTGAACATGTACGCAAGCCGTGCATGTCCAGGCACTTAGTAGCCGCATACCCTCTAATTGCACAACCATGACCACTAGCATCAATACAAAGCACCCAGCATGAGTATTTCCCATTGCAAGAACCTTTTTTCCCAACCGTATATGAAACACCTCTTATAAGTCATCTATTAATAAATGACATCATTTTCCAAATCGTGGGGCAATTGGGGAGACTGCTCGACCCACCTTCTGGCAGCTATAAAGGGAGCCTCTTGGGCGCTAGGAAGAGGCAGAAGACAGATAGAGCACAACAAGCCGCAAGCTCTCAAGTGTTTTCTCAACAAGCACCAGCGTTTTCAGCCGCAAGCATCAGCGTTTTCAGCAGTCAGAACCAGCGTTTTCAGCCTAGGCGTTTCTAGCGTTTTCTGTTTTCAACCACCCTAAGCAGATAGCGTTTTTGCATTCTCAGCCTTTGCAGGCCTTAGCGGTTGCAGATCAGCCTTTGCCTCGCAGTAGTAGCAAATCCACAACATCATAACCTAGCGTTCCCGTTTTCAGCCATCAGCCTTCGTCATTGTCGTCGTCGACATCATCGTCATCGTTGACCTCGTCGTCGCTATCGTTGTCGTCATCGTCATCGTCATCGTCATCATCAAGTACCACAGCATCTAGAAGCATTGTACCAGACTTTGTGCAATCTAAAGCAAATACCTCTCTAGCAATAGAGAGGGGGCCCTTGAAGGGGGGTTTGGGACCCCATCTGGTGTCGTCTCTCTCTCTCTCTCTCTCTCTCTCTCTCTCTCTCTCTCTCTCTCTCTCTCTCTCTCTCCGACTCCCTTCCCAACTCTCCAACGTTTTGAGACGCTACTTTCAGCAATCTCTTGGTGACATCGACCACATCTCCTCTGTGGCTACGGTGCCCATTGTCACCCCCACCTTGCAACCCAACGTTTTAAAACGTTGTGAGCCAGCAAGGGGTGGGAGGTGTGTTGCCATAGGAGGAACAAAAGTGAGTTGCATGGTTACTTGGAGATAAGGGATTTTGGAGATGCTTTGAAAAGGCGCTTTACAAGGGCTTTGAATGGATCTTGATTGGCTTTGGGAGGTGTGTACGAGGCTCGTGAAGAGCATTGGAGGAGTTTTCCCCTTGATCGGCTTTGGGAGGCATGGAGCCGCTTGCCAAGGGTATGAAACCTTGGATCGACCAAAACCAACTATTGCCTATGGAAAGCAAATCAACCATCCAGTTAGCGACCTATGCTCAACCAAAGTTCTAAGGAAACTTGCAAATTGTTTGGCTCGAGATTGTGAAACCAAAAGCAAACGGACGAGTTCACTAGGGGACAGAGGCAAAGGTAAGCTTGACAAGGACGAAAGTACCAGTACTCAATTAGTTAGTTGCCTCGGTACCCACAAGGTCCGACAACCAATGTTATAAATGTGACACGGCGCTTTGTTTGCCTCGGGAGTCTGAAGCCGAAGACAAAAGTAGGAACTCACAAGAAGACAAAGGCAAAGGCAAGTTGTACAGAGATAACGGTGATAAAGATTTGACAGAGGAGATCGGCGCGACCATAATGGCCACGCCACTAGATTTCTAGTCAAAGGGCAGTTGACACCACCAGCTTCAGCCAGAGAGAGGCAGAGAGGGGCAAGCCGCATCTTCAACTTTGACACAACCCCCCCCACACGAGGTGGTCACACAAGGGCAGGCGCTTGGTGAGAGAATATTGGAGGCGGGAAGTCAAAGTCACTAGGAGAGAGTTATTGTCAGAAAAAGGAGATCGATGTCCTTAAGCTACCACAAGCACTTTTCATCCACTCCCGGTGAACCGAAAGCCATACGTCCCTCTCCAAACGTTGTTATGCAGAAACAAGGCAAGGAAAAACAGCCTCATGATAGCATTGATGCAGCTATAGCATACTGTTAAACAATGTGCTTGGTTGTTTTTAATGCAAAACCAGGCCCACAGCATTCTCACAAATGGCAGAGAGAGGGTAAAAAGCTTCATAGTCTATAATGCTGCATACAAGGGACAAGTATGCATGTCGTAACAAGGGACGTCCAAATCTTTCTGTATGCATGGCAGCAGTGTTTGGGAAATTTCTTTGTCCCAAACATGCATATGCCATAAATCCCTTTAATGCAATTCTCAATAGGAGAAAATGCCAAATAGCCGACATTTTTGCCATTTTTACACTATATTATGCCAAATTCCTACCAAATTTTTCCTTTTCCCTATTGTCTCAATCAGCTAGTTTCAATTTCTAGCCCGCCCACAGCTAAGCTGAGGCAGCACACTTTTCCCGAACACTGCATGGCAGTGCCATAGGTACACGGAATGGCCACTTTCAGGCTTCCGTTCCACATTCCCTTTCGAACTTCCTGTTCCAAATCCCCATTCCGTGTTTTAGATGAAGTCTCTGTAACAGGGAATAGCAAATCATGCCTGTTTTTGTTTCCCTTTCCGCGTTTTGATTTTCCGTTCCTAGTAACTCATTGCATGCTTTTTCCTACCTGCAATCCCATTCAATCTCCTCATATGTTTTCGGGCCACACTAACGAATTGGAATCATAGAAATATCAAGGAAAATGCTGCAATCACACTCAAAGGACCTTAGGGTTTGAACAAGCTTACCCAATTATGTCAATTATACTGACAATAATCTATTGATGATCTGAACACCATTGAGAAATACTGACACATCATACACCATGCATTACATCTAAAACTTTCATGAGTCTCAAAATGTGGAAGGAAAAGCTTGAGTGGCTAGCTTATATGGGTTTCAAAGAAAATCCGAAACCAAGCCATGCGTCATATCGGAGTGGCGCCTTTGTTTTCTCCGAACCCATAGGGAATACACCAATTGACAAATATCATTGCAAAGAAGAACTTGATACAAACTGCCTCCAGAACAAAATGTCAGCAAAACTGCTTTCATAAGAGACATTTTTAATAACCTCTTTGAGGACGCGGCAGCACTGGCGATTACTATTTTTGTGGAAAACTTCCACCAGGATAGATAACGGTTGTCACCAAAATTTCTCTTTTAACATTTTGCACACCATCACAGTACGTCTTGAGCATTCTGGCTATACAAGTACAACTACTGCCACTTTGTTACATGGGCTTGTACGGAGTATAAGGGCCTTCTATACTTCGGACTGATCATTGCAAGGAAGAAGGGAACCATGCTTCTCGCAAAACACCTGCTCTTCAACACTGTTTATGGCCTTTCCAAAGCTATAACGCAGAGGCATACCCTCCCAAAGCTGATGAAAAGCTGTTATGCAATCCCCTCTATTCTTTCTATGTTGCTTCTTGGCACTTAATGCTGAGCTACTGAGATCATTAATGGAGTTGCGTGTGTCGCCCCAATCTCGGGGTTTGCCATTCACAAGCAACGGGCCCTGGTTAGTAGAATTTGCTACTACAAAGTTCATAGCAATGTCCTCACAATTCATATTGAAATCGATGTATTCTTTGACTCCATGAGGCATGGCGCATGTATATTGATATAAATATTCAGTAGCTAGGATCATGAGCTTGGTGAGCATGATAGAATACCTGTGTATGTAAAACAAGTATTAGGACCCTCAACACAATTCGTGTGGTAAGCTTAACCATATCAGTGTGAAAAAATGCTTTCATATCCATTGGCCAATGATGTTATACTTGGCCAAATTTGGCAAGCTGAAGTTAACAAAAACTAGAGAGCCTTTACAGATAAACAACTACTTTAACAACAACTCTTTCTAGCCATCTCCCAAGCCAAGAACGCAACAGAATTAAGTCAAGAGCTCAAAAGTACACAAAATACGTCTGTGCAATGGAGAAGGACTGCAAAAAAGGCATTTTATACTAAGACAGAAAGTCCCACTCAAATGAAAAAGATGTGCTCTAAAACCAGCCCTCTGCTAAGGTTTTCATCAGTAAACATGTATTCTAAAATCTGTAAACATGCACTCTAAAATCTGTAAACATGCACTCTAAAATCTTCTAGATTTGATGTCATTAAAATGCGTTTAAGTACCTGTCCGGATGTATGGTGTAGATCCAAGTCTTGAGCTGGAGCTGATATTCATGCGAGCGGGGAAAGAAGCCCACAATACGCTTGTCATTCTCCTTCCACATCTGAAAGGCAAACTTGAGCTCATCCACATCGATGGTTATGTCATCATCACAGATCAAGACAGCCCTTGTCTGAATGTATGGACGAGGCAGAAATCGATCGTTGAGACTCATCGTCTCTTGGCGCACCACATAGACAGGTGCACCGAGGCTAACAAGATCTGTGTGGTTCAGATGAGCCCAAGGTGTGGACGTGTTTCCCCATAGAATGTAGATTGAATGCACAATGGGAGACACAGAGTAGGATCTCGCAATTTGCCTGACTAAGGGTAGGCGCCTTTCTGCAAAACCACTCATCAGAATCGTGACCTGGTCGGATCGTAGCTTCCATAGCGGTGCATAAAGCTCTCTGTTGCATAGTGAGGACGCGTATGAATACGTGATCGAGTAACACAAGAGGAGTAAAAGTGCGGCCCGGCATGCTGACATGACCATGAATATAAGCCAAGCCTAAGAAACTAGAGTGCTTCGTTAGCTACATTCGTATCCAATTAAGATTAAGCAAAATATTGGAAACAGTACATGCCATTTTAGCACTTCTGAAATGAAATTTTTTTTGTTAATTTCATGCTATTAATTTATGTCTAAGATATTTATTAAATGGGAGGAAAGACTTCAAAATGAAGGGGAGAGAGAGAGATCATCAAAGGGTGTTTGATTTTTTTTTCGAGAGAAAATGAAGCACGGAGAGAGATTTCATCAAAACATGTTAACTTTTTTTTACCTGAGAGTGTTGTTCCATTTTCATGTTTCAAAAGAAAAGAAAACATGCAAATCTCCTTACATGGGGGAGTTTGCACAGTCCTCCCTAATTTTTATAATACGAAGGAACGTGCCATTCCCACGACAGCGTGCAATTTTCAATGCATTCATTAATTGCGTTCTCAGTGTCAAAAATTAGAAAACAATAATGCTTACCGCAGAATTGAATGTCTCTCGTTGATGCACTTCCTTGCATCCATGAAGTTGGGCATCTTGCGTAGAGCCACATGCCTTCAAGATGCGTGCATAGGTGATTGCATCTTGAGAGAGGCCCTCGCTTCACATCTATTGAAAACAAATTAGAGCTTTCTGGCCTTGCCCCGGTGGGACAAATCTTACGTCCACACTCCAGATCATAGGAAGCATGATAATTTTTCGCAAAAGCCTGTGATTAGTAATCTCATCATTAATTCTCTCACCCATGTCAACGTCTTTCATAAGACTACACACCTTCAATGTGCAAGCGTAAGTGATTGCATTGGGACAATTGGAAAGAGGCATTCGCTATCCCATGAGAACAACAAAGTACTTCATTGAAACAGCCACGTTGGGCTTATCTGCAATAGTGATGACAGTTCGGACATGAGAACTTCTCATGCTTTTCTAAGTCTGCTTGATGTGTTTCATGAGTATTGCTTCTTATCTAGAGTTGTTAGTGGATTTGTTGCCTTTCTGTGGACATTGTAAGGGCACCACATTTGCCATACATATAAAGAAAAGCCCTGCTAAGAACAACCTGTTTCTGAATATCTTGTGACTGACTAGCACTCTCATCATAAATTCAGATAGATAGGAAGCTTGTCGAGCACTTGCATAGAGCCACATGCCTTTAAGATGTAAGCGTAACATTCAAGACGAAAGTATAGGTGACTGAATTTTTAGAGATACACTTGCTTTTGCATCCGCTGAAAACAGCCTAGAGATTTTTGGCACTGATCTTGTTGCGCACATCTCGCAATTAGTGCATTCCAAGAGGTGGCATTCCAAACAGGAAGCTCCTAAAGCACTTTTTGTGCTTTCTCAAGAGCACCACATTAAGCATACATATCGACCAAGACAGTGCCAAGCACGACAACTTTTTTCTTGCATAGAGCCACATGCCTTCAAGATGCATGCATAGGTGATTGCATCTAAACAAAGGCCCTCGCTTCGCATCTGTTGAAAACATACTAAAGCTTTCTCCTGTGGGGCAAATCTTGCAATCAATGCATTCCAAGAGTCCACACTCTGGATAGGAAGCTCAAAACAGCCTAGACCTCTCTGGCCCTACTCTTGTGGTGCATATCCCGCGACCAGTGCATTCCAAGAGACACCATTCCCATCACATTTCAAGCAAAATGGTCATCAAGAACATGCCCAGGTCATATTGCATCTAGGAAAAACATTTTTGAGCATCCTCGCCTACCCTTGCTTGGCATATCCGCGTATAAAAGCACTCCAAGAGACTTTGTATGGTGAGAAACCCTCACTTTTCATGTGGTTAAAATAGCCGAGAACTGCCTTGCCACAACCACGTCGCTCGTATCCAGCAATCAACGTGTCTTTTGACAATTCGTAGTAAAAGCTTATCCATAACTGGCACCACATTCAGCATACATATAAATCAAAACACTGTTAAGCATATCCTGCAACCAACTCGCTCTAGGGGGCGACATCCTTGCCACAGCCAAGTTAAGCATATCCTACAATCAACATGTCTCAAGAGACACCATTTCACAGGGAAAGCCCATCAAGAAAGTCCTTTGCGCTTTCATAAGGGCACCACATTTGGCGTACATATCAACCAGCACATTACCATGGACAATTTGTGTCTCCAGCAGCCCCCTTATAGCGTCTGACTGGATAGGTAATTGTATTTGAAGAAAGGCCTTTCCTTTACATATGGTGAAAACATCTCAGTGCTTCCTTGCATATCTAGTGAAAACATCTTAATGTTTCCTTGCCACAGCCATGTTGGGCATGGACAGAAAGCTCATCAAGAACTTTATGCGCTTTCATAAGGACCCCATATTTGACATACATATCGACCAGAGCATTGCCAAGCATATGTTTTTTCAACAGCCCCTACGTAGGAATCTCATCATGAATTCTCTTTCCCATGTGAAGATCGTGCAGAAAGTGAGAGGCCTTCAAGGTGCAAGCAAAGGAGATTGCATTTAGAGAGAGGCCTTCGCTACAAAGAACGAGACCTTTCAGAACAACCCTTGACTAGCACTCTCATCATGAATTCTCTCACACATGTCAACAAGAAGGGTGATGCTTTCAAAGTACTTGCCAGTATAAAGAGGTCTTTGCTTCGCATCTGGCTGTTGCCATAGCCATGCTGGGAAATCAACGCGCTCGAAAAGACATCACAAAAAGGATTCCCATCAAGTGTGAAGGAAAGGCCTTTCTTCACGGCTTGCTCAACAACCTACTTATTAAACCTTGCAATAATCAGCCATGCTGCCTTAACTCCTCGCATTCATCTCTGTGAGAACCGCCGCGGCTTGTTGCATCATCGCTTTTTCTAATATCACCAATATTGCTAAAGATGTGTGCCCTTCTTCAGCGGATCTGATCGAGGTCATCCTTCTTGAAGCAGTCGGAGTATTGCTGCCAATGGAACCCTCCCTTGTTCTTTGCCTAGTCGCAAGCTTCCAGAAGATCAAGATCTTCAGAAGAAGATGCAACTGACTAAGAAGAGAACGTAGTAAATGCGATGATGGGGAGGCTGATGATGACAAAGAAGACACAAAGAACACTTGTGGTGATGGTTCCAAATGTTGCAGAGTGCAGCTTCACCACCATTGTTGTAGATTTGGAAGCCCATATCATATCAAACCGATAAAGGAGAGAGTTGTTGGAAAGCCTTGCAGAAGAAGAAGCAAACAGATTTACAGAACGGCATTGATAAAAGCATAGGATCTATATTAAACAAAAAAAACGTAGCCACGTGGATTACTGAGAGGCCACAGTTTTGAATTTTCCTTCTACGCTAACAAAGTAACAAGGAAATTATAAGTAGTAGGGGGTACTAGCTGCGAAAAATTCATAAAATCAAACAATAGGTACGATTTTGGAAAAAGACCAATTGAGTGGAAAAAAGACCAATTGATATATGTCCCTACAATCTTGAAAAAAGCATGGGACACGAGTATCTTACAAGATCCCTAAAATGGGAAAAGAAAGGTGATGATCGAGAAGGAAATCACAGATTAAAATCAGGGCACTCAATGGGTGAGGGAGGTGTAAGGGGAGCGACCACGGCGGCAGATGGTAAGATCTTCGTGGTTGAGAAGGAAGAGAGGAGGCGAGAGCTGCAGCTGCACAGCAGATGATGACAGATGGCAAGATTTCTGTGGTTGAGAAGGAAGAGAGGAGGCGAGAGCTGCAGTTGCGCATATTTTTTTAAAAAATAATGCTGCAATTTGTAGCAGTCATGGGGCATAGCCCATGTGCTTCGACTCTTCTCTCTTGAGCACCCTGCGAGGGTTCAAATTACGTTTACTAGCCCTTTTACTAACTTTGAAGGAAGTTTTCGGAAGGGATCTTGTGAGATTCATCTCTAATACTATATAGAGCCTACCAATAAATAAGTAGTATGTCATAATAATCAATATCTAATTCTCCTAAATGATTTTCTCATATTAAACTGATCATTTAATGTGGGGAAGTGCCAGGGGAGAAAAAGCTAGAATATTGGCTAAGCTAGCAGACCGGCCACAGTAGGGATCCAAAGGAGGGAAAATAGGGATCCAAAGGGGGGGCCATCTGCAAAAGAGCCATGTGCAACAATGGGCTAAAAAGAGCCTAAGGTTCAGCTCATTAAGACTTCCAAAATGCTAAGGTTCCAAAATTCAAAGGTTGTGTCCAAAGGTCAACCCTAAGGGAAATTGGATGCTTTGTGTGTAACTAAAAAGTCTTTGCATATCCCTACATGGGAGGGGGCAAGCCCTTCTTCTAGGGGATGAGAGAGAAAGTCACACACACACACACAGGCTCCCTTTACACAAAGGGAATTAGGGACACATGTCAGCTCCCTAGCCCAGATGCCCACAAGGGGTGCCCAATTCCTATTGGATGGCCTTGGAGGTGGACCAATGAGAATTAGGCTAGAGTAAATCTAGTTTAATTAATTAAACAACACTTAATAAAAAGAAACAATGAAAATTAAGTCTCCTGGATGATTATTGGACAGCCCGTGAAGGGGTCCAATAGGAATTGAGCAGCCCAATGGGCTACTTAATTCCTATTGGTCAGAATGGGGAAAGGTCCAATGGGGATTTAATTCATTTAAATCAATTAAGTTTAATTTATTAAGCTCTCACAAAAGGGGAAAGGGGGACACATGTCAGAAGGCTATCACTTATGCTGCTTAATAGCCATTGGCTTGACTTAGGGAGGTCCAATGGGGAGCCTGCAAGAGCAAATAGCAAGAGGGCTCGCCCAAGAGAGAGAGGGGGCTGATGTTTGCAAGGCATTATCACACACACACTCACACAATCTCATGTGTGAAGAAAGAGAAGACTATCTCTTCCCAAGCTTTAATGGAGAGCTCATCACCTACTCCAAGCTTGTGAGATAGAAGCCTACATCAACACACTCTTGGCATGTGGATGCAAATCCAACCAAGATCCAAGATTCAATGCATGCTCATCTCCTCTACCAAGCTAATTACTAAGCTAAAGCTATGCTAATATGAGTGATTATGTGAGGAGATGTACATCTTTCTCGTAAGATACTCCTTCTTCCTCTCAATCTACTCTCATATCCTGCTAGCTCTCACCATCTTCGAAGGTGTGTGAGGTCTTGGGTCTGAGACCGGGGATAATTAAAGTTGTGTTTGCTAAGTGTTTTGCTTGGTGCATGAAGTTTTCATCTTCATTGCACTAGCTAGTCTTGAAGGAACACAAAGAATTGTATTGTACAATGTCTCTCTTGATGGGAGAAACCATAATACAAAGCCTTTTGGAGGGGGGACCGGCTCCTTGCAAATCCGGTCCTCAACTGTTGTCAATAGCTTAATTTCTCTCTCTTTCAAAAGTATTGTCGATGCTATCTAACTAGGTGTTATGCTTTTTGTTGCTCTCTCCACCCAAGCACTCTTGTAATTCTCATTAGGAATCTATTCTAATGAAATGCCCACTATGTTCATGCTAATTTCCGCTACACACAAGTTTTTAGGCCATTAAATGTTACATTGGTATCAGAGCACAAGGTTTCTCTTTTCTTGCTCAAGAAGGGAGGTCCTCAAGCTAGCTATAATGGTTGGTATTATTAATTGCCTGTGAGTAAGTAGAATAGGGATTTTTCAGCCTTGCAGTGTGCCTGCCTTTGTGCAGTTAACGGGGCATCACCGTCGAGAGCTATGGTCTTAATAGTGGAGTCCTACGGGGCTTGCCTACGGCTTAACCACTATTGAGCTATTAGAAGCTTGACAGGAGCCGGTGCTGTTTTGGTGTCGAAAGACCCTCTCTTCTATTCCTTGCAATTAATGGTATTCGAGCCGCGGGTACAATAGCTTGAGTGCTCTCTCTCTCTCTCTCTCTCTCTCTCTCTCTCTCTCTCTCTCTCTCTCTTCTCTCTCTCTCTCTCTCTCTCTCTCTCTCTCTCTCTCTCTCTCTCTCTCTCTCTCTCTCTCTCTCTGTGCTGCACAGAACGCTCTCTCTGTCTCTCTTTCTCTCTGCTTGTGCCGTGCTGTGACTTGTTCTTAGCCTGAGTGACGAGGCCTGGAAAGGGGAAGAGGACGAGGGAGGTCGACATACAGGGGTGTGGGGCAGCTGTCTCTGCAAGGTAGCCAAGGGGAGTAGGACGAGGGAGCGAGAGAGGGGCATACATGAGGGGAGGGGAGGGGAGGTAGGAGTAGGGGTCGGAGGCGACGCGTGGTGATAAGGAGAGGGTTTGAGTGTTGAGGGGGGGAGGAAAGGCGAGGGAATCTAGGGGGTATCTGAGAGATTTAAGGGTATAATTTTTAGCATGCTAGTATCAATATGTCTGGTCAATTTTGGAAAAAGGGAAATCGAGCAGAATCGAAGTTGACGCATTCTGATCAGTGTTGAGCGAAGGACAAGAACAAAGGCTGAAGGAGTTTGCGGTATGTGGTGAGGGGGAGTGTATCTAGAAGGCTCTTTCCCCTTTGTAGTCGAATCCACCCGCCAACTCTCTCTCCTCGCTCTCGGGCCTAACCGACTCCTCTTTGTATCTTGTGCGCTTGACGCAACTATGTGATGTTTGTGAGCGGGGAGTGCAGGAGGGCAAAACCACAGGCTAGGCGAGAGTTTTTGGTTCGAGGAGGGGTGGAGGGGGAAGGACAAGAGAGCTAAGATCTCTCTCTCTCTCTCTCTCTCTCTCTCTCTCTCTCTCTCTCTCTCTCTCTCTCTCTCTCACTCTGTGTGTGTGTGTGTGTGTGTGTGTGTGTGCGTCGTGCAGAGCGCTCTCTCTGTCTCTCTTTCTCTCTGCTTGTGTCGTGTTGTGACTTGTTCTCAGCGTGTGTGACGAGGCCTGGAAAGGGGAAGAGGATGAGGGAGGTCGACATACAGGGGTGTGGGGCAGCTGTCTCCGCAAGGTAGCCAAGGGGAGTAGGACGAGGGAGCGGGAGAGGGGAGGGGATGGGAGGTAGGAGTAGGGGTCGGAGGTGGTGCATGGCGATAGGGGGGAGGGTTCGAGTGTTGAGGGGGGGAGGGAAGGCGAGGGAATCTAGGGGGGTATATGAGGGATTTAAGAATTTAATTTTTAGCATGCCATTATTAGTATGTTTGAACCATTTCTGTGAAATTGTTAAAAAAGGGGAATCTGGTGGAGATCCATTTTGAGTAGAAGTTGGGCCGGGAGGGAGGAGGGACAGGTGGCTAATGCCCCCTTTCAAGTCAAAACCGTTTGTGGGGTGGCCGTCTCTCTCTCTCTCTCTCTCTCTTTCTCTCTCTCTCTCTCATGGTTCTTTGTCTCTCTTTTGGAAGGCGTGTCGAACGCTCACGAACTCTCCATCACTGGAAACCGGAAGGCGGTGAGCAGTTGCCGACCTATTCCTCTCTATATAAAGAGGAGTTTGTTGAGTCCGTGGGGAGTGAACCAGAGAGGGAGAACTCACTAGTGCAGGCATGGTGCACAAGGTGTTGGCGAGGAAGACGGTAACACGAGGAAGCAAAGAAAGGCAAAGGGGATGGCACATTGGTCTGACATAAGGAGAGGAAGCAGGGAGACGATAACGAGAGGAAGCAGGTCTCTTTCTATGTTGTTGCATGCAAGTCCGACATAACAAGAGGAAGTAGGGCGAGGCGAAGGGGATGACGTGGATTGTTAGAGGGAGAGGAAGGGGGGAGAGAATATCAGAAGGGTGTCTGCTTACTTGGGGGGTATTAAATTAGAATGAGCTAGTATAGTGTGTGAGTATAGGATATGTCTGCACAATTCTGGAAATTGGAAAAGTGATGAATCCAGAGGAGATACCTTTTTCAGCATTAGGTCGAGTTTTTTCTTTTCTCTCTCCTTCCAGAACACTGTCGCGTGACTTCCAGGAACTACCGGGGGGGGGTCAGCATTGGGCGAATAGGAGGCTTGGGGACTGCCCACCAACGGTCCTTATCGCTTGGTGTTGACCTTGGTGTTAAAGTCATTACAAGAGGCAGTTGAGTCAGTACTGGGCGAATAGGAGGCTTGGGGACTGCCCAACGCTCCTTATCGCTTGGTGTTGACCATGGTGTTAAGCGACAGTGGAGTCAGCACCGAGCGAATAGGAGGCTTGGGGATTGCCCAACGCCACCTATCGCTTGGTACTGACCTTTGCAAATGGGCGTCGGCCTAGTAAACATCCACAAATATCACATTGTTTTGAGTCATGGACCGGGCTTGTTGGTCTAATAGAAAAAGGGTAAGAGTGATCGCCAATGAGAGGCGCACTCTAACTGGAACATTCAAGGGTTAGTTGGCTAAGCATGGGCGCCCAAGTGTGAATGTGCGAGCTCATATAAAAGTCACATAAAACCTAAAAATCACTTATTCTCTCATTTGTGCAATTGAAGAGTGCTCTTGCTCCAGCTCCATCTTCTTCTTCATCTCCTTGTGTGTGTGTGTGTGTGTGTATGCGTGAGAAGAAGAACAAGAAGAGAGAGAGAGAGAGAGAGCATTGCGACGGCACGACAACGGCGAGGCGGTTGAGCGCAGCACGGCGGTAGCTCCCTCTTCTTCGCGGCGAGGAATCCTCCACGAACGCGAGCGTAGAGCGGTGAGTGACACACCCTTGCTCTTTTGAGCTTGCTAGATTAGTCTGGTTGTGTGCTTGCATCCATTTGTGGCTCGCACACAGTGTACGACAAGTCCCTTGCTTTGACATGTGTGACAGACGCGCACATTTTTGGTGCCGTTGCCGAGGAAATGCCTTGCATTAAGCTTGAATAGCACTCTATGTTGCTTTGTGGTGCATTATGAAATGTAGGAAAGGTAGAGAAAGAAGGTGCGTGGCTTGTTGAGAAGGATTTGTGACCTTTGTTTTTGTTGTAGTAAGTGTACTGTTTTCTGTTAATAAGGTGTTAGCTTTTTTGTTGTAAGGTACTGTGTGTGTTTTCAGTTGATAAGGTGTTAGCTTTAAGGTATTAGATCTATAATGTTAGATCTGTAAGGTACAGTAAGTAGACATGTTAGTTAATTAGTTGTTGTAGTATTGTGTTAGTGTCTAATAGTAGCTTTGTTAGTTGCAAGTAGGTAGGTTAGGTGTGTGTGTGCTCGCGCGCGCAGCGCGATCGCGGCGATTTAACCAAAATAAAAATAAAAATAAAAAATAAAAATTTAAAGGTAGGACCGGGATCGGGAATATTCCCCAGGCCCAAGCCCAAGCCCACACTCAGGCTCAGGCCTCAGCCACCCTTTGGAATTACTTATTTTAGCCTCACATCTAAGTAAAAATTGACCCTTTTGAGGACCAACGGAGCTTCGGGTAACCGACGCTGTGCTATAACGACCCCTTGAGCGATATGCTTGTTTCGAGCTATCACACGCTCTAATCCAAAAACCAATTGTAAATAGGCATTACAAACATCAAAAAACGAGTGAAAACGGGGTGCAAAACGCCCAAAAAATCAAGCAATTAACCTTCGAGGATATTCACTGACGCTTGTAGGGTGCCAAAGGCACATGCATTTGCGCTCTGGTCGTGTGCTAGAGGCCGAGCAACTAGCGAGCACTTCGAATTATGCGTGTTCTCAATACCCACCTACCTTAGGCTACGGGCCCTCTGTGGGAACCCAAGATAGTACCACTCAGGAGCCGCATATTGCGTCTAGTGACTCTTCCTCTAATTACGATGTCATGGAGGGTTACCCAATGCCTAATCCTGATAGCTCAAGCCAAGACGTGCATGCCATGGGCCCACAGTCCGGGCCGAGCGTGCTTAGCCACTTGAAGAAAACCTTTAGTAGAGCCACTCGCTCTGAACATGGAGCTAATGATGTAAATGAGGGAGTTGGGAAAGTAAATTCGCCATTCATGATAAACAAAGACCCCATGCTCTTGGAGAGTGTGCACGTGAATACTCCATTCACTGCACCCCCTGACTCTTCAGAGCTATTCCCCTCCGAGGTTATATTACCTAATGGTAGAAGCCTTGCCGAAGTGCAAGAGGTTGAGCGGCGATATATCATTGCGGCTAGGGAAAAGAAAATCGAGAGCTTACGCAAGGCGGAGCAATGAAGAGAGTTAAAAGCAAAAACCCCTATGTCAATATTCTTGCTAGGAGAGCAATCGAGTGCTCTTGAATTAGCGACCACTAAGGGTCAACCCATAGAGCCACATTGCATCTAGTTCAAAAGACACCCCTAGCACCTCAATCCTAGATGGAGCGTTCCTAAATGAGAACTGGAAGTACAAACTACAAACGAAAACTCTAACCGACCTATACAGAGGTCACACCTATCACGTGGGTTGGTTAGATGTCCTACAATCCACAACAGGTGCCACTAGTGTAGAGGATCAACAACAAAGAGTTTGTAAGGTCATCCATAGGGTTATTGAGCTAGAGAGACAGAACAAGGGGATCCACATGCCTTCAACGGGTCTCATGAGATTCTTGGATACAGGGAAGGCTAAACAACCAACCTTATCGCAAATGGAGACTCCCTTGGTAAGTCCAATGGATCCTCCATATGTTGTTTCACCAGGGCTCTCAGTGCAATCTTAGCCCACAAGTGATAGCTTTACATTAGTCTAGCTCATCTTTCCCTTGATGACACCACGGCTACCATGTCTACCCAATGATGGGCATGCCAAGAAACACGCCATGGACCTCATTTGTTAGTAAACCACCGCTACATGATAGCTCAATACCTGCAACAATACCTACAAGTGTGTACCAATCGTATACACCTATAGGTCCTCGTACTCATGTAGCCCCTACCTCTCCCATTATTTCAACAACCTATGCTCCACAACCACAACACCCAAGCTCTTATTTCTAGGGACCATATCGGCTAGCATTAGCATGTCACATCCGACGTCTGCTATACCTAAGGCCACACATATGAACTTTGGGCCGCCACATGGCACAACACCGTACCAAACATGGAACCCAAGGGCTTCCTATGTGCCAAGCCCAATGTCAATAACCTACTCCACATGTAGTTCCTAGAGCACCTGCGACCACTATGCCTGCTCACTTAGGTGACTTGTCAACATTTTCTCAAGCTATCGGTCGATCTATTGTTGAGAATATGCGTAGCACGCCTGATAGAAGTAAGGCAGTACAAATAGCCAAGCTCACACAAAAATTTAGTGGAGACGGGGATGTGAGAAAGCATATCGAAGTGTTTGAACAAATATGCGATTCTCTAGGAGAACACAATGACCTGCATAAGAGTAATGATTTAAGCCTAACCTTAAGTGGGAAAGCTGGGGATTGGTATAGAACCCTAAGGGTGGAAGAAAAAACGATTTACCCTACTCTTAGGAGATTGTTCTTGAAAGAATACATACGAAAGGGAGTACTTTGGGGTGTAGCATCTCAGCTCCAGAAAGCCCAACGAGAGGAAGGAGAGTCGGTGACAGACTTTGTTAGTGCTTGAAGCATTTGAATTCTCGTTGTAATCCAAATGAACGCTTCAATAATAATCAATCACTTGATAGATTCATTAGGGGATTATGACATGAGGATATCTACAATGGCCTACTCATTACAGGTATCACCACTTGGGAAGCAGACACCACCAATGCGATCCAATTGGAGGATAATTTAATGATTCAAGGAGAAAGAGTGTCTGTTGAGCCTAAATCTACTAGCTCGCAAGCATCGGGGCATCAATCAATGGCCCTAAAGCCTATTGCTAAAGAGCCAAAGATATCTGAGATGACTTTAGCAAATCTCACCAGGGCCATTCAAGAGAGTCTTAGAGACAATCGTGCTCCACAAACCAGTCATATGTATCCAAGAAGGGAGCAACAATGGTACTCAGTATGCTATGGTCCGCATAGTACCAGTGAATGTCTTACTTTTAGAGTAAAATTCAATGGGAATTGCAATGCCTGTGGGAGGTATGGTCATCAAGCTAAGGATTGCATAGTATTAAAGCGCGCGATGGCCAATAGATCAACCTTAGCATGGACAGACACACCTCGAGTGCCTGCATTGATGCCGGCCCCACCTCTTGAACAAACGTCACAATACATGGTTCTTAGGGCCCAAAATGTTGTTCAAACAACACCCGTACCACCTCTAGTGCTAGGACCGCAACCACCACATCCGAGAATCACTCCTAAGAATCAAGTGGGTTGTGAGTCATCTATTGTTTGTTTGGAAGGCTGTGAGGAAGATATAGAGTAATATTGCCTATGGGATTGATGCGCTTGAAGAAAGTTCACAATACTACATGGAGGACTATTGGGGACATGTCAAACTTGTCTATCAAGTAGCTGCTCTTGCTGCAAGAGGCCAAAATATCAATTACACTACCAAGAGACCACCTCTTCAATGCTATGAGTGTGGAGGTCCACATCGTGTAGCCGAGTGTCCTATTAGGCTACAAAAGAATGCTACACTAATGCAAACCAATCAAGCGAGCACGCCTACAGTGCCGATACTCATGTGTAATTGATGTGGCATAGATCATTTGATTGCCCAATGTCCGAATAATCCAAATACGCCGAAGATCATGCGACTAAACTTGATTGAGGTTATCGAGGAGCCATCACAAAGTACACTTGTGGTACCAATAAACGTACTCACACGATCGATGCTCCAAAAACAAAATTATATTCTTGAAGAAAGAGACACGGCATCAATTGCCCAATCTCAGAAGAAGAAGAAAACACAAAGGAAAAGATCGCAAAAAGCGGCGAAGTCAGACCCCAGTTCAAAGACCAACATAGGGACTGTGACGACCCCGTATATATGAACGACGTTGAAGAGGATTCTGATTCAGGTGAAACCATGGAGACGAAAACGAATACTAAGAAAGAAACCCAACAAGGAAGATCATCATGAGCCACAATGGCTAGGACCCAAGAAGAAGATAGGCACTTACCCAAACCCTACAGAGGAGATCGAGCGAGTCAAGCAATTAAGGAGTTTGGTAGAAGATACCCAAAGGGATCTAGAGCCAACACCTAGGTAGATCCAAATTATAGACACATTGTTCCCTATGCAACAATAACCTCACAAAGTCCATAGACCTCTAGCCATACCTAGTGTCATCCAAGAAGAAAGTGACTTAAAGTCATGGGAAAGTGGACGTACTCACTTCTTGTTGGAAAGAATGTTTATAGAGGGACTACCTGACCCTATCGAAGAAATGAAGATCCCATCTTCCCCATGTCAAGGAACTGAAGCCCAAAAGGTGCCGTTAAATATTGCCTAATTGATGAATTTCATGGCTTCAGAAGTTAGAACCACCATCATGTCCAAACTGTATGGAGACCCTGAGCTATTCTTAGCTCTTCGAGCTTTCCTCAATGGAGAACTGAAGGTTGGGCTACCACAATTTGCACAGATGGATGGAGCTAGGGAGATGCCAATAGAGGAGGAACACTTAGATCCACAACCCAACCTAGCTGAGAAACTTGTTGTAGAAATACATGTTAACAAGTTGGGACAATACTTTGAGGGCGATGAATCCAATGCAACCATACCAATCACTACCAAGGGATTAACTGTGAAGGGAATCCTTGATGGTGGCGTTGGGGTTAGCATTGTGACTAAAAATTGTTAGGAACTATGGGAAGACCTCACCTTAGGACCATAACCATAGTAGTAAAGATGGCCAATAGGTCTATTGTTAACCCTATTGGGATGCTAGAAGATCTCAAGATCAATGTCTTTGGACATAAAATAAGAAATACCTTCATTGTTATGGATTTCTCCAAAAAGACTATGGCATCTGAGATGATCTTAGGACGTCCTTTCATGAGGGAAGCAAAAATGGTGCATAACTGGTCTAAAAACCTACTTGCAGTTCCATGATTCTGTCATTCGAGTGGATCTTGTGACTGGTCGAGCATATCCTCTAGGAAACATATTTACAATTGATCATAGATCTGACACCACAATTCACTCGGTCCCACTGTATTATTGTTACACATGTAAAATGGACATTGATGTTGGAGAAGATTCTCCTTATATGGATGTACTACCTGGGATGACTAAGTCAGACAATGTGGATTTGGTCCACTTAGCAGCAACCATAGACACTTGGGAAAACAGGGGGACGACCTGGGTAACACCTTAGGGGATGCAATGCCACCACTCGTACCCTTAAATATGCTAGAAGCAATGCATATAGCTTCTGATGACCTACAAGATGAAGGTTTGACTGGCATTGGAACCAATAGCGTCTCACAAGACTATAGCCCACACGATTTGGAGTCAGGATCATCAATTGTAATTGACTATGAGGACTAAGAATCTGAGTTAAATCTTAGTGCAAATGTGGGGACAAACCATTCACGTTCCAGTGGTACCATAGATGACAATCTATCCAAGGGAGCAGAAGACACAAGTAGCGATTCATCTAGTGACTCTTCACTAGAGATTGGTGTAATAAAAATTTAAACAAGAAGAGTAAGAGATATAAGAGGCGATGATATCGAGTAAATGTGCGTGCTAGAATAAATGAAAAGAAATCTACCGTAGAATGGCTTAATTATATAGGGGCATGTGATGCTCATAGGAAGTTGGTAGATAACTGGGGTGAATATCTTCAAAGCGTTATGTGGTGTAGTCCACAACCCATTGACATCTCACAACTAGAGGCTACAAAGAAGCCAAAGTTGAGTTGTACCATAAGCAGACGACAAAATCGAGAGTTAGCTCAACAACAAAAGGAATTGGAAGTGAAATCACAGTCCACAGAACAACAGGACCCCACAGACTTACACCATGCACTGAACGTTTCAAATTCTACACCACAGAGGAATGTAAGGTTGTGTATACAAAGGCTCAAAGAAAACCTATCGATGGAGGCAATGGAGTCTATGATAGTCCATCGATAGTTAAGGAAATAGAGTTAGCAGACCCAAGAGAAGAGTCCAAACTTGTTTTCATTGCCCAAGATCTGACAGAGACTGAGGAGTGTATACTTAAAGAACTTCTCAAGGAATTCAGGGTTATATTTGCTTGGACATATCATGATATGAAAGGTGTTCCACCTTCCGTGGTGCAACACACAATCCCCATGAATAGCATGGCTAAACCAGTTTAGCAACGACCCTACCCAATGAATCCTAAATATGCAAAGATTGTTCAAGAAGAGATTAAAAAGCTCATGAAATGCGGATTCATATACCCTATTGAGCACTCAGAATGGATTTCTTCGATAGTGATTGTGCAAAAATGGAATGGGAAACTCAGAGTGTGCGTAGATCTCAAGAAGGTCAATGCCGCCACTAGGAGGGACCATTATACCTTGTCATATTCAGAACATGTGCTTGAAATAGTTGCAGGGAAGAAAGCTTATAGCATTTTAGATGGGTACTCTGACTACAATCAAATCATAATTGTACTAGAGAACCAAGTTAAAACAGCTTTTATAACCGAATTTGGAGTGTTCGCATTTCGTGTTATGGCTTTTGGCTTAACCAATGGCACTGCTACCTTTCAAAGATTAATAAACACTTCTTTTAGAATATTTGAGGGAGTTTTGCGAAGCTTTCTTAGATGACCTTTGTGTTTATTCATCTTAGAAAGAACATCTATCATGCTTACGAAAAGTGTTTGAGAAGCGCAGATTGTATCGCATCTCCTTAAACCCTTTCAAATGCCAATTTTTGGGTTAAACATGGAGTCATTTTAGGGCATATAGTCTCCAAAAATGGGATTTTCACAGATGAGAGCATAATTAAAGCCATTGCTGAATTGCCACCACCTACAAACTATAAAGGAGTTCAAAGGTTCATGGTCCATGTTGGTTATTATCGACGGTTTATTTTTAACTTTGCCGAGATAGCTCATCCATTGTACAAACTTCTTATTGAGTTTCACTGGACCGCGAAGTGTGACCATGCTTATGAGTCATTGAAAAAGACCTTGACTAGCGCTCCTATTCTATGAGTGTCCGATTGGAATATAATTTTCTATGTGCATATTGATGCATTGAACTTTGCTATTGGGTGTGTTCTAGATCAACTAGGAGAACATAAATTGGACTACCCCATTAGCTTTGCAAGTCGTCAATTGAATGACGCCGAGAGAAACTACACCACTACAGAGCGGGAAGGTTTAGGTATGATTTATGCAGTGAAGAAATTTCGCTACTACCTTATTGCCAACAAGTTTGTTTTCTATGTGGATCATCAAGCCTTGTTGTATCTAGTAAATAAACCTTGTTCCACGGGAAGAATTACACGATGGTTGTTAATTCTCCTTGAGTTTGATTACCATTGTGGTGAGACATGGTAAAAGACATGTCATGGCGGATCATTTGTCTCGCATACGTAATGGTGAAGGCCCTACTGGAGTCAATGATGAATTGCTCGATACTTCCTTATTTCTAGTTGAGACTATGCTTGAATGGAGTGAGAAGATTGTGAACTTTCTAGTTAATGGTTATCCACCCCAAGAGCTTCATAAGGACATAGCTCGAAAATTGTTAAAAGAATGTGAACCTTATTCTCTCATTGCAAGAACTCTCTACAAGCTAGGGAAGGACGATATTCTTAGACGATGTGCTTGTGAGGATGAGGATTTCTATATACTGAAAGAAGCCCACATGGGTATAGCTGGAGGATATTTCTCAAGGGAACTAACAGCTAGAAAGGTGTTGCAATCAGGCTATTGGTGGCCTGCCTTATTCAAGGATGCATCACTTTTTGCAAAAGGATGTGATGAATGCCAATGTTACAAGATCACACAATGAAAGGATAAGATGCCCTTACATCGGACTCAATCATTTGAAAAATGGGGTTTAGACTTTGTAGGCCCAATTAGTCCGGTAGCTCGTAGCACTCAATCTTGATATATTATCGTTGCCACTGATTATGTGATAAAGTGGACGGAAGCCAAGGCAACACGTAAGGCTGATGAAAGGTCAACTGCCAAGTTTCTCTTTGAGAACATTATTACAAGATTTGGTTGTCCCTTTGAGATTGTGAGTGACAATGGCACTCATTTTATAAATGGAGTGATAAAAGAACTCACTACCAACTTCATGATAGCTCACCATAAGTCCACACCTTATTATCCACAAGCAAATGGCCAAGCTGAAAGTACCAACAAGACCTTAATCTCTATCTTGACCAAAACAATGGAAGCTCATCGTACAGATTGGGATTTGAAGCTGACTTCAGCCTTATGGGCTTATCGTACTTCTTACAAAGTGGCTATTAATTGTACACCATTCAAAATGGTATATGGCCAAGAAGCAGTTATGCCATGAGAGTTTGTAATTCCTAGTCTGCACGTAGCTTCACAAGAAGGTTGGGATGGTAACCCTTTAGTTGAGCGCTTATATATCCTTGAGAGGTTAGATGAAGAAAGACGATTGACTGTGCAAAATGCACTTGTAGAGAAAGATAGAAGGAAGAAATGGTTTGACCGTCATCTAAAGAACAAGGATATCAATGTTGGTGATAAAGTCCTTATGTATGGAGTGTGTAACGAAAAGAAAAAGTTGAAATATGCGAGAAAAGAACCATATAGAGTATGTGAAATCACCCCACAAGGAACCATTCGTGTGGAGACTTTTGATGGAGTTGAAACCATCAGATTCCTCAATGGTAGCAAATTTAAAAGATATTATGATCCTTTAAGCCAAGAGGAGCTACGTGCCATCCATAAAAAAAAGGCAGCCAAGGCACAAACAGAATTGAAGAAGATACAAGCTCAAGCTGAGGCTAAAGAGCGACAACAAGGCATAAGACGCCAACGAGAGGCCAACCTTGGAGTTACACATGCATTCCACGTTGAAACATAGGATGATTAGTTGGACTCTGACACACCTCTACAATACCCTTTTGAGCTAAATAGTGCCTATGGAAAAGTGCTATATAACACCTTATTGGACATGGGTGCTAAGTATAATCTATTATCCTATGGAGTTTGGTATCATTTAGGGAAGCCACCTCTATCTGAGAGTATTATCCAAGTCAAGGGTGTTAACAAGAAAAAAATTGCGTTTTTTGGAATCTGGCACACTTCTGTCAGTTATGACAATGGGGTTGTAGCTCAAGACTTTTTGGTCATGCCTACTGGAACCATGGAGGGTAATATAAACCTAGGACTGGGGGTGTCACAACGTAGAACCCAACTCTTAGCCCTGCCACTCAAGCCATAGTCCCTGAGATATTGTCTCTTGAGGAAATAAAACCCAAAACATTGCATGTCCAAGAGGTTGAACCATATGTCCCCATAGCCCAACTCTCTAGAGCTTCAACTATTGTAGTTGAAATAAAGCTTAAGACACACACGATCCATCCTAATATGACAAAGAAAACATACGAGTGGGTCCCTAAAGCTTCTTTAGCGACCATAGCTAGTGCTATAAGACAGGAGCCTGGTAAGAGACGTCCCACTCGCCCCAAGAAATGTAAAGAAATGTTGCGTTGGATTCCTAAAAAACTATTGGAAGCCCAAGGCTACTATGAAGGAAATGATCAAATCTGGGTGTTAAAACGTAAATTATGCTCTTACTTGTCACCTAGCCCATGTGAGCCCAATCTTGTAGCTCTAAAACTAATGATGATCACGGGAAGAAAAAAATCACAGAATGCTACACACCCGCTCTAGAGCTAGTTTGGGTACTGAAGAAAGAACGATTTGTTCCACCTAGCTTAGGAACATGGAAGTCAAATGAAGCTTCTTGCTCTTCATGGAGTTCCTATACGGAAATAGAAGCTTTGACACAACCTCCACCTACCGGTGTACATATCCATACAAACAAGAAAGAGTTTGCACCTCCCGTTGTAAGTTCACCACCTACAACAACGTTGTAAATAAAATCGTGGGAAAGTACCTTACCACCCTTGCAACTAGATGATACGCATAGGGCAATCAAAAACTATTGGTTAAAGCTTTCACCCACAACAACTTGGAACAATTGGTTTCAAAAGGTGACAACATCATTCCAAAAGGTATAATCTACCCATGGAATGGGGGAGTGTTTGCTGACAGTCATCATTCACTTGCTTCCCTCTCAACCTTCCTCCTTGACCTCTTAATCTTCAATCTTAGGGAATATATATATAAACTTTTATACTCACAAAAACAAGATAAAAAAGTAAAAGAGCAAGAGCCACCAAACAATAATCTGAAAACTTACAAGTTCTATACATAACACAAAATTAAAAAAACACATTATGCACAAGGACACGACCTTTTGACACGACCCTTATAATATTTGCACTCTAACCATCATATATCTGTGAGTACAGATATGGCTAGTACGCTAGAGTCATCCACTCTTGCCTTGGGTGAGAGGTACCTCGTTACTTTTCACAAGTGTTTCACCTGGTCTTTCTGGTGCTTGCCTGTGAATGGGATTTGGTAGGTACGCTAGCATGTGAGAGAAATTTTGACAAGTTAGAATGGCTGATACGTCCCTTGATCACGATTGATCCATACTTAGTAGAGAGCGTTTCTCCCATTGCACAAACCTACCCTTTTGATCAAGATGACTATAAACGTCTAGTGACCTTCTTAGTAAACATTGGTGCCCCTAATGATGAAGACAATTTATATGATTACATGGATGGCACATATGGTCTCACGGATGATGACTTTGTTTTTCTCGACGACGAGGATAGGGGTTTAGTCTTAGGGTTTCCCCCCACACTCTACAATATCCTATTCCCTTGACTCTCTAAAGGGAGTGCAAATAATTAGGTTAGGGTTCCTTATGTTGTTTAATTGTGTTCAATAAGTGTTGGTACCTCTCCCCACTGATGTGCCTCCTAGAGGTATTCTTTGTGTTTCCTAGTGTGTATAGGAACGAGTTGTTGTTGTTAGGATTTGGACCTTCATGGAATCTTTCTCTCGTTCACTCTTCAAATCAAGCGTGATCATCAACACAAACAGGTGTTTCTTGTCCATTAGCATTGCCTCTTATCATTTTTGCATCCATGTTTGTCTACTTTGATTGTGATTGGTAGCATAATATTCAGCACATTTGCTTGGTATCAAACATTGAACTCAATGTAATTTTTTGTCATAATCACTTGTCTAGGTTTAAAAATCAAGCAGTCCGACTAAGCTAGTTTGATCAAGCTAGGCGTTAGAGATCTTCTCTTAATACCATGGGGGATGCCTTCCTAATAATCAATGGTTACTTAGGTTCTTAATCCGATTTAAGCAGCATTGTGTGCAATGTACTAGGGCTTTCTAGTGGGCTTAGTCCCTATTGACCTTTAGCTTAAGTATTATAAAGGCAGTTTTACTAATGTGATGAGCCTGGGGAGGGTAACAGTGTTATTGACCCCCCAAAGTTACAAAATTAAAATGCGGAAAACGAACAAAAATAAAATAAAATTCAAAGTGCCACAATGTAAAATCTTCAGCGAGAAGAGAAATCTCAGCTTGATTTGGTACTTCACTCACATGTGTCGCCTATGGTACTAGAGCCCTAGAGGTTCCTAGTGTGGTCGCTTTTCCTTGAAAAGCAAAAAACCCCAGGAATACAAAATAAGCACACACATCAAAATTGAATCACTATGAAAATACTTTGGGGGGTCAAAGAAAAGAGAATCAGTCAGGCGATGATTTCATGAGAAATTCTTTTTATCGTAGCTTAGCTACAAGGTCTTTTAGGTATAGCCTCTAGTCAGCCCCCCTCGGACATGAAATACTTGGCTCTCGCGATTAAACAGCTTAACTAACTAGAGAAAATTGAGAAGCTTGCCCATGCTATTAATAGTTGACCTCTAGTGCCTTTCGATCGTTAAATTAGCAACCCTAGTTTATGACCTTTACAACTGTTTATGCGTTGATTATATTACAATTTAATGTTTATTGCTGACAAATGGTGACTGACACAACCTTGCTCTCTTGAGCTTGCTAGATTAGTCTGGTTGTGTGCTTGCAGTCATTTGTGGCTCGCACAGTGTACGGCAAGTCCCTTGCTTTGACACGTGCGATAGACGTGCATAGTGAGGGAGCGGATGTCAAGTCCGGAAGGCCAGACATAGTCATTTTTTTAAATATAAGGTCTCCAACATGGGTCACTTCATCTCGCAGAGCAAAGTGGTGTAGGTGCACAACAAAGCGTGCGCTATCAAGCTCGATTCCTATTGTTGAGCTCCTGTATCATGACTTTTGCAGACGCGCTTCCAAACCAAATGGGATCGTGGTGATGGTGCATCTTGGGAGATTCGCTATAATAAAATAACGATAGTTACCAGTAAGTAGTAGGTCCTACAATTTTTGAAAAAAAAAGTCCGAGGCAAATCTTGAGACTATTCTGCGTATTAATGGGAAGCTTGGGACGCAGCAAGGACCATACGTGCTCAATGGTGGTAGAAGCAAGACAACGAGCATTGGCAAGCACCACGTGATGCCAGTGAGCAAGACGATGAGCAGTGGCAGGCCGCGTGAAGCCAGGAGGCAAGACGAAGAGCAAGTAGTGGCAGCAGCATGGGCTGCTGAGTTGGGAAAATCTTTTATTTTTATTTGTAAAGGCTAACATTGCGAACAACGTGAGAAGGTGGGTTGGATGGTTAGCGAGAGTCCAATGGAGATTGCAAGGTTATGTGTTCGATTCTCTCAATCCATAAGACTTTTAGTCCATTGTTGCAATAGATAGAATGATGAACTTGAGGAATCTACAAAGATTCCCAGTAATATCATTAGAGACGAGCCAGTAGGAGAGTTAAATTACGAGCACTATGTGCCCACGATTCTCAAAAAAGAGCATGCGCACTTGTCCATGAGGGAGACACACCACAGACTGCAGCTTCATGCACGAGGGGGGCTATTCAAAATTTCTTTTTTTCTTTTTTTTTGGGATATAGTGACGAGCATGAAGGGCGTTTGCTCGTAGGGCTTATGGGAGCAGTCCAGAGTTGTGGACGTGTACGGACTGAGGTTTGATTACTTCCTCTTGATATTCCATTTTAGAAGGCAAAGTGCCATTCAAACCCTTGAGCCACATGGAATCTTTTGAGATTCCATCCATTGGAATGAAAGTAGGGGGTAACAGCTGATATTAATTCAAAATAGAGCATTAGTAAGACTATTGTGGGGCAAAGCGGAGATGTCTAGATTCGAAGCCTTGAAATGCAAAAGAAGAGGAGGGGCAGTCCAAGTGGAGGCCATGCCCATCTCTTTCCCTTTCTCTCTCTCTCTCTCTCTCTCTCTCTCTCTCTCTCTCTCTCTCTCTCTCTCTCTCTCTCTCTCTCTCTCTCTCTCTCTCTCTCTCTCTCTCTCTCATGGAGTAGCCATCAACGATGTCTATGGCACTCACACACGCACACACGCGCACATAAAGACGTGAGTGCTGTAGAAAAATTGTGTCTTTCATCTCTTTGCCTCAGAGTCCAATTCACTGGCTACCCTTCATTTGTATGTCTTGGAGTCCAATCCCTCTCGGTACAGTGAGCAAAGCCTATTATTCATTATCAACTCTTGAAATGGAACAAGGCTTGGATGCTAATTTTCTACAAAAATATATATGATGAATTATACAATTTAGTCTCCACACTTGAATTTTAATGGTGAAAGACCAATTTGTTTGAAAAGATTCAGTGGTTTGATGGTTCTAATAACACCCCTTTCTTTGGCGCTTGGGATATTATAAGTGGTCAGACAATTTGTTTCACTGAAACAAGCTGTGAAATATATACATGAAGTATTACATTCTTGCAAATTTTTTCTTCAAACTAAGCGCTCACTAAGAAAATCGCAATTTTCACTTGAATACCTTTACAACTCATTTCGAGCTGGTTTCTGGTGATGTTATGGGTCCTTTGCTTTATCAAGTTAAGGGAACACTCTTGTAGTGGTTGTTGTGACCATTTGATAGAGTACGTCGTGACGATTTGATAGAGTATGTCATGAAGATTTGGAAAATTTGTTTTATTAGGGGAATGAAGGCAGATTCTAGAGAGGAGACTTGAGGAGATCTACATACAAGTGCTCCAGTTGACTCAAAGGCATGGGTATATTGCTCTCTCTCTCTCTCTCTCTCTCTCTCTCTCTCTCTCTCTCTCTCTCTCTCTCTCTCTCTCTCTCTCTCTCTCTCTCTCTCTCTCTCTCTCTCTCTCTCTCGCTCTCTCTCTCAAGTAGACAAGGTTGGTGTGCAGGCAGATGATAGTGCCAGGTAGCCTGCCGACGGTTGCAACTTGTCGTGGTGGCACTCGTTTCAATGACGACTATTCGTATCATTTTTGTATATACATTAGAGTAACTACACAATCAATGAATTCATAGAGCAAGACTGGTTTAGGGGAATCGGCAATGCCTACAATCGATAGAGTCTGTGTTCTAACCCTCCATGAGCATTTTAGGAAATTGAGTACGGGGGATAAAGATCCTAAGGTGGTGGGGGGGGGGCAAAGGGAGCAAGAGGAATCTTGATGATAAATGAATAATTCTAGAAAGGAGCCCATAGGTGGCATTGTTTCTAGAAAAGAAAACTCAAATGGAATCAAGGGGGGTTCCAATGGAGGTCACATGACTGACGACTCTCTCATTCTCTCCATGCTTAGCCATGTGTCTCCATTAATTTCTCTCCCATGCATGCCAGATATCCCTCTGTCAGGACAAGGGTAGGACCCGAGGGGGGGAGGGAGGGAGGGGAGGCACTGCCCACTAGGCATGAGGTTTAGGGGTTCCTAAAGATGGGCTAGGATGCCTATAAGAGGAGACAATTGGGTGGAGAATAGCGTACCTAAGTTCCCTTTCCCTTTCAATCCTATCAAATAATTTGTGGTCTTGAGGGACACACACAAGCATGGGAGCTGCTATATAAACTTGCATGACTTTTGCATAGCAGTGTGAAACAAAGGTTTCATGGTGAGCTAGAGTAGGTGGTGAACCACGTGGGTTACACATACGGAGCAAGGGCTCGACTTGCATGGAAAGAGGTAGAAGTAGGGCCAAAGATATGCCCATTATAGAGGGCAATGATTCTCATTTCATGGCCACATGGCCTCGAGGTGTATATTGCGCTTTGCGAGCTCTTCAAAACCCTTCATCTTCTTGCCTACAACTATGTGCCATGGCCACAAGCCACTTCATTTCTGATTTTTAGGTTGGGTACCCTTTGATTGTCCAAGGGTAGCCTAAGAGGTGCTACCCACCATAATGTTGGTGCTACCTTCATGCATTTCAAGACTTCTTGGGTTTATGATGGCATTTTCAATGTGTTTCTTGTTCATGAAGAAAATTGTAGTTTTTCCAAAAGATTCACTTATTGACCTTTGATTGAAGTTAATTACAAGTTATGTCGGCATCAAAAGTCGATTACAAGCCACAAAATATCTTTGCCTCAAGCTTGATTAAAATGTCTTTCATGTTAGAGAACGGATCTTTTCGATCCCACAGATAATATCATTTGCTACTTGATCATCTCAAGTGCGCCTTAAAACATATCAAGCAAGGCTTGAATTATGTCATCTATATCAGCTCTTCCAAGCACAAGCCAAGGGTTTTTCCCCTTCCAGTCTACAACAACCCTGAGATTCTTGGCTTGTCCAAAGCCTATTTCACAATAGTTATGGCAAAGTTTAAGGTTACTAGTTTCATATGCAAAAATATTTGGTTGTTTACTAATTTTTTGAGATTTGCCGAGCATTAAGCACAACCCAAGCTCTGGCGATTGGATAAAAGGGAAACGGAGAATACCATCCCTTTTGAAGAGGTCTTTTCTAGGATTTTGTTACAAAAGAGCTTGTATACATTTGAATTTCAAGTACTTAGCATTGTAATGTGAGATCCAATGTTTCAAAGCAAGCAAGACAAGGTTTTTTCTGAATTTTTCCACTTCAAGGTTTCACTGATTTTCTCAAGGAGCATATTTCCTATGACCTTTCTATCGTGTTTTCAGAACACGATAATGATCATACATTTGATTTAAACAATTTTTAACAAATTGGGCATTGTTTAGTTGACGTGCAAGATTTCAATGCACTCTTACAACGATCTCAACAAATTGACTTAACTATGCTAACGGATCTAGTTAGCAATCTTACAGTGCAGATGGCTAAGGAGCAGTCATAGATTCCATGGTTGGTCACTCAATGATATGATGGGGGACCACCACCATTAGAATCTTTCTCTGCAGGGTACAACTACCCAATAACTTCCACATGGATGAAGGACTTGAAGCCACCACTCTATAAAGGTGAAGATTGGGAGCAAAACAAAGATGCCTTTAATATATTTTTGTATAAATAGACATACGTTCATCATGTGCATTCAACACCTAGCTTTGCAGGAAAGTCATACAACTAGTGTATGGCTATTGCACCAACACAAAAACCCAAAATGTGTGTTCAATTTCTTCATATCTTTCATATATTTTTTTCCCAGCAATAAATTTTAGAAGAATTGGAAGGCATGGGACAACTGCTGCATGCACCATTCTTTAATATCTAGTTATATCTCCCATATCGGGAGATTATCCTTGAGTTGGATGTGGATTAGATGAATTGGAAGGCATGGGATGACTATTTCATGCACCATTCTTTAATAACCAATTATATCTCCCAGTATTGGAAGATTATCCTAGAGTTGGATGTGGATTAGACGAGCTCCATAAAGTTTGAGGGTTTCTTCGTGGTCTCCATCTTGATATCAAGGTTTCACTTGCTCATTTGCATCCAAAGACATTGGAAGATGAAATTTCATAAGCTTTGGTTTATGATCCAAACAAGAAGCAATTGCAACAAGCATGGCCGGTCTTAGATATCGATTCTCCTAAAAGGGGTAAGTACTCTACAGATTCTCTATTTGTTGGTGATTTTGTATGAGCAAAGAGAGAAAATTTGTGCTTCCATTGTATGTTAGATTCACAAATCAAAAGAGGTTGCCTTGTACTCCGAGCAACAACAGACCAGGATGACGCTCATAGCCCATATCAACTAGAATCTCCATAGTCATGAGATATTCCTCAAGATATCTCATTTTTTGTTATCATTCATAAATAAAATAGATACTATTTGTGAGGTCCCCACCCCGTCGTCTCCAACAACGGATTTGATGGTAAACCTGGTGGCCACTAGATCTATAGCGGAAGCAAACAAAGTGGTTTATGGTTCATCTAGCGGACGATCTCTCATCACAAATTGAGTCGAGTTCGAGCCTACTAGCATCGAGATCTAGTTCCACCCCGCAAGGGAAGTGTGATTAACTTTTCTAGCGATCCTAAGACCCACCTTCCAAGAGGAGAGAAGTCCCGAATGCCTTTTTCCCCATGTTTCAGAGGCACGTACACTTGAAGCTTCGCCGCTCTTGGGGCAATGAGTAATACTAACGTCGATTTATAACACTATGGGGACGGAGAGTTCCCGACCAATCGGGACCACCCTTCTCATAGGAATTGGCAACCTGAGCCAAGCCCCCACTTTCCACCCCATACTCACACTTCCTTTGTTACCTAATTACTACCACAGTGGTTGTTCAACATATAAGTTCTTTGTTTATTTTTCTGATTCACAAGTTCTTTAATACAGCCCTTCAACCAGTATTGCAAAGCGGCACCAAGACAGTCATTCTAGTAAAAATTCACTCAAAAACTCATTCATTTAAAGTTCCAATGCTCTGGAGGCACGAAATCCCCCAGCGAGTGTTTACTCCACCCGTTGTCGCCTAGTTGCCCATACAACTAGGTTGTCCACCGCTTAACCAGCAGTCGTGGATTTAGGAGCCCTTAACCAGGAACTCTAGCTCATGCGAATAACTTCGCGAGCTGCCCCTTGTGATCAAGAGGGAGTTCGGACTAGATAAACATTGGAATTGAAAATGAACTAACTGAGCTAATTTTCCCTAGCAACCAATCTTTCCTACTCCAGACAGTATATTCCGAAAGCATTCTTTCCTACTTGAATATAAAATACAATTAATTTAAATGCCGTGGTTTCCGTTGATTTCCAACATGTTGGGAAATGTGTTTTTCATCCTACCTTATCGAATGCAATGTTGCTTTAACAAACTTGAATTAAAACTTGACCTACCTCCATAATTTCCTCGTCATTGCTGCGCGAGATGGCCGGTACTTGGTCAACCATGGGAGCTTTTCCGTTTCCATTAGTGTTGCTTGTCCCTGCCTCGCGGTCGTGGGAATCACCGAAACGAGCTCTCTTTATCGGGGCCATTTTATACTCACTACTTAATTGACAACTTGAAAAAAAGAGAGCTGACATTCGACAGTAATATACAACCATGATGACGGATTAGTTTCAATAAGAAAATCCCCTTGTACAAGAGGTTAGACTTACTTCAAGACATAGAGAATCCCGATAGCACCATACTTGTTCTATGGGAATAGGCCCTAAGGTTAATTACTTGACCTAGATAATTATGAAATTCAGATTTTTACTTAATCAGTTCTACTAGAGATGAAATAGACGTGCTTAATCACTTCTTAATGCAAGTAGAGAATTGCAGATGTACTGTATGCATAGATGAGAGGATTTCTCCCTTCCTAATGATTAATGATGGATTAATTTTCCCTAATTAAATCCTAATCCATGAGCAATTGATTCTAATTTAATTATTTACACATTATGGAGTAATAGAATGCAATGGACCATTCCCACCTCAAAGCTGACTTGATTTTTAATCACAACGATGACTAGTGGATGATTCCTTAAACATGCATTAAACTATGATTAAGAGTGACTAATTGCTTGCACGATTACTAATTAGATTAAGATTTATGCAATAGATCATGGATACGGAGAATTAGAGAGTATCTAATGAGTATTTTGACTATGATTATGCATACTAGATGCGGAATTAAGAGGATATTAGAGAGGGAATTACAACAAGCATGAATTAATAAAAAATTACCGAGGTTACGGCTGAATTACTCTCAAAATTCTGATGCAAGGGCCTCCTTGAGACGAGAAACGGGCAGCACCTTCCCTCCTAGCTCCTCTTCCAAAGACTATGTCTGCTGGCAGCACCTCCTCAAGGTGTGTGTGTGTGTAGGAGTGTGTGTGTGTCAGCATATATGTGTGCTTGTGTGTGTGTGAGCATGCTCTTATATAGGCTCACAAGCTGAAAAATTGGAATTTGCCTGCTATATGCATCTGGAGGAGTACTCACTTCATGCATGGCAACTCTAGTTGCATACTTACCAAGTGTCCCAACTTGCTCAAGAGCTCACTTAGTCTCTCTCTCTCTCTCTTGCATGGAAAGTAGCCCACAAGCCCTGTGAGTGTGTGAGGGCGCCCTTTTACTGCCAAACTCAGTTTGCAGTAGCCTGGAGCCAGTTCCCACACAGCCCCCGAGTCCCGGTGCCTCCCCGTACAACTTTAGGAAAATTTAATTTTAACCTAAGACGGGCAATACGAATCAGAATTTAATGCCGGAACTTGCTATACTAAGCTCTAACTAAGGTGTATTAACCTGGGCACCTGCCATATTTAGCAGTCCTCGACGTCCGAAAATGCATTTTTTTCAAATTTGGGGTACGGGTGCAGTTTTTCGAGACGGTCAAAACTGACGGGTCGGGTGATCAAAAACTTACTATTTTTGAAAAATTTCCACAAAAATTATTCTAATTCACTTTTGGAAGATTCATGATATTCTAAACATCATGGCATCGACAGATTTTGGAAAACTGCTAAAAATAGTAACTTTTTCCATTATGATTGTTTCATGGTACAATGGTGTTCTTTTAGCTCGGGGTCGGAGACCTTACATCCTCCCCAACCTGAAAAATTTGAGATGTCCTCATGTCAAGAATACATATGGATAAAATCTATGCTAACTACTTAGGTACATATATCCGTTGTTTAAAGTAAAGACATCCTTTGATAATAGAATAGTCTTTAGCTCTATGCGTCTTATTCTGCTGAACTTTGCTGAGATCCTGGTGCTTGAATTATTGCTCACTAGGATTAGCAGCTGCAGCATACAGAGTTGCTCCCTCATGAGCTTCGTCACCCATAATTGGTTGTCTCACTGCGTCATTAGCAAAAGCTTTGCTTCCTTGTCCTATGTTTCCTCTTGCTTGGCCTCCTCTTCCGTTTGGTTGACCTCACCCGTTGAGGTTCAAAGGTACATTATTAGTACCGGATGTTTGGGAAATCCTTTTTGGACATCAGCTTTTGTAATGTCCATACTCCTGGCACTCAAAGTATCTTATATTGGAAAACTCTATAGCTGCCGTAGTAGCTACTACCGGACGATGGTCGTATGTAGGGTTGATTGGTTTGTTACTCCAGTTGTCTGGCCTAGCCCTCTTTGACAAATAGTATTGACTATCTTGGGTAGTCCTCTGAATCTCTTTAGCTAACGGTTTGGCCCTTAGCAAGGCATCTTGCAGAGTTGCTGGCCTGAGAGCTTCTAGTCGGTTGTTCAAGGGGTTGATGAGTCCTTGATAGAACAATGCTACTTGCTGTTCCAATGTCATCCTAGGAGCATATCTCCGAAGTGTGATGAACTTCGAGTAGTATTCTTCGACGGAAGAAGTCAGCTGTCGAAGTGAGAAAAAATCATTCATCTTCAAAGCTTTATGAACAGGTGGTAAGTATCGCTCCATCACAACAGCCTTGATGTCTTCCCATGACTGGGAAGATCCCTTGATATCCAAGTCCCTGCAATGTTGCTTCCACCATATCTTGGCATCGCCAGACAAGCGGAACATCGCAAGCATGTTTTGATTCACGGGTTGGGTTCCTGCAGCTTCAAAATAGTCGTCCATATCCTCCATCCATACTTCCGCATCTCTTTCCACATTTGCCCCCTCGCCCTTAAAGAGTGGAGGTTGGGCTTGCTTAAGAAGGAGCTTCTTTTCCTGCGCCGTCGAGTAGAGAGCAGCAGGTGGTGCCTACATGGGTTACACGAGATTCTTGATACGATTACTTGGATTTCAAATAGACACGAGACTTAAATAAAATTCAAGATCCCACTTTATCAAGAGATAGAGACTCAGAGACAAAAATACTTTATTGATGAAGATTTATTACAATCGAAACCCCTCAAGGTTTAAGATAACTCATGATCAATTTATTACATGGCTTTTGGAATGCTTATAAGATACGCCTAGTAGGTTGCATTGTCAGGTTCACATGATACTCTACTTCATTCGTGAAGTATTTCCTATACTCATCTTTGAGTGGATAGTAAACTGTGGTGTCGAGTTGGGATAATTCTTTTGGTACTCCAAAAGTTCTAACTCTATTTGCTGGGATTACATTAGTGACCTTCTCCAAAAGCCACTCGTTGAGGGTTTGATTGGTGCCATCAGAGACAGTCATGTCCATACATGCAGGCAGCAAGTAGAATATCTGCACCACCCTCAATTCTTCTCCCCAACGTATTTTCTTCAAATCGGCAGCCAGGCATCCTAGCTTCCGAGTGTTGATGTAGTAAACCCATCCTTCATGTGTCCAATCGAACCCCCATCCTCTATCGATGCGAGTGGAGTGCGGTGTATGAACCTTCAGCAGCATCTCCATGACATCTCGCCTGAATTGGTAAACTGGGGATTGTAGAGCTTGTTCGTAAATAAGCTCAAACACTTGGAACTTCCGATATTCTAGCACGGGCTCTTCCTACAACACCAATGCAAGGAATTCGGATCGGCTACCTATGTACCCTTAGTTCCTTTTATATATTCAAACAATAAAACTTTATTTCCCAGTCTAACCTAAGCTTAGCTCTGATACCAAGTGTGAGGTCCCCACCCCGTCGTCTCAAACGAGTGATCTGATGGTAAACCTGGTGGATCTACAACGGAAGCAAACAAAGTGGTTTATGGTTCATCTAGTGGATGATCTCTCATTACAAAGTGAGTCGAGTTCAAGCCTACTAGCATCGAGATCTAGTTCCACCCCGCAGGGGAAGTGTGATTAACTTATCTAGCGATCCTAAGACCCACCTTCCAAGAGGAGAGAAGTCCCGAGTTCCTTTTTCCCCATGTTTCAGAGGCACGTACACTTGAGGCTTCGCCGCTCTTGGGGCAATGAATAATACTAGCGTCAATTTATAACACTATGGGGACGGAGAGTTCCCGACCAATCGGGACCACCCTTCTCATAGGCATTGGCAACCCGAGCCAAGTCTCCACTTTCCACCCCATACTCACACTTACTTTGTTACCTAATTACTACCACAATGGTTGTTCAACATATAAGTTCTTTGTTTATTTTTCTGATTCACAAGTTCTTTAATACAGCCCTTCAACCAGTATTGCAAAGCGACATCAAGATAGTAATTCTAGTAAGAATTCACTCAAAAACTCATTCATTTAAAGTTCCAATGCTCTGGAGACACGAAATCCCCCAGTGAGTGTTTACTCCACCCGTTGTCGCCTAGTTGCCCATACAACTAGGTTGTCCACCGCTTAACCAGTAGTCGTGGACTTCCACAGCTAAACCAGCAATCGTGGATTCAAGAGCCCTTAACCAGGAACTCTAGCTCCTGCGAATAACTTCACGAGCTGTCCCCTGTGATCAAGAGGGGGTTCGCACTAGATCAACATTGGAATTGAAAATGAACTCACTGAGCTAAATTTTCCCTAGCAACCAATCTTTCCTACTTCAGACAGTATATTCCGAAAGCATTCTTTCCTACTTGAATATAAAATACAATTAATTTAAATGCCGTGGTTTTCGTTGATTTCCAACATGTTGGAAAATGTGTTTTTTATCTCACCTTATCGAATGCAATGTTGCTTTAACAAACTTGAATTAAAACTTGACCTACCTCCACAATTTCCTCGTCATTGCTCCGCGAGATGGCCGTTCGACCATGGGAGCTTTTCCGTTTCCATTAATGTTGCTTGTCCCCGCCTCGCGGTCGTGGGAATCACCGAAACGAGTTCTCTTTACCGGGGCCATTTATACTCACTACTTAATTGACAACTTGGAAAAAAGAGAGCTGACATTCGAGAGTAACATACAACCATGATGACGGATTAGTTTCAATAAGCAAATCCCCTTGTACGAGAGGTTAGACTTACTTCAAGACATAGAGAATCCCGATAGCCCTATACTTGTTCTATGGGAATAGGCCCTAAGGTTATTACTTGACCTAGATAATTATGAAATTCAGATTTTTACTTAATCAGTTCTACTAGAGATGAAATAGACGTTAATCACTTCTTAATGCAAGTAGAGAATTGCAGATTTACTGTATGCATAGATGAGAGGATTTCTCCCTTCCTAATGATTAATGATGGATTAATTTCCCCTAATTAAATCCTAATCCATGAGCAATTGATTCTAATTTAATTATTTACACATTATGGAGTAATAGAATGCAATGGACCATTCCCACCTCAAAGCTGACTTGATTTTTAATCACAACGATGACTAGTGGATGATTCCTTAAACATGCATTAAACTATGATTAAGAGTGACTAATTGCTTGCATGATTACTAATTAGATTAATATTTATGCAATAGATCATGGATACGGAGAATTAGAGAGTATCTAATGAGTATTTTGACTATGATTATGCATACTAGATGCGGAATTAAGAGGATATTAGAGAGGGAATTACAACAAGCATGAATTAATAAAAAATTACCGAGGTTACGGCTGAATTACTCTCAAAATTCTGATGCAAGGGCCTCCTTGAGACGAGAAACGGGCAGCACCTTCCCTCCTAGCTCCTCTTCCAAAGACTATGTCTGCTGGCAGCACCTCCTCAAGGTGTGTGTGTGTGTGTAGGAGTGTGTGTGTGTGTGAGCATATATGTGTGCTTGTGTGTGTGTGAGCATGCTCTTATATAGGCTCACAAGATGAAAAATTGGAATTTGCCTGCTATATGCATCTGGAGGAGTACTCACTTCATGCATGGCAGCTCTAGTTGTATACTTACCAAGTGTCCCAACCCGCTCAAGAGCTCACTTAGTCTCTCTCTCTCTCTCTCTCTTGCATGGAAAGTAGCCCACGAGCCTTGTGAGTGTGTGAGGGCGCCCTCTTACTGCCAAACTCAGTCTGCAGTAGCCTGGAGCCAGTTCCCACACAGCCCCCGAGTCCCGATGCCTCCCCGTACAACTTTAGGAAAATTTAATTTTAACCTAAGACGGGCAATACGAATCAGAATTTAATGCCGGAACTTGCTATACTAAGCTCTAACTAAGGTGTATTAACCTGGGCACCTGCCATATTTAGCAGTCCTCGACGTCCGAAAATGCATTTTTTTCAAATTTGGGGTACGGGTGCAGTTTTTCGAGACGGTCAAAACTGATGGGTGGGTGACCAAAAACTTACTGTTTTTGAAAAATGTCCATAAAAATAATTTTAATTCAATTTTCGAAGCTTTATGACATTCTAAACATCATGGCATCGACAGATTTTGAAAAACTGCTAAAAATAGTAACTTTTTCCATTATGATTGTTTCATGGTACAATGCCACTTGCATTGGGAAATCCCTAAGTGTAGGGAGAGGAGAGAGAACACACACACACACACACACACACACACTAGGGAGATCACTTTTTCACTTAAGGCATAAAGGACACATGTCAGGCTCCTAGCTATGTTGCCCACAATTAAGCCTAAATCCTATTGGGTAGCCAATATGAAGGACCAATGAGAATTAATCTTTATAAAAGCAAACTTAAACCTCATTGGATAGCCCACAAAGAGAAACAATAATAATTGAGCCCTACACGAGCTAGCTTAGATCCTATTGGATAGTCTACCAAGGGGACCAATGAGAATTAAGCAACCCATGAGCAAGCTTAAATCCTATTGGCTAGCCTACCTTGAGAGCCAATAAGGATTTAGTTTCATTTAATTAAACATTAAGCTCTCTTTCAAAGAGGGAACAAAGAACACTTGTCACAAGACTTATCCTCTTGCTTGATATGAAGAAAGCCATTCATTGGCTAGCCCATAGTATGGACCAATAGCCTTCAAGCTAGTGTATTCTCCGAAAATCAATGAGAATACTCAGTCTTGCACCTCACACAAGCATAGTCACGAGGTGGGAGTATCCTTCTCATGTGTGGGAGAAGTGGAGAAGCCTACACCAACCACACTTGACCATGGAATGCAAATCCAAGCAAGTGCCAAGCTCTAAGCATGCTCATCTTCTTCTCATCTTCATTACTAAGCTATGCTATGCTCTATGAGTGAGGTATTGTGAGAGAAATACTTGTTTCTCATAAGAATACTCCTTCTTCTTCTCCATCCTCACTCCCCACTAGCCCTCTCCACCTTTGAAGGTGTTTGAGGTCTTGGGATTGAGGCCAAGCCAAGTTTTATTGTGTGCATGAAGCTTTTGATCTTCATGGAACCAAATGGTATTAAGAAACACAAAGATTTTATTGTATACAAGTCTCTCTTCATGAGAGAATCTATAATACAAAGTCCTTTTGGAGGGGGGACCGCCGACTCCAAGTAAATCCGGTCCTCAATTATTATCAATCTCAATTCCTCTCTCTCTTTCAAGTTATTGCTCATGCCAAGCTAGCTAGCTATGCTGTTTCTGGTTGTAGACTTCAACCAAGCACTCTCTCTTTCTTCATTAAGAATCTCCTTAATGAAATGCTCTCTATTTTCAATATAATTCGGCTATGGTTAATGATATTAGCACAATTTTGTTACAACAATTTCGAGAAGGAATTGCTTGAGACGAGAGAGCAATAGGTTTTGCTCAGTTAGAGCATCTCACTTGAGTTAGGCTCTACGATTAATTGAGAAATGAGAGCCGTAAGTTTGCTCTGCTAGATAGTCTTGCTTGAGATAGACTTTACTATTAGTTGAGAAATGAGAGAAATAGATTTGACTAGTTAGAGCACTCGCTTGAGATAGGCTTTGCAATTAGTTAAAAAGTGAAAGCAATAAGTTTATTTAGTTAGAACATCTCACTTGAGGTAGGCTTTACTACTAGTTTGAGATCTAGTTAGAGGTTCTTTTTGGTCAAAGAAACAGTCTCGCAAGAGGATATTTGATTGCAATTATTCAGTTTAATTTTTGCAAATAGTTACATATATGAGAACCAAATCTGGTAATTATCAAGTGGATAATTGACTTGATGATTAGGAATACATTGATGTTCTTATAAAAAATTGTTCGTTGATGTTTTTGAGGATGGAAACTCTCCAAGGGGGGATTAATGTCTAGGACACAACCTCCAAAGTAGTGCCTCATCTACTATGAAAAAGGTTTAATACAAAGGGCACCACCCCAAAGAGCTCACCACTCAAATTGGCTGCCAATGAGCATTTAGATGTTGATCACGAGGCACCACACTGTGAAAATTCAAGCTGATGTGATAGCCAAGATAGCCAATATCTATAATGTCAAAGACATGTCCCATGGTGGCCAATATCACAATGTCAAAGACAGTGTCCCATGATGGCCAATATCACAATGTCAAAGACATGTGTCCCATGCTCTACAACAACTAGGTCACTAGAATTTGGGTCAAAAAACACCCACCATCATGATGAGAGGGTGCAATGGTCTGTCCCCCAAGCTGATATGATAGCCATGATGTCCAATATCTACAATGTCAAAGCCATGTGTCCCATCCTCTATAACAATTAGGTCACTAGAGTTTGGGTAAAAAACACTCACCATCCTGATGAGAGGGTGAAAGAGTGTATCCCCAATGAGGGCCTACTTGTTATAAAAAATCACCACATCAATCTCTCACACATACATGTGCAACAACCCCTCTGTGGATTCCATAGGTATCTTGACCTCTACACCAACCAAGGAAGAGACCGGTGTACTAGTTAGGCCAAAAGGAATAACCCAAAATGCCATGGTGTAATGAATGTGGTCTTTTTTTTATCTTCCTCTGTAATGCGTATTTGGAAATAGCCATAGTAACCATCACAAATAGTGTAATTTTCATGTCTTGCTACTTCGTTTAGGATCTTGTTTTGGAAAGGAAGAAGAGGAAAGAGGTTTCTCTTAGTTGCTTCATTAAGTGGTGAGTAAGTGGTTGATATTCCACACACACTCTCCACAAGTTTACCATTCTTCTTCGACTCACCACTTATGGGGATATCCACTCTGAAATTTTCACTCTATAGATGAATTGTGCATACAGTAACTATTTGACACCGCTATTTGACCCCCTTTAAAAGTGCTACCTCCTTTACAATACCCAACCTTCGTAGGTTTTGTGTTCAAGTGTGATTTTCCAACTTTAGCTCAATCTGATATTGGATAGTGTCAACTCCTCTCACATCAACGTAGTCTTTGACAAAAAAATTAGGAAATTTATGTGACATTTGTTTATATTCTCTATTTTCCTCTTGTCTGAGGATTTTGGATAGCATATCCTCTATCATATCCTCATTGTGTCTTTGTGGTTGTTTTTGCGATTGCACTTCTTCCATCATCTGATTGAGAGGTTTGGGTTTGACTTCTATCATCTCTATAGAGGACTCTTTTTTAGTGGTGAGATTAGTGTCTTCTTCTTCTTATTACATTCTTGCAGTTCATGAATTTTGTGTTCCAAGCTTTCTTTGGGAAGTTAATAAGGGTGTTCATTGATGAATTTTGTATCTATAGTGCCCAAGGTCTTTACATGTACAAAGAGTAGAAGAAGGATTTTAGCACCTAGATAACCTTGGAGGGAATCTCAAGCCCACAAAAACAAGCCCCCTACTTTACATGGGGCTTTTCAAAAAGCACCATAAAACAATAGAGTGTATGCATTTGAAAAGACTTTGGGTGGTGGTGGAGAAAGAGTATACCACTATGAATCCTTTGGGAAATTCTCCCTCCAAGATGTAATTAACCATAGGTGTTAAGAACCCACATATTGTGGTTCTTTCATCATTGTAGCTGCAATAATGACTTGTGATTTCTTTTGTCCTAAGATAGCTTGTTGAGCAAGCACATCTGCATTTTAATTCTCCATTCTTGGGATGACATAGAGTTGCACTTCCTCAAATTGGCTCACGATTTTACAAATCATAGAAACTTTGGATTTGAGTCTTTCATTCTTATAAGCCCAAATACCAAGAATTTGTTTCACAAACAATGAGAAGAGCATAGTCTTTTACCATAAGTTGTTATATCTTTTGGGATAAATCACATCTTCAATCTGCTACATAGAATGTCATACTCTGCTTCATTGTTGCTTCAATCTTTCTTGAGTCACTTGTTCCCTTATTACTATGTCTCCTTTTGGGCTCACAAAAACAAGCCACCCTATGACTTTTTGGAAAGCACCATTAAAGAATAGAGTGTATGCATTTGAAAAACTTTGGGTGATATTGGAGAAAGTGACTTAATATTAGGCACTTTGATAATCTTCTCATCATGTATTCAATAGGTAAGAATGTTTGCCAATTGGACTCACACACACTGTGTTCTACCTTGAAGGTATACTCATACCCATATAGTCCCATCAATCACTTTGTATTTTTTGAATTTGGTGTCACTTGTGATGACATCCAAGGCAACAATTCTCTTTAGTAAGGATAACAAATGTATTAGGCAATGATAAGACCTAATTTTTCTCACTGCAAAAAAGAGTGCAAGCATCGTTAGCTTGGCATCATTATACCTTTTTTTTTAAATCATGCATATTACCCTACTAACAAATTGCAATGGCCTCATTCTAATACTATGTGGATTCTTTTTTAAGAGTATCGCTCGTATTGTTTCTATGCCAACACTTGAATTTACAAAAAAAGGAAAAATTCAACATGGTGGCATTAATGTTGGAAGTTTGGAAAATACCATCTTTATGCCCTTGAAATAGCTCTCTAAATCATCAGACCATGAAAACTTTGCTTGTTGTGCTAGCTTTTGCAGTGGGTGTGACAACTCTGAAGCTAAATGATAAACCTTGCCATGTAGTATTTCACCTTTTGCATAAATGAAGTGGCCTCTTTTATGCATTTAGGTGATGTTAATTCCATGAGAGCTTTAATTTTGAACGGAACCACATTAATTCCTCTTTGTGATACTTTGTGGCCAAGCAAAATGACCTTTCTTCCCCAATGCGGCACTTGTCTTCCCCAAAAGCAGATGTAGTAACGAGGGAACAAGTAACTATAGAAAGTTCAACAAGCAACAACGAAGCAAAGTACGATTTCAACTTAGTGGATTGAAGATGTGCTTTATCCCAAAAGATACTTATGCTAAAAGGTGATGTTTTTCTTATTATGAAACAAATGCTCGGTATTTGGGCTTGTAAGAATGAAAGTGTAAGGACACGGGTACTACGAGAAAGGCCACCAACACGGCCGGACAATGTGTATGCTAGGGGGAGGCTATAAGATAGCATGGTTGGGTGGGGACTAGCGCATGGCATTACTCTCGCCCTTTCACTGGTATCCAAGCTAGTTTGGGGAAGGGGATCCTCTCCCATGTTCCATAGGCGGGGAAGACGCACACCCTCCACAGTGCAATAAAAGAAGGTAGGAACAACGCACAACAAAGGCAGGTGACCAAGGCAAACTCGACTGGCGACTCTACGGCACCGAGGCTCCGTTGGTGCACGAGAAGGAAGGCCCTCTAAACCCTTGCATGAAGGAGGGATGAACCCACCCCATGATGGTAAGAGGCCAACTCCCTACCATCCAAGCTATTGAGCCTTCTTGTATACAACAAGGAATAATAGCATACTTGAGTTTACAAAGAAAGCTAGAAGGAAAGGAAAGCTACAAACTTCAAGGAAGTAGTTTCACCCTTCCTTTTCACTCCTTAAAGAAAGACAAGTTTTCTTCCAAAACTCCTTTTTCTTCAAGAAAGAATTTTCAAAAGTGCACAAAAGCCTTCACAAAAACAACGAGTTTTTGTGAGAATCAACGAAGGTGTTCTTACAAAGAACAAGATGTGAAGCGCTACAATTTCTGCAAGGCGAGGATCGCACGCAATGCAAAAGTCACCGAGCATAAAATACACAAAGACCTCAAGCTTTACAAGGTACAAGCTGACGTTTTTTCTCTCTCTACATTAGTGTGTGTTTACCATGGCCAGTGAGGATATCCCACCTACACACACTTTTGATTTTGAGCACGCTTATCAAAATCTGGGCACCACGGGTGGTGCCGACATTAATTGCATGACGATGATGATCTAGGAGATCATGGCCTTGTAGATATGGATGCTTTCAAGACTTTGTAAAAAATCACCAAAGCGTACTTGAATGCAATCTCTCTGCATTAAATGCAAATGTTACAAACCTTGTTGAGCTACTTGTGAAATTTATGAATACATAAACGGCTCAAGGAGCTCAAGCTGGCACGATTCAAGGAAGTCAAGCTCGCACGACTCAAGGAGTCCATGAGGCAAGTGCTTTAGAAGATACAGAAGGTAGCAATGCATTACTTAAGAATATCACCATTCCTGAGTTTCATGGTGAAGAGTGTGATCGAAACAAGGATGCGGTCAATACATTCTTACACAAATGGAGTGATATTTATAGGTTGAGATACACACCCCAGATATTAAGACAACTATGGAAACAAGTCTATCTCTTGAAGGCAAGGCCTATATGTGGTGGATGACATTTCCAATAGATGCTTGTCCTCCCTCTTGGGTTGCGTTTCAAGCTTCTTTTTCCCAAAGAGTTTCTGGACTCCAATGAAGAGGATAAGAATTGGTTAGCATGGGATGCATGCCGCATGTTTGGCCTCTCTCTTACTCAATATCTTTCTAAGTATCAGGAAATCATATTAAAACTAGAAGATCTAAATGAATTCCAAAAGATACGGGGTTTTAATAGGGGTGTTGACAAAGACTATCGTCTTCATGTCAAGACCCAACATCCAAAAACTTTGGAAGAAGCCATCGGTCATGCCCAACGATATGATGATGACCAAGAGAGGAAGGGAAATGTTCGCTACTCTAAGAATAATTTTTCTAAGAGCAATTTCGTTAAGAGCCAATGGCGAGGTAAATCTCTCACATGTTCCCAGAGGAACAAGAGACAATCTACCTCTTCGCGCCCACAAGAGGCTAAGAAGCCTAAGCAATCACAAGATACTCCACGTGGGTCTTAGCACTGTCGATTTTGAGCGTGCAAAGAAACACAATTTGTGTTTTTTGGACCATCATAATAAGAAGGATTGTCCTCTTTTGCAAGGCAAAAGAAAAGCCCATGCACACGGTGCAACGCCTCCTATTAGATTCATCTCCTAAATATTGTGTTGTAGAGGTTCTTCATGTGAAAGAAAAGTACAAGTGTTGTTGTGTGCCTGCTTTAATGTGGCAGCCCACCTTTGGCCCCCATGAGTTGATTTGCATGCATGGCACTATTAACGGACAACGTGTTCGTATTTTAATGGGAGAAAAAGCTAGAATATTGGTTAAGCTGACAGACCGGCCACAATAGGGATCCAAAGGGGGGGGCCATTTGCAAAAGAGTAATGTGCAACAATGGGCTAAAAGACCCTAAGGTTCAGCCCATTAAGACTTCCAAAATGCTAAGGTTCCAAAATTCAAATGTTGTATCCAATGGTTAAGCTTAGTAAATTTGGTTGCTTTGTATGTGTGTAAAAAAGTCTTCCCAAGTCCTACAAAGGAGGGGGCGAGCCCAAGAAGAAGGGGATGAGAGAGAATTACACACACACACACACACACACACTCACAAGCTTCCTTTACACACAAGGGGAAAGAGGGACACATGTCAGCTCCCTAGCCCAGATGCCCACAAGGTGTATTCAAATCCTATTGGATGGCCATGGAGGTGGACCAATGAGAATTAGGCTAGATTAAATCTAGTTTAATTAATTTAAAAACACTTAATAAAAGAACCAATAAGAATTAAGCTCTCTAGAAGACTATTGGACAGTCTCCCAAGGGGTCCAATGAGCATTCAAAAACCCAATGACTTGCCTTGTTCCTATTGGCCAGGAGACAAAGGGTTCGAATGAGAGTTTAGTTGCATTTATTAATTACCTAAAGCTCTCACAAAAGGGGAAAGGAGGACACATGTCAGAAGGCTATCTCTTATGCTCTTGAGATTCCATTGGATGGGCCTGGGGAGGTCCACTAGGGTTGCAGCATGAGAAAATAGCAAGGGGGGTCGACCAAGAGAGAGAATGGGACTGATTTTTCAAAGGCATTATTGCACACACACACACACACACACACACACTAGTCCATGTGTGGAGTAAGAAGACTGTCTCTCTCCTTCTCAAGCTTTAATGGAAAGCTTATCACCTACTCCAAGCTTGTGAGAAGGGAGGCCTACACCAACAACTCTTGGCTTTGTGATGCAAATCCAACCAAGAGCCAAGCTTCAATGCATGCTCATCTCCTCTACCATGCTAATTACTAAGCTAAGCTATGCTAATATGAGTGATTATGTGAGGAGATGTACATCTTTCTCGTAAGACTACTCCTTCTTCCTCTCAATCTAATCTCATACCCCACTAGCTCTCACCATCTTCAAAGGTGTGTGAGGTATTGGGTCTGAGACCATGAGGGAATTGATGTTGTGTTTGATAAGTGTTTTTCTTAGTGCTTGAAGTTTCCATCTTCATTGCACTAGCTAGTATTGAAGGAACACAAAGAATTGTATTGTAAAATGTCTCTCTTGATGGGAGAAACCATCATACAAAGCCTTTTGGAGGGGGGACCGGCTCCATGCAAATCCGGTCCTCAACTGTTGTCAATTGCTTAATTTCTCTCTCTTTTGAAGTATTGTTCATGCTATCTAACTAGGTGTTATACTTTTTGTTGCTCTCTCCACCCAAGCACTCTTGTTATTCTCATTAGGAATCTATTCTAATGAAATGCTCACTATGTTTAGGCTATTTTCCGCTACACACAAGTTACTAGACCATTAAATGTTACATTGGTATTAGAGCACAAGGTTTCTCTTTTCTTGCTCAAGAAGAGGTCCTCAAGCTAGCTATAAATGGTTGGTATTATTAATTGCATGTGAGTAAGTAGAATAGGGAATTTTCAGCCTTGCAGTGCGCCTGTCTTCGTGCAGATAGCGGGGCATCACCGTCGAGAGCTATGGTCTTAATACTGGATTCCTACGGGGTCTTACTAGTGGAGTCCTATGGGTTAACCATTATTGAGCTATTAGAAGCTTGACAGGAGCCGGTGCTGTTTTGGTGTTGAACGACCCTCTCTTCTATTCCTTGCAATTAATGGTATTCGAGCCACGGGTACAATAGCTTGAGTGCTTTTTCTAAAGGGGTAAAGAGGAGTAGCAACTAGGGCTTGAAGTGCCAAAGTACACCTAAAAAGTTTACACCTAAAAGTTGTCAGAATGGCTGACAATAGTAAAGAGAGTGAAATTAATGTTGATAACTTTGATTTTGCTAATGAGCATGCTACTAATGATGCCCCTATTCTTGTTAACTACCTTGTTTCTAGGCTTCAACAAGCTATGGGCAATCCATCCCTCTAAAGTGAAGTGCAATGGCAGCTTCGTGCTCATGGGATTATCCAAGCTCCCCAGCATGACGAGAGAGCAGCTAGGAAGCCTCCTTGCGAGACTTCCAAAAGAGGCCTCTCTCCGATTCGGGAAGAAGAAGATCCATACAAAGGGCTCAAAAATTTGCTTCTGCATGATGCATCTCCTTCCCAAAGGAGAATTCAGGAGCCTCCACCGAAGGAACGAGAAAGAAGTGAGTTTACTTTCTCCTTTTGCACGACAAAAGCTGACTTGCTTACTCATGGAGTATAGTGATGTATTCTCAAGTGATTTACCGCCGGGTTTACCCCCTACACGTGATGTGTAACATGGCATAGATGTCCTGCCGGTCACTAAACCGGTGAGTAAACCACCTTACCATATGAGTGCTAGTGAGGCCAAGGAGGTTGAGAGCAGTTGGCTGACTACCTCACCCGTGGTTTTATTAGACCTAGCACTTTGCCTTGGGCATCGCCAATTCTATTGGTAAAAAAAAAAGATGTTACTATGCGCATGTGCGTAGATTATCGCAGATTAAACACCATAACCATCAAGAACAAGTATCCTCTACCTTGAGTGGATGAGTTGTTTGATCAACTCCATGGGGAAAGATACTATACAAAGATAGATCTTCATTCATGATACCATTAGGTGCGTATTCTTTTGAAAGATATCTCTAAAACTGCCTTTAGAACACAATTCAAGCATTTTGAATTTTTAGTTATGCCTTTTGGTTTAACCAATGCTCCAACTACATTTATGAAACTCATGGATAGTGTCTTATGTCCCTAAAATTTGATGTGGTTTTCCTTGATGACATTCTCATTTACAGTAAGACTGAAGATGAACATATAGAACACTTATAATTAGTGTTCGAATAGTTATGAACTCATGTCCTGTATGCTAAGCCAAGAAAGTTAGATTTCGATTCATCCTTTTTGCAACTCCATTTTGATTAGGTGTGTAAGGTGTAGTAAGCTACCTCCTCTTAATACATCTCTTGCTACAAAAATTCTCAAACTCCTTGGAGATGTATTTTCCACCAGTATTAGTCCTTAGGCTTTTGATCTTCTTGCCAGAATGATTTTCTACTAGCGCTAAGAATTTTTGGAAACTAGAGAAGACCTAATCCTCCTTACGTCACAAAGGATAAACCCACACCTTCATAGTGGAAATGTGTAATGGAAATGGCCTATGAACTTTGAGAATAGCGGAATTAAGAGAATTAGAGTGAGCATTTCTGTGAGACTACTTTGAAAACATAGAGGGTGAACTTAATTAGCAATAGCAACATAACCATACATTTAATTAACTTGGCATGAACAATACTTTTGCAAGAGCGAGAGTTATAGAACTTGACAACAGTTGAGGACCGAATTTATGTGGAGCCGGTCCCCCCTCCAATAGGCTTTTGTATTATAGATTCTCCCATCAAGAGAGACTTGGTACAATACAATCTTTGTGTTCCTTGTGGCCTAGGTGATGCAATGAAGATGGAAAGCTTCATGCATCACGGACATAACATAATCTTTGTAAAATCACTAACCATCCCCGACCTCAGTCCCAAGGCCTCAAACACCTTCAAAGGTGGAGAGAGCTAGCGGGGAATGAGGGTAGGGAAGAGGAAGCAAAAGCATTCATAGGAGAAAGAAATAGTTCCTCATTTATCATCACTCTTCTTGCTTAGCATAGCATAATAGCATAGTAATGAAGATGAAGAAGATGGAAAGTTTAAGCATTGAAGCATGGCTCTTGGTAGGATTTGCATTCCATAGCCAAGAGTGTTGGTGTAGGCTCTCAACTTCTCAACAAGCTTGGAGAAGGAGATGGAGCTCTTGCACTTTGCACTTTGCACTTCACCCAATGAGAGAGAGAGAGAGAGAGAGAGAGAGAGAGAGAGAGAGAGAGAGAGAGAGAGAGAGAGTGAGAGTGAGAGAGAGTATACCCCCCAAACTAGCCCTTAGCTTCCTTGGTCGACCTTCCCCCTCCCCCCGCCGTAGCTCATGCTAGAGGATGATTGGACCCCTACAAGTCTAGCCAATCACATGCATGGTGAATATCAAGCAACCATGCTAGCCTTGGGACAAGTTTCCCCCTTTCCCCTTTGAGAGAGAGGACTTGATAAATGAATAATCAATTAAATAAATTAGCTAAATGATCATTGGACCCCTTGAGAGGCCAACCAATAGGCTTTAAGCACACCATAAGAGCAACATGAAGAGGAACTTAACAAGTATCCTAGTTAATTCTTTAGACGATGCTTGACTTGTGTGAGGGTGTGTGTGTTCTCTTCTAGCTCCTACAATGAGGGCTCGCCCCCCCCCTTGAGTAGGGATCATGTTGAATTTTGAAAACACCTTGAACCCTTCAAGCTTGAGGAAGGTTCTACTTCAAGCTCAACTCTATCAAGCCTGGAGAAGGTTCCCACATCAAGCTCAGCCCTAGCACCTCAAGCACGACAAGCACCTCAAGCACTGTAGTCATAAAGCACGACAAGCACCTTAGTCAGCAAGCACGACAAGCACCTCAAGCTTGGGCTGGGTTCCCACCTCAAGCACAACCCTAGTTTGCTGAAGGTCAAGGGACTTTTTAACACTAACCTTTGGAGGTCTTGAATGAAGCTAACCCTAAGGTTTTTAAGCTCCATTAGGTAGCATTGCTCTTTGACAGACCATCTCTCATTTGGACCCCTTTAACCTTGACCCTGTGTTGAGACAGATCCATAACCACATGTCTATATTCTAACCCTTGTTCTCGTTTATTCTCCCACATTAAAGATCAATTTAACATGAGAAAATCATTTGGTTTGGTTAGATATTAGATATATTAGTCGATGTTTCTTAACGGGTAGAGGATCCCTTTTTACCCTATGACATCATTCTATGATGGATGACTAATCCAATTGGTGCTTGGGAGACGTAGCTGTCGCAAGCATGTCTGCTCTTTAGTCCATTTCATTCTCCCAAAGTAGAGTAACAAATTCTACTTAGTGTTTGAGAGACATCGTCATCACAAATATGATTTTAAGCATGCATACTATTTAAATTTGTGCATAATAAAAAGAGAATTAGTCTTATAAGACAAACACATTGGTCATTTTTAAGAAACATGTAAATTTGCTTACTCTAATGTAGCATTGTAAGCATTGACAAGGTTCATACTATCCTTAAGACGTATTCCTTGCATCCAGCTAGCATCTTCAAAAGGATAATTTTTGAAATTAATAAGATATTGTCGAATAATCTTACCATGTCGTAGTACCTTGTCTTCATGCCAAAGGATAGCTTCGGGTTGTTGCACCTCTTCTTGGTCTTTGATTTTTGGAAGGTCTTCAATAATTGTTTTACTTGGTGGCTCTCCTTTGTAGGGCTTAAGTAGGCTCACATGAAAAGCATTGTGTATGAGCCAATGGTTGGACAACTTGAGTTGATAAGCCATCTCATTGATTGGCTTTAAGATTTGAAAAGGACCATAGTATCTTTTTTAGCATAATACTTTTGATGGCCCGTAGGATTTTTGCCCGCCGTTTGCCTCAATCGAACCTTGGGAAACTTAAGTAAGACCCAATCATTTTCTTTGAACGTTAAGGCCCTTCTGTGCTTGTTAGTAGAAACTTTTTGCCTTTGTTGAGAAATGACTATAGCCTCTTAAATCTTTTGAAAAGATTCTTGTAGGTCACGACTATACTCATTGGCAGCGAAGATCTTCCCATGTACTTTAAGTAGCAAGGGACTTTTAGGTCTTTCCTCTATAATTTCAAAAGGTGCTTTTCTCGTAGAAGTATGGACAATATTTATTGTATGCATACACTACAAGAGGTAAATACTTCTCCCATGTGAGCGTTGATCTACTTCTGTAACGTAAGTCTTTAGTAGATCGATGTCGTAAGATTGGCTATCTCACTTTGGCCATCCGTTTGTGGGTGATAGGCCGAAGAGAAATTCAATCTTGTACCTAGATTTTCAAAGAGACCTTTGCAAAAATTACTTGTCATTCTAGGATCTCTATTTGACACAATGGATATTGGCAATCCACGGTGTTTGAAAATCTAAGATATGAAGAGAGTTTCCATTTGGTGTGCCTCAATAGTCTTTTTGATAGGAATAAAGTGTGCTTGCTTGCTAAACCTGTCGGCTATTGTCCATATTCTTGTATTCCCATGGATAGACTTGGGTAAACCAAAGATAAAATCCATGGATATACTCTCCCATGGTGAATTAGGGAGTGGAAATGGCTGGAGTAATCCAGGTTGCTTCCCTCTATCATACTTAGTCTTTTGGCATACCACACATTTTGAAACATACTCTTGTATGTCCACTTTCATGGTAGGCCAATAGAAGTACATCTCTACTCATCAAAGAGTAGGTTGAATGCCTCTATGCCCCACATAGAGAGGAGCATGGGATTCATACATGACTTTCTCACAAAGGGAGTGGGTAAGACATAGCCTATTGCCATGGAGAAGATAACCAATTTGCAAGGTGAATGGTTCTTCTTTCTTCCCCAATGCAAGGACTGACATATAAGTCTTTAAAGTCAAGGTTAGAAGCATATTCATCTATCATAGAAGATAAATCATTGTAAGTTGCTATAAACACCGCATTAACTCTTGGTCGTCGTGAAAGTGCATCGGCCACTTGATTGTGCTTACCAGAAATGGGAGCAATATGAAAATAAAATTGTGAAAGAAAACTTGCCCACCTCATTTGTTTGTCGGAAAGCTTGGTTTGCTTCATGAAGTACTTGAGACTTTGGTGATCCGTTTGCAAAATAAATGGAGTCCCCAAAAGATAGTGATTCCACATGTCTAGGGCATGTAGAACAACTGAAAGCTCTTTTTCGTATATGCCCAAGACCCGTTTAGCATTGAGCCTTCGGCTCTCATATGCTATGGCATACCTTTCTTGAAGTAAAACTGCTCCAAGGCAATCACCACAAGCATCACATTGGACGTCAAATGGCTTTGAGAGATCCGATAGTATAAGGATTGGTTAGGAGGTAAGCTTCTCTTTGAGCTTGTCAAAAGCATTTTGCTCTTTAGCAGTCCATGAGTACTTAACGTTCTTCTTTGTTAAGTCATGCAATGGTCCCGCTATTTGGGAGAATTTGGCTATGAAGCATCTTTAGTATGCACACATACCAATAAAGCTTCTTAGCTCATGTAGATTCCTTGTATTAGGCCATGCTTTTATTACCTCCAAACTTGACGGATCCATACGGATACCATCTTGAGAGATAATATGATATAAGTATTAAATCTCTTAAAGGAAAAATCTTGAAAGCTCCCCCTCAAAGCTTGAAAAATCACTTGGAGATGTTGCTTGTGTTCCTCAAAGGACTTGGAGTAGATGATGATATCATCAAAGAATACTCCAGTAAATTTTCCGTAAGGTCTAAAGATTTTCTCCATTAGACAATTAAATATGGCCGGTGCATTAGTCAAGCCAAAAGGCATGAATAGATATTCATAAAGACCAAACGCAGTCTTTATGATATCTTGTTTCACTATCCTTATTTGATGATAGCCACTTTTAAGGTCAATCCTACTGAAGTAGGTCAAACCTTGTAGCTTATCAAACATATCTCCTACCCACTGTATGGGAGATCTTTTTTTATGTTGTAAAGGTATTGCATTGTACATTTTTGTATATTGAGTATTGGAAAGTGTGAAACTCTCTCTCCCTCTCTCTCTCTCTCTCTCTCTCTCTCTATTGTATGTAGCCGTGGCTATTCAACAATTCAACCCTCCATGAGAGCTCTTTCTCTCTCCCACAAGCCCAACTACTGGTATCAGAGCCTACGGCCATTAAATTAGCAATTCCAATCCCATCACTAACAACCCCTAATTGCCGAGTTTCACTGAGTTTGTAGGAAGTTTAGTGCCTCTAATTGGCTTGCTTAATCAACAAAATTTGTAAGCTCTACTGTAAATTGATCAAATTGGGCTTCACAAATGCATTCACAATGTCGAATTACCCTTCTCTCGGCACTCTATTTTAAGCGAAAACAAATAAAATTCATTGTCCTTTCATGAACGACTGAAAATCAACGCTCCAATTTTGGACTCGGGCACCCTCGACTTGATCGGAGCGTGCAGATGCATTCCCGAGGCCTGAGCGACCTCCCACACACTGTCCGCGCACTTCCTATTGCTCAAATCAGCCCCCCGCATCATTGGACGACCCTTGTTGATGCTGAAACAGTTTGTAGCTTTTGTAACTGTTTCATATTGTAAAAACCTTTGATTTAAAGTGGCAAGGTTGCCCACTATGGTATGCACTCTCTAAAATTATTTTTTGCTAGTGATTTTTTAACCTTGGACCTTATCCCCTTTTCCTAAGCAAAGCTTCACACGAGCTTAGCAAGACGAGCAAGGAGACTCGAGCAAATTCAAGCTCTTGACTCTTTCAAGTTTTTCAACAAAACTTGATCGGCCAAGCACTTTCAAATCTCTCAAAGCAATCAAAGACAACTAAGTGTCCGAGCTTCATAACTTCAAAAGATCAAGCTTTCAAGCTACTCAATTTCAAAGCTTCTTTGAGCATCTTGCGAGCTTCATACCTCTTTTTGACGTCACAAATTGCAAGCATTCCAAGAAAACATCGAAGGCTTGTGACGAATTAAAGTTCGTAAGGTGAATTTCAAACTATGGCTAAACATCAAATCAAGGTAAATTTTTTTGAATTTCCTCTTGTTAAGAGGCTTCACAAATTTTTTCATGAAGAGTGACTTCACAATCGAGATTATTAAGCTTGCACCTGCGCTATTTTCTTTGTAAAATTGAGCAAGACACTGCCATAGAGAGAGTCTCTCTATCGGTAAGACCAAGGGAGGGCTTCTATACCTGGCAAACTAAGCTAAGGGGTTATTAATGAAGAAAAAATTATGGGGTGTAGTAAAAACACCTCTCAGTGATCACAAAAGCACACAAACCAGGGCATCTACTGCACTCAATCAAGAAAAAGATGAACATGCACTTGGCATCATAATTACTTCACTCCATGATAATTATGTACACTTTATAGATGAGTGCATACATGCATACGAGGACTGACAAGTTCTAGAGAAGAAATTTGGAGCTAGAGCCAAACGAAGTAAGGTTAGCTTGAAAAGACAACTTCACAAACTCACCATGCTTGAGGGGGAAGACATAGCCAGTTTGGTCAATAGGCTTAAAAGCATGATCACACAACTGACCTACATCCAATGTGAAGTAGAAGAAGACGACAAAGTTGTAGTCCTCCTTAGTGCACTTCCTTCCAACTATGATCATATATTCACTATTCTTGAAGAAAAGGAGACAATTCCAACACTTCCAGATGTGGTAGCTCGCTTTAGGCAGAGAAAGAAGCAAAAAATTTCATCTACACCAACAAGTGGAGTTTTTTTGGCAAGAGAAGGCGAATCTTCCATAGATTTTACATCATCTTCCAACGTTCAAAAGTGCTATGATTGCGGTAAAATGGGACACGTAGCTAAGGATTACTATATCAATAAATTTTGTAGCAATTGTGGTAAGAAGGGGCATCCTTCTTTGAGGTGCTATTCAAAGGATCAAGGTAGCAGTAGCAACAACAACAATAAAGGCAAGAAGCCAATGAAAGGAGTAGTTCATGTAGTTGAAGAAGAAGAAGCATGGGAAGAAGGGGAGGATTGTTTTGTTACAGATATACTTTGAAGATCCATTTCTACCTTCTCTATTTGAAGGGGAGGTGTTATTTGTCATCCCGTGTGGATAGTTCTTGTCATCCTTAGTGGACAACGTCACCCTGTGTGGATAAATGGGTCTTTCATTATGTATTACATGTATAAAAGGAGGATTGAAAGGTGGGCATGGGAACTCCTTCTACGCCTACTGCAAGCTTTGAAGTGACACATAATATATATGTGTGTTTGGCTACTTTGAAAGACACCTGGAGATAAGAGGTGTCAGATAGTGGCTGTCAAACCTTTTGTATATATACCCCTCCTTTTTTTGTATATGAGTTATGTTATGCTGTAAAGGTATTGCATTGTACATCTTTGTATATTGAGTATTGGAAAGTGTGAAACTCTCTCTCTCTCTCTATAATATGTGTAGCCATGGTTATTCAACAATTCAAGCCTCCATGAGAGCTTTTTCTCTCTCCCACAAGCCCAACAAGGTGCACCCCTCGAGATTTTCTTCAAGGATTCCCCCTTTAAGCATAATTATGAGTGTGACCTCTCTGACCTTTACTACTAGCAATGTATGCATCACCTTGCTTTGCAGGCTCCATAGACTTCATGCGTATCTCTTCACTGAGTAGACTAGAAACTACAACATGGTAGTCCACATTTCCCTCTTGCATAGATAGACTAGTTGAAAAAAAATAACAGAGTCTCTTTTGTACAAGGAGGGAAAAATCGTAGCTATCAAAAGATGCACTTCCTCTCTTGTGAGATTCGTGGCTATGTAATCCGGTTTAGGTTCTTCGCCTGCCGGTTCAGCTAAGTTAATTTTCTTTATGTTCTCAGGCCCATCATACAATGTTCCTAGTTCTTTAAGTTCCCTAATTGGTTTTTGAACCACAATCCATCTATCTTGGATAGTGTACTTTTTAGAGTGAGAGGGAGCGTTGAATCTCTCAGTGTTGGATTCCTCTTCACTTTCCATCTTTGTTGTCCAAACTTCTTTTATTGTCTGTTTTAATATTTGGAATTTGTATTTTTGTTCAATTTTGGGCATTTTTGTTGATGTTTCGCATGTGTCCTTGGGTTTCCTTTTTCTTTGCTTCTTTGGATTTGCCCAAAAATCCGCTAACTTCAATGGTTTTTTGGTGATTTTGTTTTGGACACATTCATCTGCTCCCACAAGCATGAGATACTAGGTTTTGCTCATCTATCAAGGCACGGGTTTCTCAAATTGTTTTTGTTGTTTTCTTGTTGTCTCATTTGATATCTCCTTTGTCTCTTCAATTTTTGGTTGGGAAACTCATAGAAGACCGGCTCATCTCGTTTTTGTGTATCTTGATTTTTTGAGCTATTGGAGAGTTTGTCCTCAGCATCATTTTCTAACTCATCACTCTGCAAAGCATGGAACTCCTCATCGTTAGTGTCACTAACACTCTTAAACAAAAATTTCGTCTACTACTCGTTTGCAATCAACCATCTCAAGGATTTTTATCATTTCAATCACCACTTCTAGCTCTAAGATAGCGTTTACCATCTTGGAAGGCATTATGTCATAACCATCTTTGTTGCAAAATGTTGTGGGGGTTATCCATTTATGCAAACATCTAGAGTCGCTAGTATCTACTCCCATCCAATGGGTTCAAATAACTCATCTGGAAATGGTTTTTTACATAGTATTTATCCTCTATTGATTGTTCTAGGATACAATCTTCCTTTCTCAGGCTACCACATTCAAATGCTCTGCACATCCAAACATACGCTTGTTTCATCAACCAAGCATGCAATTGGGTTTGGAATGGACCGTAGTTACATTGAAGTCTTGTACTAGGGTTAGATTTATGTCTTTGTAACTATGGTCCTTTGTGCTGACCCTTGCTGTTACACCCTTGTGTCTCCAAGTAGAGATGATCATAGCCCCAACCCTGAACCATTTTGATTTGATGCATGAATGGTTGTCCCAAAATAACCTTAAAGTTGTTGCTTTTTCCAAAGTCTACCACCACAAAAGTGTGCTCGTACTCAATTCCACAAGAAAATACAATAATCTCTTCAAGCATCCCCAAGGGTCTCTCTACAAATTTGTCTGCTAGTTGCAACTTCATCCGTGTTTTCTTGAGAGCTGGTCTGCCCCACTTCTCCCAAATTTCCTTTGTAGCAAAGGCTATCCCTGATCCACTATCAAGTATAGCTATCGTTTTTATCCCCTTGTACTTGAGTGATAAGGTAGTGTTTCCTTCTTCTCCTTCACAATAATCACCCACATTATTTACTGGTACCGACTTTGTTTTTGGTTTCTTAAACTGAATTTTATCCATGTTTTTGTATGCAGGTTTATCGTGTGGACGGACTCTCAATCCCATCTTTTCCAGGTTTTTGCTCATTTGACCCCATAAATATGGTTCGATCTTCAGGAGTTTTGCAAGAGTAATGGTACATCTTATAGGAGATGACATCAATTTGTGCAGGCTCTTTGTGTCCATCATTTGTGTAATTGGCATTGAGATGACACAACCCTCACCTTGGATTTTGTTTCATGTTCCCCTATGAAAGAAGGTAAAGTCCTCAATGTCTCTGGTTTACTCTTTGTAGCGGATACTTTTATCCCTACATCTCTGTACAACGACAATGTATCCCCATGATAAATCTCATAGTCCATGTTGATCAATGGGATTAGTGATGATTGCAATGTGGCACTATCGTCTTTTTTATTTTTGATTGTCTCCCATAAGGATTGTGGCCACGACTCATCCACTTCAAGAATTTCCTGTATCTTGTGAGACTTTGTCTCATCCGTTGTGTTTGCAACCACCCTCATGTCCAATGGTCCTTTATTCCCTGATTTGGTTAGTTCGCCTATTTTGTCGTCTTTTAGTGTGCTTTCATTATCTCTTTTAAACACATGCATTACTTGTTCAGGAATGTTCAATATCTTTGGCTGCATTAGATCTTGAGCTATCTCTATGAGTGCTGTACACATTTCCAACCGTTTTTTTTCAACCTTAGGATGTGGATATGTCAAAAATCTTTGTTCTAATATTTGATTTCTTTTCAGTCTCACCTTGTAGGCTTGGATCATGGCATCTAAGTGCTTGTTTACTTTCTCAAGCAAAACTGAACTGCCCAATACTGTTTTGACTCTTCTGCTCCCTTGATTTTTTTAATTCTCTTGTTCATGTTTGAGTTTTTCCCTCGTTTGGTTTAATTTTGTCTCTAAGGCCGTCTTTCCTTTCAGCCTCTTCGCTTTTATTTTGTCTCGTTTTGTCTTCCACAATTTTTGTTGTGTCCTTATTGACAAACATTCAAACACGATTTCTTCTGGAGGTTTTGACTTGTCTACTCCCAGCGTGTGTTTAGCTACTTCTTGAGCTTGAGATCTAGTCACTACTTTGATAGGAATTGTCGGCTATGACTCAAATATGCTCGAGTAAGGTAAAAACCCAATGACATTCACAATTGCTTTTCCTGTGTTTTTTGGATTCTTTGACAATGTTGAATCAAGTGTTCTTTTCCACAACCCTCACAAAATCCAAAGATTTTTGTTTTCTTGCCCTTGTTTAGACAAACTCATGCCCAATGGTTACCTCCACATTCATAGCATGGACCTTTTGATTGGGCAGTTGGTGGAGCTCTTATTGGCTGTCCTATCCTAGGAGGATATCCTCTAGGCTTATAATTTTGATTCTCTATGAATATGAGTGTGTATCATTCACCGTATACTATTTCCTTGCTATTTGAGCCACATATGAAGGTTATGTAGCTTCATCTGTAATTGCCTAAAATGGACAATCCTCTATGGTATAAGCTACTCGCTCTGGCTCTCTCCCATGAGTTTCTACTAGCTCCTCATAATAAACCGTTGGTGGCAATGTTTGTTGACTCACAAGTGGTTCTATCAATTGTGTGTATCAAACTATGGCTCAATCATCTTGAGGTAATGGTGGCTATTGGCCCAACATAGGTTGCTAGTTTTCTCCCCCTTGTGCTGCAATGTTGGGTCTGATCTGGTACCTTGGAGGTGGTGGTAGTTGTTGCACCATTGGAAGTCTATACGGTCTTTCTCTCACATAATTTTGGTTATGATTTTGTGTTGTGGTTGGTGTATTTTTTCTCAATTGCACACCACTTTAATGCTCTTTGCATATTTGCTACTTGTGGCTACTCTGGTCACAAGTTGGGATTTTGTCGGTAAGCTTGATTCATCCTTTGAATCACTTCCTCAACTACTTGATCAACATTATATGGTTTGATGTAGGAGCACTATGTTTTATAGATAGCTCACTCATGGTTGAAGAAGTACTACTAGTGGTTGTGTATGTATCCTTGGTTACCTCTTCGTGAGCTTTGCAGTTATCCACTAGATACAACACTTATCTAGTGACCTGCTCAAATGTGGTGCAAGATTTTAAGTGTAAATCCTTCTTGAAGGTCAACCCAAATCCTTCGTACTCAATATGGAAATCAACCACTTGTTCTGCTTTAAAGACTTTCTTAAAGAGTGAAACATGCACATAGGGATCCTCCAACCCATTGTACTTCTTGGCAACACAATTGGCCACTTGAGATGGTTGCATCCTTTGTGTTTCTGCCACCATTCTCATCATTTTAGGCTCCCCTACTACAACATCTCGCACTTCATATCCACTAATAAGTACTCTAGAGGGAGTTCATAGTTGTTCTCTCATCAAGTCTCGCAGTCCATTTATCTAGAACCCTTGTAGTATGAATTATGTATGGAGTCTCATTGTCCCACTGTGTAGTCATTGGAACCCTCAAACCTAAGGATCGCATGGTTTTAGATACATAAAAATATAGCCGATTGAACGAGTCTTTCACTCTAGTTCTCATCGCACTCTCTCTCATAGTTTCTGGCCTCGCTTCAGAGACAACTGGTCTATGTGCATTAGGAGTGATGTAGTACTAATAGATAATTCCTTCAAAGTATGTTTATCTCTCCAAATCTTTGTAGTTTATGACAGAGTACTGTTGTCCATACTTATCGAGCATTATCACTTGGGTATCTCTACCTTCCTCGTATGTGAAAACACATGAGCATTTCTGCTCCGTAATATTGGGTTTGTCACACTTATAGTAGAGCATCTGCTATCCATTGTCATACTTGTACAAACCCACATATGTATTGTCAGTGTTGACACGAGTTGCCATAATCACTTGTCTAAGCTTTGCATTAAAAATTTCTAGCTTTGGTAGGTTTTCTTCGGTCTTGACATCAACCTTATCTTTGGTGCATCTTAATCTCCACTTCTCCACAATATAGGATTTTGACAACTAAATATATGGTTCCCTCATTCATCAAGTATCTATCATTGCTATAGCCCACATGAACTATTTCCTTAAACTGTCTCTCTTCTAGTTTGACACAATAGCGATCCATATTTTCAAATTGAAATTTCAAGTGCAAAAGTTTCATGGTTGGTGCTGGTTGGGATGGTCTTGTTTCCATGGTTGTTTCTTCCATAAAAGTCACACTCTTGAATCATTCAGCCATATAGGTGTATGATCTCTCCAAAGAAGTATCGAAAATGCTTTCCTCTAGGATTGGAAATGGTCCTTGATTGACACTCTTTTTGTTGGAATACGACTAGCTTGGTCTCTAGCAATAGGGTTTCTACTATGGTATAAGCTGCATGATTACAAATACATCAAGAATTTGCTTTGCAAAACCCTAACATGTTAACTTTTATGATGCATCCATATCCTCCAATTGAAGGCACTTTGAGCTTCACACTCTAGCTCTTGCAACATGTAGTACAAAAAATACTTGGTGGCTATGAGTTTACAGCCGCTTTGTTAGACAAAATCTAAGGTCAGCAAAATTTTATCGCCCTTTTGGCAAAAATTCTTGTTTTGCTTGTAAAATCCACAATAAAAATCCAAATTAAATTTTGAAAAGACCACTATGCTCCTAGGGACAAGTGCTAGCTATGGTACGAGTCTGGGCTCAATCTGTGACCAAGGAACATGGATCATGATCCATACATCTTTCTATCAGATTTCACTGAAACTTGTCACACAACTTTCCCTTAGTCCATTGATTCTTGCTAATGTTTTTTATGTGATTTGGATCAATTTGGGTCACCCAAAGGTCAAACCCTAGGTTAGCCTGGCGATTTTTGAATTTAAAGTGCTTTTGCCCTCTTTTGGCCCACTTCCTGAAGTTTTTTGGCTTCCTGGTTTGTGGATTTTTTGTTTGTATTGGTCTTTTCTACAAGTCTGTATGGTCTCTTTCCAAAAAATAAAAAAGATACATGGATTGCGATCCATGTTCCGTCATATCTAGACACCAATTTTGGCTTGATGATTACTTGTAGTTTCTATAGTCTACTCCACCAGTTAGTTTTGGATTTGAAAAAGTATTTTTTGATGATTTGATCTACTTTTTTGCAATTTTTTCTATGGTCCCCTTTGAAAAAGTTGTTCCAAATGTTGTGAGCTATCTACTACTCAAATCTCAACCTCAAATTGTCATAAGATACATGGATCACGATCCATGTTTAACAACATTTTGACATAAAACTTGGTCAGTAGAATGCTTAAGCCTTGTAGAGGCCAATTCTCACCCCTTTTTATATTAAGATCTCTAAAAGTTAAAAATCCCCAAATTTTGGTTAAATTCCAAGGTTTTGTGCCTTTTGCCCAATTTCTTGATTTTGAGTGTGTTTGCAGAGTCAAGTTTTCTCCAAAATTGTGGATTCAATGACTAGGAACCCCTATGAACCCAATGATATTAGTTTTAGTTCAAACAGTCATAGAGGTACATGGATCGTGATCCATGTTCCTCCACCAAACTGGATGAATCTTTCCAAATTGCTTCCCTTGGGTTTGATTATCCCTTTTTTCCACAAATTTTGGGTTTTGATCAACTCTTAAGCTCTTACCATCAAATTTTCCAATTTTTAGAGCTATGCTCTCACTTACCAAAATATTGTTTTTCCTAGTTTTTTGCCCTGAGTATTCAGTCTAGTTTGATGGTAAAGGTTGCTATTCAGTCTTCTCCTAAGTGCTGAAATGAATCTAGGAACAAAAACACACAAACATTAAAAAATTGAAAGTAAAATGGATGATGGAATGATACTTTCACAATATCGAGAAAAATGCAAAATAAAAGACTTTTTGTATCTCACTTACAACTCCCCATGCCTCTCAAAAGTAGACCTAGCAAGTCCCTGACTTCTAGCCTTTACCAAGCACTAAACCCCGTGCCTAGCTGCTTGAATGCTAAAGTGTCAATGGAACAGATATCAAAATCTAAAGACAAGAAAGCTATGGCTACGACTAGGTCACTCACCACCTAAGGATCACTATCCCTAACAACGACATGAATGTTAGCGGGTCATTTGCAATGACGGACATCTGCAACATGTTTGTATGGAACTAACATAATGTCCATACTCAGACAAGTGACTCAGATGGGACACAGAGACTCTTTGAGTGTGTCAACCTCAAGAAGTGAACCTACGAAATGAAACTATCAAAAGCACTAGCAAATCTATCACTCTCTACTTAGGCAATATGCCTATGTCCTGCCTCACAACTCTCGATCATCATGCCATTTCAACACTCAAACAAAATCGAAATGCAACAAAACTTTAGGAGGAGGTCTAAGATATATAGGGGCACTATCATACCAAGTCTGGTCGCAATCCGACAAGGTAAAAAAATCACGATCCATCATGATCAAGGTCCTAAAAATTATAATAGAACTATCAAGAAAGGTCGGCCTATGGTCTAGGAGCACTCTCCAACGATCGAAACGTCAAAAAATAACCATTAACGTGCTCAAAACATCAAATTTAGCTCGCAGACACGCCATTGTGAACCACAACAAAATTGAGAATGCTTACACTTAAATTAAAGAGCACTAGACAAGGAGCGCAATGCAATTGTTGAAAATGAATTTGGATTACCATACCTTGAGAAAAATTGATTACAAGTTGCTTGAGAGTAGCCACTCTCAGTGGTACGCTTCAAACTCTCCGAAAACTGTGGATAATGATACAAGGTCTGTTCAAACTAAAAAAAAATGAGTTTTATACCTAGGGCTCATTTGTCTAGTGGCTGGTTCACAAGGCTCAAATCTCATAATCAGGCATTACAACTCAGATTTACAAAAGTTAGATTCAGTAATCACCTGACTCAATAATAAGAATTTCTTATATTTACAAAGCTTTTCGCAGAAAACTAATGGGAGTACAAAACTGGTGGGTTTTGAAGAGGTGGCCGACTAGGAGGTTCTTGTCTGGTTCATCTACCAACAGAAGCCTAATGCTAACACTAGTAGACCAATGTCTTGTCAACCTAGGATTTAATGCCAACAATTGACCAAAAGTGATGTTTGCTGTTGACTCTTGACATCACTTACCAAATTGTATTCTAGATGACCTTGCCCTAGTTGGAAGTCCACTTTCTTGATCTTGCGGTGGTGCATTCTTCTCTTGATAGTCTCTGTTTTCTCCTTGCCTACATCTACCTTTTCCTTCACCTTGCAACTATGAGTTTCTTGCATAGTCTCCATTTCCCTTTCTCCACGAGCTCTCTTATTTGTTAGCACATCAATATCCTGCATATCAACTCTAATAATATTACCATTAGGTACATCTTCATTACCTAGAGGAGGCGGAGTTGCTCTCTTGGACCATTGAGTTGCCCTTGCTCATTGCCTTTGCCAAACAAGGGATACATATCTCCCCTTTATCTTTTTGGATGTAGATAGTTAGGCGAATAGTGCCCTTTTCTCGCACCTTGGGATGCAAACATGCCATGAATTTGTCTAGTTTAGAATACGCACCATTGGCTAGTTGCATAGCTATCACCAATTCTATCCAACATTCTTCAACCATTTAAGAAACATATTGAAATCTCTATTTACATCTCATTAGGAGATTTCACAGGCCTTTTAGAGGGCCATATTGAAGAGAGAGAAAGAAAGGCCATCTAATGAGCAGCAATGCAACGTAAAGTTGGAAAGTGAAAATGAGAACACACCTAGCACCAACACAAAATGCCTCCCTATAGCTCAAGGCATGCACATCACCCCAATCCACTCAAAAATTTACCACAAATACCACAATTCTTGAGAAACATGCCATCGATTACACCACAACCCAACGCACACAACCTCGTGACGATCAAAACTCACACATAATCCTTGATGCTTCAATCTTACACACCATAGCACACAAAACCTCACTCTTGCACACTCTGCACACCAAAAATGGTCTAAAGATCACACACACACGCGCACGCGCACGCACACACACACACACACTGTGGTACTATAGGTATTCTTGTTGTAATCAAATACAGACCACCCCCACCCAACCCCCCCCCCCCCCCCCCCCCCCCCCCCCCCCCCCCACTTTGATCTGGCCCATAATCTGCTGGGTCACTTTAGTGATACTACTCAAAATATGCATTACCTTATAAAGACCATGGGGCCTAGCCCTTGAGTAATAAACTAAGAGGTAATATAAAGTTCCCCCTGGCGTGTCGAGCGTGATTAAGTTCCCTGTCTTCATTACACCGTGAAGGCGGCCTCTCCTCCCTGGCTATGGATCTCCCCATTCATGGGTATTTGTGTGCCGTTTGATGCTACCATACACTCACAAAGGAAGGTGGCTCAACTCACTCATTACTCCCACTCAGAGGACTGGCAGTCCACCCTCCTTCCAATATTTAAACAGGTGAGGGCGCACCTCTGCCCTCACTTAACCAGTGTTGTTCTGTCATGTTTTTTTCTGAGAAGACTTACTTCCTGCTTCACAAAAGGAGCTATGGAGCTCACCACTCAGGTGTCTCAGGTTTTTTTCTACCCTAGCTTTGCCTTGCTGGTTATTTTGGAATTTTTTTACAGGAAGCATTCTTCTACTATTTGTTGACACAGTAGGTAAAATGCTTGTCAATAACATTGTGGCGGTTGTTTTATCTTAGGTGTTTACTGCTTGTGTTCATGGTTGGGTTTTGCAACTGTCGATGACTGTCGTTTTTTTGTACACTGTGCACAGCTGGTGTATGTATTACTCATGAATAATAGGTTTATTATTGTACTCAGCATGGAATATGTTGTTAAAATTGGTCGGTATAATCTGTCACTTGTATCTATTGGGAAAGGAAAAATTGGGTTATGCTTGGCTGACTTAAGCCTTGAATTCACTTACGGTAATAGGGTGTTTTTCTCGGGTGCTAACCAATGCTGTACTAGTTTTCTGTATATAGCAGGTATGGTTTGGGATTGGATTGATAAGCATGGTCTAATGGTTCACTGATAAATCTGGTAATACTACAACCTGGTAAAACCCATTGGTTGGGTTATTTGAATAGAAGGAGTACTTTTTTTTGACTTCGTGCGCACTGTGTGCGGGGTTGGTTGGCCCGGCTGCATACGTTTGCTGTACCAGACTTATTAACTAGGTTGTATATTACTTCTGTCGCATTCGCTAGGAGGTTGTAATATTTTGTTAGAAAGTAATTCAAGACCTGTTGTACCTGATGCTTTGTAGCAAACCACATTTTCTTACCAAAGAACCTATACCAACTAAAGGTAAGTATACACTATGGGACTGTTTTTTTGACTACATTGGACTGCATAATATGTACCCCTTGGATTGGCATGAGGATGATATGATATCGGGTATCTTCTTGTGTAAGAATTGGTACTTGCTCCATTCTAGCTTTTGGTTGTATTTTGGGAGTCTTGGCTTGCCGGCTGCATATGGGTATTGAAGTACTCTTCAGTTATTTGGTTACTTCAAGGGCTCCTTGCCACTTAATGTGCTAAGAAATTTAGCTGGTAATAGATATACACATTAAAAGGTGTTTTAGATTCCATATACCATGGTGAACATTAAAATCTAATTGATCTAAACAAACTTAAACTAGCTTATTACATTTTTTTAGAGGTTTTTTTAAAAGCTTCGGTTGAGTTTCATTAATCTTGAAGGTTATTTTGATAGGGGACTATGAGACTTGGATTAGAAGGGGTGTGGCCTTCTAATCAGAATAATGTTTTTTTGCTAGTAACTTGGGTTTAGGAAAAAGAGAAAAAGAAGAACATTTTTTTACCCATATATCACTAAGCTTGTTAAAATAAAAAAAGTTTATAAGATGGACATGGATAACAACTGGTATGGTCCATTGATACCTATAAAATACATCCAAGGCTAACTGAATTATTGTCTTGTTTGGATGGATGCAGGTAAGGACTCTATCTTATCTTGGAAGGTTTTTTTACTTTGGCAAGCTATCCTACTCTGGATGGAACACTCACTGATGACTTGGGAAGTTCATTTACTTTATGCATACTGAAAGGGATCTCTTTCTTACAAACATTGTACTTAAATGATTCTAATTCTGAGTTGTTTTTGTACATATCTATTCCTTGTTCCATTGCCAGCTGTCTTTTGAATGTAAAAATTCAATTATGTCTTATTATCTAAGATTTAACAGCTACACACACATCCTATACATAAGGTTTTTCTTTCCAAGAGAAACCGGGATGCTGGCTTTGGAAATTTTCTTCAAAATTGAGTTCTAAGTTGGACGCACAATCTGTAATCCCTTGATCGGTCGACTGGTGTTAGGTGGTCCCTTTTAGACTCTTTTTCTGGTCCCCTACTCATGGGTACTATAGTCTTTGACTTTGCCGGTTGAAGGTTTTCAGGCCCAAAATAATACAATTACTACTTCTACCTTTATTTATGTTTACACTGTTCCCTTTTCAGGACTACTTACCCTTTAGAAAGACAGCTCGCATGAACACTAATCACAACCCTGAGAATCATGCAAAGATTCTTGAACAGATTAAGCTTTACCTTAAGGACCGTAAACCAAAGAATGCCTTGGCAGTTAGAACTAGACCCTTCCTCTCTAGGAAGGCCAAAGATTGTATTACCTACTATGGCAAGTATAAGTGAACCTCACCTCAATATTTTTGTAGACTCTTGCTCTCTCACAAGGATTGGAACTATCCTCGGAGCCCCTCTGAGTGGCCACTTCTCTTGTTCTCAGATGTATTAGCAGCTTGGATGCTTCGCAACTAATTTATGATTCGGCTCTTTCCTTTGACAAGAAATTATCTGTCTTACATATACTGTCTTTTAATGATTGGGTCAAGATTTTAGCAACTTTGGATAAAGACTTCATGGAAGGAGTAAATTTAATTTCCCAGTACATTGCCCAGCTTCCTCTAGTATCCTCACAATATCAGCAAGAGCTTGCTCTATTCTCCTCCTCTGGTGCTGATCTATCTAAATTTCTTAGGAAGTTATGTGGGCTAAATCCCTCTTTTGTATGTGCACCGGCCACTCCATCTATTCCACAAACTGGTGGAATCTTCTTTCGAGATAGTGCAGCCCTTAAAGCAGTTAAGGAATTTCAGAGTAATCTTTGCTCCCTCAATGACTCAAACCTCCTGGAGATGGTGCCTAAAATTTCAAAAGTTTTTCCTATCTTGCCCATGAGACAAATTGAAATTGAATCCCTTGGGGTTGACCATCAGCTTTGGGTCCTGCCCAACAAAGCTTTCTTAGCACCTATTTTGAGTGAAACCTTGGTTTACCTTGCCAACCTCCCTGCCTCAACCGTGGAAGATTGTAGACTCAAGATTCTTAAAGGAGGGAAATTCTTGGCCAAAGGTGAGCTCATCAAAGCACCCTTCAATCTCAATCTCATTGACGACTCCAAGTGCCCCTCTAATACAAGCCTGTACATCCGTACCAAAGGAAACATGAAATTTGCCAAGAGTAACCCTGATTTTTACAATGAGTCCATCTGGAATGTCTTTCGTCCTTATGTAAAATGTGCCTTCAGATTTCTTGACCCTAAAGCCTCTTGTGAATCCAGCATCATGTGGTTCGATCATACCATTTGGTTTATTCTCAACCATTTGGACCTACTTTTCAGGGAAAAACCTGTGAATTTTCATCTCTCCCTCATTTGCTCTTGGTTAGGTGGCCAAGCTAAGCAAATTGTAATTGCACAAATTGCCTTCAACATCTTCCGTGGACTAATGCTTGATATCTTGAAGGAGTTGAAATCTGATGAACCTGGCATTTACTTAACTACTTATGCTAACTTTAAAGGTGTTAAGCTCATCACTAGTCTTCTTAAACCTTGTATTGATGAGGATGACTCCCTTGCTCTCAAAAGGGCTAACTCTTTGATCACCCCCAACTCCTTCCTAACACCTAGTTCCTCCTCTAACCGAGGAAGAGTTTGTAGATTTACAAGAGGAAGAGGCAGGTCTCCCCCCATCAGGAACTTCCCTGAATTTTAAACATTGGTTATATTACAGGTTGCTAAAAGCCCTTGCGGAAGAAGAACTCTCAACAAAGTGGATCCGGATAATGGTTTCATCTACATACACTGGCTCTTTCACAATGTACTCCTCGATTAGATTCAACCAAAAAATCTTTTTTGTGAGTGCTTTGATCTATTTTCTGGTAATCACAAATTGCTCGACAATATACTCATAGGATGGAAATATCATCATCCCATAAAGAGGTTGATATATAATAATGACTTTCTTCGGCAGGATTCTGTCTCTCATTGTATATGTTTTCAGTTTACCACCTTTTGCAAAAATTTTGAGGCTTTTGGTAACCATGTTTGCACTTGTGATCTTAGCATTATTGAAAATACTAAAATACGTAGAATTTTAGCAAAAGGGCTCAATCATATACCTAACTTTCCCAAAAACCCATACCTTGCTTTATCAGCTATACTAAGCTGTCTCACTGACCTTGTCAATGCTCTCCGACTGGAGATGACAGTCCTAGAGGACTTAAGGGAAGTTGTGAAGGAATGCTTCCTTCATAAAATTTCACAACTACCCAGTAAATGGTTATCATTTGATGATTCTTGGCTTACTTCTCAGCTAACTCTTGATTTTCAAAAAATCTCTGATAAATGGTTTGTTGTCGGGCTTGACAAAAGCTCTAACTATCCCACTAAAGTTTGCAAATACTTGGCTTGGAAGGCCGCTCGTAATCGAGTATCTGGTAAGGAATTTTGTCATGTTAAATCTACACTTCAAACTGTTACCAATAAAATTGCTAAACACTTAGGGCTTCTAGGCTACTCTGTGCTGAACACTAAGTTACCAGTGCTATTTCCCACTTATAAAATTCATAAGCATAAGTTCAGGTGGATATCCAATGCCTCCAATTGTATTTTGCTGATATCACTAAGGATATTGCTTTTTGCCTTGACTTTATAATATCTGAATTTGAGCTTATTTGTGCCACTAAATAGAAAATCTACAAGGACTTCTTACATGTTCAGTATAATCTCTTCTGGCTCACAAAAAACTCTACAGAGGTCTCGCTTAAGCTTCCTCAGTAGATCTTCCACATCTTTACTGCTGACATCACACAATGTTACAAAAATATTCCCCTTGATGGGGATCTTGGCCTTAAGGCCGTTCTTGCCAAGGTGATAAATTGGCTTTCTCCAATGCTAGAAAGAAGAAGCTTTTCTACATCTCTCTTTCCAAAAAACCCACGTCTGAAGATCACACACACACACACACACACACACCCCAACACCAATATGCACAGAGGAAAAGAAGAGAAGGAAGGGTGGAAAGAGATAGAAAAATGAGATATGGAGCTTTGAATTTCTTTCAAAACCACAAAAGATACATACTTCTCTCTACCATGGTTTCTCCTCCGCACTCTTGAGCCAAAAGCAGTTCAAAATGTGTAGGGAAAAGGCCCTTTATGGGACATGTGTGACATTTTTAGTAAGCTCCTCTTCACCAGACATATGTTTGAGATTCCTTTGATATTTACTGCATGGGTGATTGTATGGAGCACCCCCTTAGGAAGCCAACCACGTGCACTAATCCCAAAGTAGAAGGCCGAGTTCATCTCATTCAAAAGGGGGAGACCCTATGGGTCCCCACAGTGGGAATACGCCCCAAATTGGGCACCAACAATCTGTCAAAGAGCACAAATAGGTAATAGCATATGCCACCAATGTCATAGCACATCCAACCATCGTTGATTGGCAACACCAACCATGCCGACCAGCAGCGACAACGTAGCATTGGGGGGGGGGGGTGGTGAGGTGAGCCCTGGGAGCTCCTCTCCCTCCTTGCTTTGATTCCTATCACAAGGTCACCATATAATATATGTAGCCTTGAAACCTAGGCCCTCATTCCCCATGCATGACAATTTTGGTGCCACATGGCACACCAGATGGAAGTGCCCTTTTTTGGGTTCAAAAAATATCCTCCCAATGCTTCAAAAACTTTTTTCCATTTCCACTTTGGGATGCTCCCACTTTCTTCTCACTGACCCAATTGACATTTTGTAAAAGCACACTCAAAGCTGATGCTCTAAGCTCTATTCCCCGACCTTTTGTCTTCACTTTGACTTCATCATTACCTTGAACGGTGCACAACAAAATGGCAAAATATCACTAGATTCCCTACTATCTTTGCAAACTGCCAACTACAATTGGGTATATCTCCGCACTCTAAGCTCCGATCATGTCTTGTAGATTTTGGCTAGCTCCATACACTGCATACCACCTTTGAAAACCCTGGCAAGTTCAATAAACCACTTGATGGCATACTTCTTGAGGCGACCAAAGTGGGACATAATGGGACCTTGGCAAAATTTCAACTATTCATAACTTGGCCGTTTGGACTCCGATTGTTGATTTGAAAAGATCATTACACTCCATAATGTGAGAATTTCAGACCTATCAGCACCCCCAAGCTCTAACCATCCACATGTACTTGTCCAATTTGATGAGGATCTCCAAACCACCTTTACCTTCAAACTCCCATATCTTGCACCCTGTAGCTCCAATTAAGGAGCCATTTGCATCAGCTTGGAGAACACTTTGAGGACCACCTTTAGCACTCCCTTCTTTTTTCACTTTGAACCCTTTGACCAGCCACCATTCATAGGCCCCAAGGTGGAGCACCTTGGTCCAAAAAACTACATAAAGCATACACACTTGTAATCACCTACTGCCCATGACCTTCATACTTGATTTTCCTCTTTGGCATGCACTTGTAGACACACACAATCCTGTTTTGTCCTCTTCATAGCATCAATCAACTTTAGCTGCACCATTATTGCCCATGCTCCTAGTTGAGCATTTATGCTCAACCATAGTATTATTTAGGTAAAATAAGACTGCATAAGAGAAAAGGATAGATACAATTTGTATGGTCAAAGGGTATAATAAGAAAATGATATATAATAACTGCTTAGCATAGAGAGACATGGAGAGAAGAGTAGGTGGTGGGGGACACATACAACCTTGCTACTTGAGATTGTACATGACTACTAGCCAACTGATGAGCTCCCTTGTTGTGCACTCTTTTGACATGCTTAAAGTATACTGCTTCATAAACTTCAACAACTTATTTATAGAAAAAACAGCTTTTGAGAGAATTTATCTCTACTTTCCATTGTCCCAAAAATTGCTTAATGACTAAGAGTGCAACACCCTTAACCACAAGCCTAGAAATACCAAACTTCACACACTGTTTGAACCCCAGGTGGAGAGTCAAGTACTCTACTTCATAGTTTGTGTGAACATCCTCTAAATCATAATCCTTTGGAAAAATCACCTTATGTTGCGGATCTTGTATTATCACACCACTCCCTTCCTTTTCTACTACCCTCGTGTAAGCTCCATCAAACCACATAGTGAAAGCCCCTTCTAAGTCAGGCTCTTCTTTGGATTCTTCTCTTACCACCCTTGGATACACCAAAAAGTCAACTTCCTTGTTGACCAAAACATCCGCCAAGTGGTACCTACTGGCATGATTGATCTTGAATTCAAACTCAAGCTCTTGTAGCTCTAACACCCACTTCTTCATACATCTCCCTGGCTTTAGATGAAGCACTACTTGAGGCAATATTTTTAGATGTCAGCACATGAAACTTCCAAATAATCAAATACACCTTAAACTTCCTACATGCAAACACTAGAGTCATCACCCATTGCTCGGCTTTCGTGTATGGCCTTTCTCCTTGACTAATCACCCGACTATCAAAGTAGATAGGCTTGTAGCACCTACCCACTTTTTGCATCAACATAGCACCTATGGCAACAATACCTACCGTCATGGAAACATAGAAGTGCTCTTCATTATTAGGAGGAAAAACCGTTGGTAGGTATTAAAGAATTTCCTTCACCCTATCAAAGGTTACATGTGCATCTTCAGTCCCACTGAAAACCATGAACCTACTTACTCATTTTTTGGAGGGGATATACATACTAGAAAGAATCTGGTAAGATATTTTAACTTGTGCACAAACAAAGCCAAGCCTGCCGCATTGATGGAGGCTCCATCAGCCAAAAGCTTTTAGCTCCTCTTGGGCTCAGCTTGAAGAATCTCGAGAAGCCATCCATAATGGAATACCTCTCATGCCCCTGCAACTTGATTCAAAATTTCATCCTAAAATGGTAAGGGTTAATGTTTTAGTTCCATAGCAGCATTTAAGGGCTTAACACACACTTTCCATTTTCCATTCTCTTTTGGAGTTATGACAACAGGAGAAACCCACTCACACTCTTGCACTCAATAAATAATACCTGCTTTGAGCAACTTGTTGATTTATTGCTTCTAGATGGACTGATTATTACTCAAAGATGATGTTTGTTGTCCTTGAGCATGGTTGGCAATTGTTCTTCATCTATTATTTTTGACAAATCATTTGAAACGTATCCTAACTCCCCTAACACACAATATGTGACTACTAGGCTACCTTAATTGGCTACTTTGTTGATCTCCTAGTTGTTTTTTACTTTTCTTAGTACACTTCTACATTGTGGCAATGATTTGATACGTTTTTTAAATATGATGTTGGGATGGGTTGCTTACTAAGCCTTACAAAGGATTTTTCATAGTCATGGTTATTTACAAGCTTAGAGTAGTATGGGGGTTCCTTGGAAACACCATAATGCCTTGTCCTTTTCAGAAAACATCCCGATGATAGTCAGCTCTTGGATTTAGCATGATCTACTTTCCTTGATATATTTTGTATTGCTCACTTTTTTAACTAGTATGGATACAATTATGATTCTCTAATTGTGGGCCCTCTTGGTGTGCCCCCTTTCTGCCATTTCAATGGCTTGTTTTACTTATCTCTAGTTTTTGAAAAACCTGTTTGTTCTCATCCTCCAAAGTTGCATTTCTTGATAATTAGAAAGTGCTACGTTATAAAGGAACTTGGGGATTTACTTTGCTCCTCACTGACTTGTTTTGATCTACCTTCTTGTAGTTGTGTACCTTCTTGTAATGCTCCTCCAATCGCTCTAATACCACTTGTGATGCAATATGGGAGAGAAAAAATAGATTGATAATATAGAGTACACATAATAGATAGATAAAATATATTGTTCATTAAACACATGAATGTCGTAGGTTCATTTGTCAAGCCAAAAGCCAAAACTTTAAATTCAAAGTGCCCATATCGTGTACAAAAAGTAGTCTTGAAAATATCTCCTTCCTTAATTCTGATGTAGTGGTATCCAGATCATAGATCAAGCTTTGAAAACACTTGTGCACTGCTAAGTTGACTTAACAGCTTGTTGATGTGTGGAAGGGGATATTTATTTTTAATGGTTTGTTAATTTAGACCCCCTATAATTGATACACAACCTATATGTCCCATCCTTCTTCCTTTGAAAAAGAGAAGGACTACCCTAAGGAGATAAACTAGGTTTGATTAACCCTTTCTTTAGCAAGTCATCGAGCTAGAGTCTTGAGCTAGAGTCTTAATTCCTTAAGTTCATCTATGTTAAATTTGTATGGAGCTCTTGATTAGGGTTTGGTTCCTGGATATAGGTCTACCCCACGTCCTAGTGATCTAGGAGGAGGCATACATAGCAGGTCATTTTAGGAAAAACATCCTTGAACTCATCCATAAGCTTTTCTTCATACAAGGTATTTTCCCTCTTTTCTTTTTCAGTTTCATCAAGTTTTAGTTAATTTGCAAAAAATATTAAAGTATCACCCTTGTCTAAGGCCCCGTATCAATTTCATGGCCAAAATCAGAATAGACTTGAAATCTCTTTCCTCCCCATGATAGTGTAACTACCATCAAAAGATTAAAAAGAGATTTTCCTTTCACAATCAATCAAAATGTGATTTTTAGTCATCCAATCCATGCCAATAATCACATCATGCACACCCATGTCTATGACATAAACATCGCTTTTATGATTATGAACATTCAAAGAAAAAGACATATTTTCAATTAGCCCTCTTGTGAAACTTTTATTGCTGCTGGCTAATTCCACATGTCTTTTGATTTCTCGAGTTAGTTTTAGGTTTACTTTCTCTACCTATTTAGAGGTTAAGAAGCAATGTGTACTACCCAAATAGATTAAGAAATTCAATTTTAGATTTTTGATTTTACCTTCAAATTTGATCACAAAAGCTTTTAAATGACACATTGAAGACATACAACGCACAAAGGAGGGTCAAATCACTTATATGCATCACCGATACTCTCCACTTTAGACATCTTGCATGTACTACCTTATCGATCACTTTGTTCGGATATTCGAATGTCCGGTGTCCTTACTCTCCACATCGAAAACATAATCCAAGACTTTGAGCTCTTCAATCCACGCTTCCATATCTTTCTTATTTCATTAAATTCATTGAGTTACTACTACTTACTGGTTATTGCTGGTTTCAACAAGGTTTCCACTATTAGTTAGTTTTGTTGCTTGGACTAGGCTTTGAAATGATCTGATCATTGGTTTTGACTAATGGTGTGCTTTACTTGTTGTGGGGATTTACTCATGACCTAGAACACTATAATTATATCGATTTTCTTGGGTTTTCTTACTGACTGACTGTGGACGAACCTGACTGGCTAGGTAATTTTGCCATTTTAGTCTAATTGTGTTGATCTCTAACCACAATTGGCTAGGTGAGAAAATACTACCTGTCTAAGTTGGTTTACTCTAAAAATGATGGGTTGTTTCACATTAACTTCACTCACTGGTTCTGATCACTTTCTTAATAGAAAATTTTTGCATTGTTATCTTCTCCCTAATGAATAAATTTTGAGGGACCATTATGGTTCTAATGATTGGCTCATATATCTCTTACTAAGTTAAAAGGCTAGTATGATACTGGAATTTGATTCTTTCTTGAAAATTTGAAATTGCTTAGCTTGTCCATAATCACTTCTGACCACCATTGCTAGCTTGACTTACTTATGGCTAAGCTCCTATCTCTAGAAATTAGTATGCTTGTAGGTCTGCCTTAGAAATTGTTTTTGGAATTGGTTGCTGGCTCACTAATCACATAGTGACTCGTGTTATGATGTCATGTGATCACTTGATTTATGAATGAGCAAAAGACACATACCTTGAGTAGATTGTCTTCTTAAAGATGACTCACTCTCACTTTTTCCTTGCCTCAAAGCTAGGAAGGTTATAATACAAGCATCCCCTTAGGGGTTTTATAGGGTTGGTTTATTCTTAACTAGCTTGATGGGTTATGTTACTTGGTAGGCACTCCTCATTCAATATGGATTTCATCTCATCACTGAAATGGAAAAAAAGTCAAAAAAATGTTAATTACCATTAGAATTTGAAGCTTTTGACACCGCCAATGTGCACAAAATGCCCAAAAACCTAAAAAGTGAATGTCTACTTGCCCTATTCTGACACTCAAAGAGGGAGAAAATGCCAAAAAACCTTGCTGAACTCTGTGGGAAGCATTCCAATTTTTTTTGGAATGGCCTCTATACGCTGTTCGGCAATTTTTGCCTGACAGCATGCAAATGCCACCAAATTTTTTTTGAATGGCCTCCACGCACCATATAAAAACCCCTTTTGGATGTTTTTTTGGCCTTTTCTCCCTCTTTGAGTGTCAGAACAGGGCAAGCAGATATTCATTTTTTTGGTTTTTGGAAGTTTCAGATGCATTGGTGGTGTCAAAATCTTCAAATTCTAAGATAAGTTAGCAATTTTTGACTTTTTTTCATTTCATTGATGGCGAAAGCCATATTGAATGAGCGGCGCCTACCTCATGAAAAAGACACTCGCATTTAATGAAATTGGTCATTTTCAAGGATCATTAGATCATTGATGAGTAGGTGATACCTTTTTCATGTTTTTGTTGATATCATCATATTTTTCTATGTAACATTGGCTCTTCTCTCATTAGAGGATCTATTTTTTCTCTCTTTACAAGGCCCTCCAAAAGACCTCCAAAATTTTCTAATGACATCATTGACTGGTACATGAAGGACAATAATGTGATGAATAAAGTTTCCACTATTGGACTTTTTGGTGATGCATAGTGTTTTATAGTTCATTAAATTCAAAGTTGAGATGTACACATTTTATTATTAGAGAGATAGCTCTTTATGAACAATATTTAACTTTTATGCCCAAGTGTGCACTGATGTAGCATTGCCTCTACCTAAAAATAAATACATGAAAGGGGAAAATGCTTACTCTTGCACAGGGGAATATTACACCCAATGCTTGTGTCTTCACTTCTCTCTCTCTCTCTCTCTCTCTCTCTCTCTCTCTCTCTCTCTCTCTCTCTCTCTCTCTCTCTCATGGCATGCGTAGCACTCGCCTCTAAGAGGTGCACAAGCATGCATTCTTGTGTGCTCTCTCTCTCTCTCTCTATCTATCTCTCTCTCTCTCTCTCTCTCTCTCTCTATATATATATATATATATATATATATATATATATATACATATTTATATATATTATGTGTGTGTGTGTTTGGTTGTGTATAGCTTTGAGTATGCGACCTTTAATTCATCAAGTATGAAGATTCAATGGGTTTATCACTCGTGGCATATTATTTTTTGTATTTTGTAGGCAATCCATGCATCCGTCTGTAGCAGCTTGCTTGTAAAAACTTGTAGGAAATCTTGGTTGTAATATAAGGAATTTTTCTTTTATAGAAAGAAGAATCTGGAGGCTATTTATTTATGTAGTTAAATTTAATAATGATGAGATTTAGTAGTTTTGCAAAGTTGAAGTTAATTAATCCCAACATGTAATTGCAAAAGCTTCCTCAGAGAGAGAGAGAGAGAGAGAGAGAGAGAGAGAGAGAGAGAGAGAGAGAGAGAGAGGAGTGAGTGAAACTTGAGAGTAGCAAGATGATTGTGAACCTAAAAATACACAGAGTGAGCAGTATGAGAGCACACACACACACACACAGACAAAGAGAGAGATTGCTGAATCCTTTTCAACCAGCCTCTCTACAATGAAAATCCAATGGGCTCCATGTCCAATCTATTCCAAAACTACTTTAGCCAAGAACAACTAGGAAGTGGCCGTCCTAAGAATATTGCACTTCATCATATTGTCCAAGCATTTTACATCCAAATTACATCTATACCTAGTGTTTTAAAACCAAATCACAACCAACTGGTCCCATCATGTAAAGCCTTAGCAGTTCAAATGGTATCCAAGATTCCCCATTAGTGATGCTTTGAGTCTTCACAAGTCACAATCAAGTTAAAAGAGTCCAAATTAGTATTGATAAGAGGGCTTCTCTTATGCCATCAAAAATCCAAGACTAGTTGCAATTAATGAAAAGATGATCGTTTTCAAGGATTGTTGAGAACTTAAGTTCACTTTTTAGAGTGTCTAGTCGTCCTTTTGCACGCAATAAGTGCAAGTGCATTTTACAAAAAATTTCTAGAGTGAGAAATAGAATCTCTTAAAAAGCCTTTCAAATTATGACCTCCAAAATCTCCTAATGGCTAATACAATACCTGACAAGTGATCATATTTCCAAAATTTAATTTAACATAGCAATAGTCACAATATATACAAAATAACCCATGAACAATTTATGAGAATGCTAATTTCAATTACATATCCTTGGGTTGAAAGACAATTGTCCTCAAATGTTGCCAAAACCAACTTAACGGTGGTGGTGGCCAGCCACTCATAGCATTGGTTTGGTAACTGGTGTTGCCTAAACTAGTGGATCTACACTTGTAGAATTAGTCTAGTAATTGGTATTGCCTAAACTTACACATTTGCACTCGTAGAATTGGTCTAGTAATTGGTGCTGCCTAAAATAACGGATCTAGACTAATGGAAATGCTACTTAAATTGGAAAATTTGTACTAATACTACCTAAATTGGCAAATTTTTATTTAGATTTTTGCTACCTAAACTGGAAAATCTATACTAATGTTGCCTAAATTGGAAAACCTACATCTAGGTTTGTCTTGTTGAAATTTGCAAAACTACAATGGTGCTATCTAAATCGGAAAATTTGTATTTAAAAGAGAAGCACTACCTAAATTGGCAAATGTGTGTCTCTAGGTGTGTGGTATGCAAGTATCAAGTAATGGTGTGCAAATGTAGTAATGCTTTAGATATCCATTGACACTCTTCCATGGAGTGGTTCTATATTTTACCAAATATCTGTTGTACCAATTTCCCATTCTGGTAGTGATGAGGTCGTGGTCAACAATGATTGTTTCAAGATCATAATTTCATCATCATCCTTGATCAAGGGAGGGTGAGCTATGGAAGGGGCATAGAGAATAGGTCCCCTGTGTGGTCTCAATAAACTGACGTGAAAGGACGTGTATTTTTCATTGTGAAAGAATGCCCAAAAGGAACGCTTTGTCATTGATCTTTTCAAGGATTTTAAATGGGACATAGAATCTAGGGACTAATTTTTATTTAGGATGTTTTTGAGACTTTTGAATATTTTTTTCTATTCTAAGCCAGATGAGGTCATTTTCTTTAAAAGTGCAGGTCTTCTTTTTTGGTTAGCTTATGCTATGTATCTTTGTTGTGCTCTTTTAATACAGTCTATGGCTTCTTGTAAAATGTTTGTGTGGTTTCTTGCTAAAGTTTCAACTACTGAGATATCAATGCTAATAGTAGAGATAATAATATGGAGTTTCTTTCCATAAAAAATCTCCAAAGGTGCTTGATTTGTGGCTGAGTGAGGTGTGTTATTGTAGGAAAATTGAAGGACAAGGAGACATTGGTCCCAATTTGAAGTGTTATAGTCATGTATGATCTATAGGAGGTCTATGAAAGTGTTTTTTGTTGCTTCTATTACTTTTAGTGTGAAAGGAAAACCTGAAGTCCATTGTAGATCCTAAATTTTTGGCTAATGCAACCCAAAAGTGATTGCAAAAGCTTCCCATCTTGGTTAGAGAGAATGATTTTGGGGAAGCCATGATAGGGAAAAATGAGTTTGAGAAAATTTTGTAGCATGTGGTGTGGATAGGGTCTTTTGTAATGTACAAAATACACTTGCCTGCTAAAATGGTCAACTATGGTCCATATCATATCATTTCTAGAGGAAGTAGTGGGCGGCGGTCCTGTGAAGAAGTCCATTGAGATATGCTCCCAATGATCAGTAGGAATAGGAAGAGGCATTAAAAGACCATTAGCGAGACTTACCATGCTGATGCTTGACTCTTTGAAATATCAAGCATTTATAAACAAATTTAGCTACATCGTGCTTCATATCACGCCGAAAGAAGCGACTTTTACATGTAATAAGTGTAGATTGTATTCCCTAGTGATCCATATGTGGTGATACATGCATTTCATTCATTGTTGCTAATTCCCTAAATGGTGCTGTGATTCATAGATTTTTTTCAAGGTAAAGAAATTCATTTGCCAAAGTATAATGCTCAAAAGGAAGACAATTATTATGATGTATTTCAAACCATGCACATGAAAAATGGGAATCCACAGCATACGTATCACCTCCGTATCACGCATAGAATCGAATGATTTTACTTCACTTATTGACATATGATTCAAATAAATATGCTTGATCTTATAAAAAACACAAGAATGAGTAACAAAAAGTGCATTCACATTAAGTTTCCTATTTAACGCATCTGCTACTACATTCGCTTTTCTCAATTGGTATTGAATCATTGGATGGAAGTTTTGAATAAAGCTATTTGATGGTCTGAAATGGTAGATTATGAAAATTATTGCTTACGCATTGGTCTTAATTAGGACTTTAGATCTCATAATTGTTTTTTTCCAAATATCTGCAAGGGCATGGATTACTGCGAGTAGTTCTTTGTTATATGTGTTATATTTGGTTTCAGATGGCTTTAAGTTTCTACTTTCAAAAGTAAGTGGATGGTCATTTTGCATGAAAACGGCCCTATATGTGAGCCATTTGTGGCAGTTGTGACAACTACAAAAAACGGATGTGAGAAGTTAGTTAATTGAAGGACATGAGCATGGGTCAAAACTTCTGTCAGGGTGTCAAGCGAGTTTTGTTGTTTGATTCCCAAACTTGCGGTAGAAGCCTACTAATCCAAGAAATGACTTGATATCATGCACAAACTTAGGGTTAGGCCATATTTGAATGGTTTTTTGGGTCCAAGGCTATGCCAATTTTAGAAATGATATGGCCTAATAATGAATTACTATTTGAAAGGAATTGCTTTACTCAAGGTTTACAAACAATTGGTTTTGACAATGCATCTCAAAAACAAAATCTTTATATTATTGTTCATTGTGACTAAATACTAAAATATTGTCAAAGAAAACAATTACCAAATCTTGATAATCTAGGAATATTTTATTCACTATCTTGGCAAATGTGGCGGGTGCATTGGTAAGGACAAAAGGTAACACAAAAAAAGTCATAGTGACCAAACTGTGTACAAAAAGCAATTTCAAAGATGTCATCAGGATGCATGTGTATTTGAAGATTTTAGCGTCTCGTAGTTGATCCAGAAGTTCATCTACATGAGGAATGGGATATTGATTTTTGACAATGACCTTGTTTAATGCTCTATAATTTATGCACATGCAAAATGTTTTGTTTTGCTTTTGGTGGAAAAGAAGTATCGGGGCACCAAAGGGGGATGAACAAGGGAAAATAAGGCCTTTTTCTAAAAGTTCAGTTATTTGTTTTTTGGATTTCATGTTGGTTTAAAGAACTATGTCTATACGGTGCTCTGTGTGGGGGTTGTGATCTTTGGAAATATCTCAATTTTACGGTCTAATCCTTTTGGTGATGGGAAAAAGGTAAGGGGGATAATCATCAACAAAGAAATCAACATACCGTAAAATGAAATCTTTGTGTGTATGTGAGAAAGATAGTTGATTGTGCTCAACTTCAATAATAGATACCATATATACTTTGTCATCTTTTCAAAGTTCACATTTAGAATGTATGTGTGATATGAGAGGGAACATTTCATGAGATATATGAGCAACCAAAAAAAGAAATAGGTTGGCTTTTGGAAGCAAAGTCCATTGTGTGCGCGTGGTATTCGATTTGGGAATTATGTTGGTGTCAAAAAAGCATGCCCAAAATAATATCGGTGGACTAAAAAGGTGAAATTATACAATCATGTTTTTTAATGTAATTACCAATAGTAATTTTAAGAAATTTTATTTCATGAGTACCATTGTATCTTGTTCTTTGGAAAACATAGTTTACTTCATAGGTAGATGGTGTGGTTGTTAAATTTAACTTTCTAACCAAATCTTCAGAAATAAAATCATGTGAACTACCATCATCATGCAAAATAGACACCCTAGAATTTTGAATTATGCCTTTATAACGAAGCAAAGCATGAATCGAAATTTTCCTACCTGGTACTTGGTTTGGTTGTGCACTTGTCCAATCGTCTATGTAGTCATCCATATGTTTTGATTCTTCTTTGAGGTTGTGTACCCAACCTGTGTGTTGTTTGGGCCCATATTGACATTGATTTGTGCAATTTGCTTCAACATGGCTATATTTGCGGCACTTGAAGTACCAGACACCATTTCAATTGGTAGGGGGATTGTGGTTATCATGTGGATTTGAATCATGAGGTGTGGTGTGGGTGGGTGTTATTGTGGAGTTGTGTTGTGGGTGATGACTATTTTGATGCTTTGCGGGGAGAAGGTGGTGGACAGTTCTGGGTGTAGCTATTTGTGCAAGGAGTTGGAGTATACTTGTTGGAATTATTACCATTGCAGTTGCGATTGTCCCATCGAGTGTGTTTCTGAAAATTGAAGGGAATATTTTGATGTGGCTGCATGTTGTGTACCTCTTGCACGATGGAATTTATCTCCTTTTTAGTATCATGAGCAAAGGATATAGCTTCATAAAGTGTATTTGGTTTAAGGGGATTGCGCTTGGAATGGATACCATTGGGTAGGCCATCTTCATACTTACATTGGAGGGAGTCAGATGGCACCTCCTCTACCATGCAGAGGATTAGAAGATGTTTCCAAAAACAATCGGTGTAGCGAGAAATATTATCTTCTTGCATCCAAGGAAATCTGGCCCAAGCATGGCGAGCATCAAGACTATATCAAGGGGGCAAAAATGGATCTTTCATCCGTTGTTGAAATCTTTTCAAGTTGACAATTATTCCACTGTTTTATGAAGTAAGCTCCACCAGAGCAAAGCTTGCCTATATAGATGATGAGTTGCACATTTAATTTAGTCCGTTTTAGTGAATTTTTTTTCAACAAAATAGTCATCAAATTTAGCCAATAACGTATAATTTTACCAATTTTTGGACCATCAAACTTTAAAAAGGTAAAGGATTCTTTATTTATCTTCCTATCTTTATGGGATCGATGGGCATCAAATGCAGCCTTCATAATTTTAATCATTCATTCATCTTTGAGATCGTTATCATGAGCTCTTTTATGATCACTTTTTATAGGCGCTGATTTGCTTTGTTTAAGTCCTACTGTAACAAGTACACTTGTTTCTCGAGAGTCAATGCTGGGAGGGGTGCATCAACAACCCATTCAAAAGAGTTATTGAGATTGATCTCCATGGTAAAGGGGGATAATGATAACTAGATTGATTTTCTACAAATTGTAGTTTAGCAGAGAGCGATTTCAGTGAACAAATTCGACCATTCTGCAACCGTGCTTCTAATGGAATAAAAAAGTTCGTAAGCCCACAAGCACGTGCTGTGGATCTCCCTTTGTTGGAGGGTAGGTACAATGTTTTTGATATAAAAATGGGGTAATAGAGTTGGGCATTGATTATGTAGAGGTTTGTAGCTGGTGGCATGTTGATTATAAATTGGGCTTATTGAAGAGCTCATGCAATGGGAAAAAAATGACTTTTGGCGAGAGAAGGTGTGAGGGATTGTTGCTTGGCTTGATTGCAAAGGAAGGTTCCCCTAAAAAACTCGCTCCACAACGTCATGTACATCCATAATGAGAAGTTGTGTGCGGTCTCTCTGACACCAATGGACAAAAATGAGTGAAAAGAGGTATCTTTAAAAAATAAAATAAAATGATATGGCACCCATTTGTGTAGTGGGGTTATGGAGAGAAGAGATTGTGAGGGCAGGAGAGTTTGTATGGTAATACCATTGATGCTATTGGATGCAGAGGTGCCAACATGTTTGGTGCAGCCATGCTTTACCGAAAAATGGTGGGCACCCTCTATTTTTTTTTTATAATGCATGAGGTTGCATGGAAAAGAGTGGGATGATGTGTGCACGTTAGGTGCCTCAGATCTTGAGGGTGGATGGATGCATAGACCACAACCCAACTATCTCTTGTTGGCACCATTTTTACTCCACTTCCTGAAAAACCAGTGCCTTTTGGAGGCGACTATTGCACAACACCACAGGGTGCAGGTGCTGTATGAGTGTTGCACTGTTATGTTGCGTGAGTGCTCCAACATCGACAACTACCCTCATCCTCATGTTGCTACTGCCAACGACACTGCATCCCTCTGCCCCTACCACTACCAACGAGAGTGCTCTTATGGTGGGCCCATCGTTTCAACTACAATCTTGCCAAAAGTACCACGTGTTTCCCACAACAACATACTCGATGTTGTCAGACATTATTTAATGGTATTTTTCTTATGATGCATATGGTGGAAGAAAAACTTTTCTGATTATTTCTCGTTCCTCTATCTCTAGTGATATAATTTGCCAATTATTTTCTCACCCAAAACCTCTTTTTTTAGTATATATATACTATAAGTATCTCTCTTTCCCAATATACAAGACACATCTACCATTACTCATGCATATACCATTAATTGATACATGGTAAAATTCACTACGGGGACTTGATAATGGCTATAAAAAGAAAAATAAAATTTCATAACAAATATAGCTCAGTTCTTTCTTGCTATGCATGAACTTTAATTGATTTTTTCACTCAAATTTACCACAATTAGACTCCTAATTATACTCACTAAGTAGATCTTTACTTCACTATAAGAATCCAAAATTCTTAAACAATCTACATGCACTTGCAATTCTAGTATATTAATAATAATCACCTACATGCAAATTTTAAACAACTTGATAAATTAAGTTTAGGTAAGTATAAATTATTTGATCCTAATAATTTCATAGCGATGATTCTTGTAAAATCAAAGAGCATAGCCCAAGCTCTTGATACCATTGGTACATAAGGTATGCATCACCACAAAGTCCAATAGTGGCAGCTTTATTCCATCAATACATTATTGTACTATGCGTACAAATCATTGATATACTCACACAACACCCAACAAGTGATCATATTTCCACAATTCAATTTAACATTGTAATAATCCATGAACAATTTATCAAAATACTAATTCCATTACACAAGTATCCAATCATAGATCAATGTACAAATTAACTTCTGTTGAGACTCAATTTTCCTAACACAAGTGTGAGAATTGTCCAGAGAGAGAGAGAGAGAGAGAGAGAGAGAGAGAGAGAGAGAGAGAGAGAGGGATTAAAAAGTAGAAGCTCTTTTTTCTTGGGCTGCTGCATGGTAAACACATAAGATCCATTATTTTTAGGACGTTCATTGTCCTTTAATATAGAGTAAGATTCACAATTTTTAAATTTTAGGACGTTCACTACCCTTTAGTATAGAGTTAGATTCACATTTTTTGATTGTTACATCAAGTGGGTCGAAGATATAGCGGTGATCATTTCAGAAAAGCTCAAAATGGTGAGGTAAGTGGTTAAGGAAATCGGTTAAGTCTCCACTCTCTTCAATGTATACATGGATGACTTGGCAATCAAAACTCTCTCTCTCTCTCTCTCTCTCTCTCCAAATTTCTTTTGTCAGAGCAAGCTTTTGCAATTGCCTATTGGGGGTTTATTAAATTTAACTTTTCCAAACCTACCAAAACTTATCGTTATTACATTTAATTACACAAGGAATTACCCTCCAATTTCTTCTATTTGAAAATAAAAATAACCCTTATATTACATCCAAATTTTTTTGCAAGTTTTTACAGCAAGCACCCAATGACAAAACAATGTACACGCTTCAATTGAGACCCAATATTCTGGACATTCAAAATTTTTCTTTAGGAAACACTCTCAAAAGGATGTATATTAGAGATGGTTTACACATCAATTTAAAAATTATGGTTATGATGTTAAGTTGTTCTTCTTTTTTGCATCCGTGGCTCTTTTAGAGCATGGAGATGTTGTATTTTTTATGTTTCTAATTCATTACAACTCACTCTTCACTCTGATGAGTGAGTGCTAGTAAAAACAAGATTTTAAAAAGTTAGAGGTAAATCTCAAAATTTGTAGGTGGGATTCTACTAAAACAAGGTTTTTCCCTCCAACTGTTGTGGGTGTCCTAACCTTCAAATTAAGTCTTACGAGTGTGTGGCTCATCCTAGAGAGAGAGAGAGAGAGAGAGAGAGAGAGAGAGAGAGAGAGAGAGAGAGAGAGAGAGAGAGACCCTTTTCTTGGCACCCAATTGACTCTCTTTCCTTCTTTGCCTTGGTCTCCAATCCCCCAATTAGATATAGTTGAGAAAATTTGTAGGTGGGATTACACTAAACCTACGCTTTTCTTGACCACTCGGATACACAATAGTTTTTTTCTATTATTCAATATTCTATTATCTATACTCTTTATAATGGATCTTGAAAAATTAGAGGAAGGAGAGGGACTCTATGTGTCGCCTTCTGGTTGATTTGTGTAGCCTATTGGATCAACACTAAAATTGAGTGGTTGAGTCCCTTCCAAGTTCATCCTCCTTATTGTAGATACATTAAAGAGCCTTTAAAAATTTCATTAAATAGTCCGGATTCTATGCAAATCTATTCCTTTTCAATGACCTGCAATAGTCAAAATCGTACGCCTGGCAACTTGTGTGTGTATTTGTGTATGTGCATGTGTGTGTGTGTGTGTGTGTGAGAGAGAGAGAGAGAGAGAGAGAGAGAGAGAGAGAGAGAGAGAGAGAGAGAGAGAGAGAGAGAGAGAGAGAGAGAGAGAGAGAGAGACAGGGAGGGAGGGAGAGAGAGAGAGAGAGAGGCAATTCCAAAAAGCGAGCGAGATTTTTTGAGCAAATAAAAAATTGAGCAAACTAATCCAATAAATTTCAAGGAGCCTATGTAGACTTGCCACCTCTAATAGAATTTTGAACTTTATTAAACATAGAGTCTAATAGAATTTTGAACTTCATTAAACATAGAGTCTCTTAGAGAACTCATCCTAAGCACACCCATATAGAAGCCATCTAAAATGAAATTTGAGTTAGAAGGAATGCACACATCAACATGTTAGCACAACATTGTAGCAATCTCACTCAATTCTACAAACATGGTCCACACTATATAGACAATAGTATTTTGTTGCTCAAATCTCCATATTCTAAATGATGCCTCTATTGAGTCTAAGTGCTAATGCATTATGGTTAGGAATGCAAGAACCGCTAGAAGACACATCAAAGTTACCAGCAAAGAGAGGCAAAAGAAGGCTGTCTTGGCAGACCTTTGTTGGGAAGACACCTTCATTGTCCCTCAAAAGAAGATCCATTTCTTTTATTACCTTGAACGAGGAAAATCTTGAGAGCACATCCATGATTACACTTACATTAATCGCCTTGTTAGGTTTGTGTCACTCAAGCACCCACCCAAGTATTGCTCTGTTTGGGGCCAAACAATTTGTTGTCATATCAAGCCTTCAAAGACAAGTTGCTCACTTTAGCAACGAAGCGTGGTTACACATGTGGTAGAGACTCTATTTTCTATGATAATTGTCAAATATCAGTTTCCATCATGTCGTCCTATGATGCCTTTTATGGCTTGTCACTAGCCTTGAGAAGTTAGTTGAGAGATTAAGGCTGCCCCTCTAACACATGTTTTCCCAAGGAGTTTACATTGCCTCTCTAATATGTGTTGGGGACCCAAATTTTACTTTTTGTTCTTGTCCCCCACCTTGACATGGTTGGCCCACCATCCTTGCCAAGTGTGACACCCACCTTAATTGATGGCCAATACGCATACATAGCAACTCCAACATAATTTCCTTTGAAGATTCTCCATTGCATGTTACTCTAACATCCCACGTTCATAGGATGTTTGCATGGATGGAATTCTTCATAAGCCCTAACTCTGCATGTGGTGGTGGCAGACCTTGTGAGCAGTAGCACAAGTAGACATGTTGATAGCCCGTTGATAGCTACCACCCAAAGGGCTGCTGATGCAAAGACTATTGTTGAGCAGTGAGAGGTTGTTGGCGGTAGTGGCATTGTAACGCACTTGATTGCACACAAAGCCACCTAGTGAATGACTTGGATAAATGTCGATAGACAAGGGTGAACAAGTTTAAAAAGATTTGGAGAAGAACTTGGGGCAGAGAGAGAGAGAGAGAGAGAGAGAGAGAGAGAGAGAGAGAGAGAGAGAGAGAGAGAGAGAGAGAGAGAGAGAGAGAGAGAGAGAGAGAGAGAGAGAGAGAGAGAGAGAGAGAGAGAGAGAGAGAGAGAGAGAGAGAGAGAGAGAGAGAGAGAGAGAGGAAGTAGGGCTTGCTCTGTGCCTACCTCCCTAGAGAGATTTCGGCCTCCACCCTTTGCCCACACCACCTTGAGACATTGACTTAATCTCTAGATTTCATGCTTTGTCTTCCTTCCCTGGCTTGCGAGAGATATACAGAGAAGCTCCCACATTGCCTCTCACAGAGAGAGAGAGAGAGAGAGAGAGAGAGAGAGAGAGAGAGAGAGAGAGAGAGAGAGAGAGAGAGGTGGAAGAGGAAAGGAAAAGAACCACTAGTTGCATTTTGAGGGAAATATTGCAAAAGTAATCAAAATTTTCTCAAGTTTCAATATTTCTTCTTGAGTAATACATAAAATGATTGTATTGAGAACACAAGCAAAAGCAAGCTGATGATGCCTAGCACCCATGGATGATCTTGACATGTGTCCAAGCAAAATTTTGTAGACTTGTTGGAAGAGTAGGTTGTTGGATTACAAAAAGTTATGGACAGATTTACAGATGTTATGGAAGCGAACTGCAATTGAGCGTCCAAGGTACCTCAAGATACATCCTAGAGGTGGGTGTATCAACACCGACACTATGTTTTAGAAGATGTTGTGCTTAAAACTTTGATCATATCCCCTCAAGGAGATGGCCATTGTCAAATGAAAGTGGGTACAAGTGATTCCTCAAGGAGATGGCCATTGTCAAATGAAAGTGGGTACAAGTGATTCCTCTGTTAAAAAGTTGATGTGTGATTTTTCATATGGTACTCAGTAGTGGTGTCATAGGAGGAAGGTTGTCATTGAGGGGGCACCTGGGTGGTGTCGAGGGCATGGAATTTGGTGTGCTTTTGTTAGTTGTCTCATGATTGTATGATTACAAAGCATAGTGAAGCAGATTCTTGTGCCACTACATTGGAATGATAAAGCTGGTTGTTATCACCAAAGAGTAGTGAAATTGGATGAGTGACTTGAGTAGGAAGACTTAATTGTGAGACTAGGGATTCACTTATGGAGGAAATTGTGCTACCTGAGTCAAGCAATGCCTCATGAGACGTGTCGTATATGTGAAGGAGAGTTGAGCACACCATGCATCTGAAAGCAGTAGATGCTTGAATATGTGAGTGCGTGCCTTCCATCATACACCTGCTCAAATGTTTTTTGGCAAAGCTGTGAGAGTGGTTGTGTCGTCAACTTGAATTTGGAAATTTTGCAACTATTGTGGAGCTTGGCAAGCAGCAATGTTGTCAACCTGAACTTGTCCATTTTGAGGTTGTCTTTGATGAGATTGTAGCCATCAACAATGCCTTCGAACATGACCATATGTGCTACAATTAAAACATTTACGACGGCCATGTGCATCTCTCTCTGGGAGGGATTTGCGATTAGAAAAATGGACATTTTGTACATCTATGTCCATGGGTGTGAGTAAATTGCATGCAATTGAGATATTGCTAGAGGATGGAGTTGAAAAGAGGATGTACTTGTTCATTCAACATTGCATCTTCAATACACAAAATTTGAATTGCTGCATGAAAGCTGGTAGGGCCTTGGTCCCATACATGACGTGAGTTGTCATGGCAGAGACATGGCCAGAGGAAAAACAACTTCATTTCTTTTGACATGTTAGGGTATGCCCGCAAGAGAAGTTGGTTAATCTTGACACCAAATTGGGTGACTGGCTCATGCTGCGGTTGGTGCAAAGCATTCAATTTCTAAAGAAAAATTTGAATTGACATCTTGATGAGCAAAGTTTTGGATTAATAGTGACTTTAGCAAGTTCAAACTGGCTTTGATGCTCTCTGAATGTTGTATAAACCAGGTGGCAACAACACCTTTAAACAAACAATGTGCGGGCCTCCAAGGCACGACAATTATCCTTCCATTGATGATAACTGATGACATTGTCAAAATGATCTAGCCGGGTGATCACATCCTCAGTGGGAATACCTGAGAATGGCTTGGGCCGTATCTCGGGGTCTGGTTGATGAGTCTTGGCCGACTGTGTAGAAAGATAACCGATGAGGGATTGGTTTGTGTGATTGACCTGGGCTAAGAGTGTGGAACATCTGCTCTGCAACAAAGGGCTATGAAGGCTATGCTAGGCTCAAAGATGGCTAGGGAGCTTCGTTATGTGTCTGAAATGGGAAAGGTGATAGTAGTCAAGAACCCGTTTTCCAGATAACAAGAAGTGGTGCTTCTTGACTTGTCCGTCAACTCCACCAATGTGGAATACTCTATTATGTGTTCCACTTGCCAATCGATAGTGTGTGTCTTTCTATTTTAGGCTGTGCGTACAACACGCCAAGATCAGATCTATTACAATTGCTAGCCTTGTTGGACTTGATAGGACACGTCAGTAGGGGCACTACAATATACATTGTGGTTTGGAAAAATACTAAAATTTGATTTGTGAAAGTAATTAGATTAGGGAATATTGGTAGGTGTGTATTCTAAGAAAGAATATGTGATGATTTTTATACTTTTATCCCAAGAAACAAGTAGTAATGAACCATATAAAATGTAGTACAGAAAAACAATAAATCATGATCATGAAAAATAACTAAATTAGAAGATATCAGTACCAATGTATTTCAAGCAAGAATATACAAATTTTTTTAATGCTTCTCTCATAAGATTATCTAAAGGAATATACAACTTTCTGCATACTTATATTTTGATTCTATCCATAGAGGAACTATATAGCAACTATAGGTTTGTTAGAAGTGTCATTAAAGTTATTTTTTGCAAAAGTTTTGGCTTTGGAAATAAAAGAGGACTAAATATTTATAAAGCTGAAATTGATTACAAGAAGGAGATTGAGTTTATCTAGGTTTTGAATGAACATCATAAGATGACATTTGATATGACAACTATTCAAAAGTTTCATATCAATGTTGAGTATTCTTGCTATTTCGTTCCATTTTGCATGATGAGATATCTAGATTTTGTAGGTATATAAGTTGTTAGCCAATCATCCTCATTTAAAGGATGAAGTTGTTCCTGTGGAAATTTCCACATGTACGCTATGAATATTTATTTGTATTTTTGGGGACAATATACATTTCAAGATTTGAATAACTTTATTGAATTCATCCATGTGAACATGTATAGTTGAGAAGAATCCACCTGCAAAGGTTATAAAACAAGAAAAACATGATAGTGAGTATTGTAGAATTGGAACATTTGAAAGTAAAACAAAGGAATAAAATAAATGTTTTAGAATTCGATACTGATTATTCATTGGGATTGATGTATTAAACAAGACACTAAGTAATTTTTCCTCGAGATAGAGATAATATGCCAAATAAAAATGACATACTGATAGTATTTGCACATACTGTACGTATTAATGAACTAAGTAATATGTATACTTTTTTTTGTGTTTTGTTTATGAAAATATTGTTTACGTGTATAGTTATTAGAGGATTGAAGTACCACTTGATATTTTGTTGCAGCTTGTTTTAAACTAGTCGGTTTTTCTTGCTACCTCATCCAAAAGTATATCCTTCAAATAGTGACATCGTGCTTGCTCCAAGAAGTTTATTGTACAGTAGTCCATAAGAATATTGTTGTTGCTTGCCTTAATTTACGCTATATTCAAATAGTATGTCGTGCTTCCTCCAAGAAGTTTATTGTACAGTAGTCCATAAGAATATTGTTGTTGCTTGCCTTAATTTACGTTATACTTGTTTAATGTCCTTCAAAGGCTCTCTATGTGTACATGACCAAATGAACTTGTACTATTGTAATATTGTTTAAGTAATAGTCAAATAAAATATATTAGTAATTGTGGCATGACTAGGTAAGAAATAAGGTATAAAGTGAAAGCTTTTTCTCTGGATGCTCAAAGAATGAACCTTGTTTGAGTTGAGTGATATCGTGCTTTCTTTTTTCTAATAATATGATGTAGTCTATATTATTGTAAGTTTGTAATTTTGGTGTGTATCAAGGTATTTTACTCTTAAGAATATTGTATTATCGTGTTTTTATGTTGGATTTTTTCTTGTTGTATTATTGTAATTGGTATTAGAAAGTTTCTTTTTTTGTATCAATAGATACACAACATCATAAATTGACCAATATACTGCGTAGTCATTTGTTTTAAGTGTTCATTGTGTTGATAAAATAAAATCATATACGTGGTTTTTGGTAGTTTGTTCATGATTTGCAATTTGTTTTTGTTCATAAGTTGTTCATTGGTAAGATAATTTTAAGATCTCGCTTTTCTTGTTTTTAATAATGTGATGCAGTGCACATTACTACAAGTTTGTAATTTTGATATGTATCAGGATCTCTTGTTCTCAAAATTGTTGTATTTTTGTGTGTTTTTTTTAAATATTTTAATTTAACTTTTGAGTACTATTTATTTTTTCAAAATTGATATTTGTATGTTGGAACGGTAAGAGCATTTATTTTTTATTGCTGCATTGTTTTAATTAGTATAGAAAGTGTCTTTTTCAGTATCAATAGGTATACATCATCATGATCTCATCAATATATGGGGTAGTTATTTGTTTTGAGTGATGCTTGTGTTCCTTTAGTTCATATGTGACAAAAAAACTCACATATGTAGTAGCTGGTAGTTTGTTTATGATTTGTAACTTATTTTTGTTCATTAGTTGTTGTAAGTTTATTCGTTGGTAGATGGTTTTAGCATATCGATATTGAAATCACTGAAAATGAGTAATTGGACATTATGAGAGAATCCAAGTAAAAATGTTTCCAAAATATCAAGAAATGGTTGTATATTTATATTTGGAAATCTCTAAAATTTGTGTCAAGTGTTATTTATTTATTTATATATGTAAAGTTGAATGAATTGTAGTTCCATCAATATTGTATGCTGCTTTACCAGTGCATACTAGTCTAAGAACTTTCAGCTTCATTAGTTCACAATTTTTGTGGGAGCTATAAAATAAAATAAGTTCTTCATTGGTTGCTCTTAGGAGAGTTGTTTTATCTCTTCCACCTCCGCATGTTATGAAAGTGAATATTTGGTTTTTGAGCGCATAATATAATAGGTATTATATGTCATAAAAAAAGTATCGTTGTTGTGCATTAAGGATTAGGGGGTTCACCTCTTAGACATATAGGTTAGCAAATGAGCTCAAATGAATGGGTTGTTTAATTGCCAAAATTTTAAAAGAATTATATTGAAAGAAGGGGTTTTTTAATTGATTTTATAGAAAAACCACTAAGTTTTTGAAGAAAAAGGGGTTATTTTATTACCTTAAGCATATAAATAAAGGGTTTTCTAAAATACCCTTTGAACGCACGTTATATGAATATTTTCTTAAAGATGCACCCCCTGAGCATTAAGGTTTTGTATTTTCATATGGTGTTGAGGCGTTTCCAAAGTTGAACCAAAAAGAGTTAGTATTTGGTGTTTCTATTTTTTATATGTTCTACATTCTATTTTTCCAATTTGAGTATCAATGCCAATGGTTTCTATACATGTGGTATTTGTAATGTTGATGTAGGTATTATATGATTATCAGAGTTTGAATTGTTCTTTATATTTTTATTTAGTTCTTTAATATTGTTCCACTCGTTTTGTATGATCATTGATATTACTTAATTGATAGCTATATTTGTTATAGATTATTTGTATTGCTTCTTCATTAGTTTCAAATAGTACCTTTCAGGTTGTATGTCTATTTATAAGAGTATCTTCATTGTTGCAAAAAGGTAAGTGCATAAGTACCATTTTTCTATAGTGGTTTCCAAAGTTTCATGCTTTGTTGTATTTGATTGATCTGATTAATGTTTCTTTTTTTCTTTTTAAAATACTATTTCTAGTTATATTTGATAGTGATGTCTGCTAGTGTGAAACATTCTAAATGTGGTGATTGATGTCAGTACTTGTCTATAATTGATTCTTTCATTATACTTGTAAATTCATCTAGTAAACTTTCTAATTCATGCGGATGTGTCAGAAGGAAAGCATGTTTGTTTTTTGGCATTGTGTTAATGAATTGGAATGTACAGATTGAATGGAAGAGAGATAATGATAGTATTATGTAAATAGCTTGTTGTATCAACATTTGCTGTGTATTTAGTAATGCCAATCCAAGTTGTTTAATTCATTCAGTTGTATTTGTCTCTTCTATTTTTTCCCATCTAAGTGTTTCTTGGAAGGTTCTTGTAAGAGTGTTATCGACTTTTGTTAAGTATAAAGTACAATATTGTGTTGTTGCATATGGTTCTAAAATAAACTTGGAGTCTATATTAGCTTTCCAAATGTTGCTAAGGTGTTTTGCGAATGCGTTTTTTTTTGGTATGTTTTGTAAGTTCCTTCTCAAAAAAAGTGTTGGCCTTTTAATATAAGTTGATTGTATTGCTTTCAAATAAGTAGTTTTAGCCATTTATAAAGCAAGAAGAAATTCAGAGTCTCGCTATCATCGTACATTTCTAAATATTGTTGAATTTTATTATCATTTTTATCACAATTTTTAATGTTTTCTAGAGGTTTAAGAATAATTGTATTTGGAAGTGGTGGTTTTGGAAATTTAAATCTATATTGCTTTTTATTATGTGTTTTGCATGTGTGTGTGAAAATGCATTTGGCTATGTCACAAATGTTCTATGATTTGTATCTTATTGCAAGATATATAACAATCTATAAAAGCGTCTATTTCTTTTTCATTCGTGCCATTGTAAATCAGAGAATTATTGATCCAAAGGAGATCATGATCGTGTTCACTTTCACGTGATTGAAACTCAAAGAAAAAATCTTTGATTATGTCACATATATATATGATGTACATTTCACTGTTTCTTGTAGGCATGTTATTCTATAGTTATAATACTGCACACATGTGACTCGGATCCTCTCTTATGTAATCCTATACTTCAAGAGAGTTTTCAATGCTTTTTGTAATGGCTTCCAATTGCGTTCTCCACTTGTGAATGTAACAAAAAAAGGGGGTGGTCCAAGCTGATGGATCATTACGAAAATATTTTTTCGTAATTGTTCATGATAATCTAAAGAAATTTGTAATCGCTGAATCTCTGTAGCCAATATTTGAATACAATATATTCTTGAGATGATTGTTTAATGTTTCTTTTCTGAGTCTTATCCAGTCTTATCCATGCCGATGAGCGAATTTGGTGAATCATTATTTTTATTGCTTTAAAAAATATATTTGTCATGTGACTAGCAAACCATCGATCTTTGTTTGTAATTTCTCAATTCATATATCTTGGTCTGTATATTCGTAGGGTCCAAGTTGTTTGCAACATCTTTTTCCATAAAAAAAGAGAAGAAAAATTTAGTTTTTTGCAGTCTTTATCAACAAATATACCTATTGGTTTTTTGATTTGACAAGACGAAATAGTTAGAACATTTGAAGAAGCATCAATTAAGTCATTTGAATATGAAAAGTTGTGTATCAGAGTGTCTGTATGTGGTTCGACTGCTTCTTCATGCAACTCATTATTAACATTGTAGTCTTCAAAATTTGTATAAGTTTGATGAGTTAAAATCATATATATTATCATTAGGTTTTGAAGTTCATGCTCGAGAAGTTATTGAGTAAATTGTTCATGAATTTGTATCCTATATTCTCTATATAAGGGAGTATGGATGTCAAATCAAGTAAAGCTTCAATTACATATCATGGTTGAATTTGGCCACTTTTGTAAATGGATTTGTATTCTAGTTTTTGTTTTATATCTACACCTATAGTTGTTTTTTTTAATGCTTATTCAAAGAAATAATTTGCAAATTATGTTGATAGTCATTGAAATATTAATTATAATTTTGCTCAATAATTTTTTCTATAATGTAAATATTTGTAAATCTATCCAAACGTATTTCTTAGTGCAATTAAACATTCTTTAAGTTCATTAAGAATGTGGGCTGATGGTATAATTTTTTCATTTGAATAAATGAAGGGGAGGTAAACTTTGATTTTTTTAATGCAGCTAGTACAATTGATCTTTTAATGCATTGTTTCGGCTTAAAATAGACAATGCTTTATGCTCAATCATTTGTATTTCATACATGTGGTTTGAGCTTACTTGGTTATATAATGTTGACTAAGATGTTGTTGAGTAGGATGTTGGTTAGCCAGAGGATGTTGGTCAGTCGAATGTTACTCAGTCAGATTTCTACCGAGTCAAATTTTTGCTGAGTCAGATTATGCTGACCCCATTATTAACACTAGTTATGTAATTGGACACTTAAATGTCCTGTTTTTCTACCAAGTTTTGGCAATTTATTTGTCAAGCTAGAAATAAGTTTTTTACACCTTGCTTCTACCACAAATCGGTTATGAGGGAAAGAAAACTCTGGATTTTTCTCCATATCAAAATACAATCCGTATGGAGAGGATTCAAGTAGGTTCTAAGTCATAAATTTCAATAAAATTTCAAGCTATTTTGCAAAAAAAAATCATAAAATTCTTATTTCTTTTTGTAGAGATGTCCTTTTTTATGTTTATAAAAGCCAAGTGTTAGCACTTAGTGTTAAAAAAACAATGGAATGCACTTCAAAGATAAGTTTTCAAGTCACACGCAAGTTATAGACATAATTTCATACTTGAGCACGTGTTGAATAAGAGCAAATTTTGGTCTTCCAAAGGTTTCCTCATGAAATTGGTACTATTCTAGTGCAATTTGACAACTACAAATGACTTTACATGTTTAAACCAAGAAACTACGTATTTTTTGGGCTCCCTAACTCAATTAAATATCGTTGCTTAAATCTATCTTGAATTTCTTATCGTGCAAGAACTCTTGAAAATCTTGAGTTCTCCATAATAACATTGAAACCAAGGTTTTAGGCACCCCAATTGTGTATGTACCACGTACTTTGATACATTTAGTTGATCTACATGGAAATGTGATATTATTCGAGGTTTTGAATGCTTATGTCTCAAGAATGAAAATATCAAAGTTTTCTCTTATGCAGTTTTGAATTTTTAAAATGATCCAATACTTGTTGCATACCAAAGCCCTTCTACTTTCCACCTTGAGTGCTTAATGGAAAGGGACCTTCTAAAACTCACTACATCAGAAACATATTTTTCTTTGTATACAACGATATGCTTGAAATGACCATATCAAACACATGGAACTTTCCATTATTTTATATACTCCAAAGTCAACTTTTTTGCACATGAAACTTTCAATTATCTATAGAAAAATTGTGGAAAATTCACCTAAAATTTTCTACAAGGTCACTTCATTTTCTCTTGGGCTTATAAAGGTGATTTCTTCAAAACATCAATTGCAGTCTTACAACGGTCAACTTGATGAGTACAATTCTTGATCATGGTAGATTCTAAAATGCAAGGTTACATTTTTTAAAGACCCTATAGCTAACATTTTAAGAATATCAAGAGGGTTTTCTTAAATAAACCGTCTAATGCAAGTAGCATTAATTTAAATTTGTAAAAAAAGGACACTTAAGTGTCCTGTTTTGGTACCAAACCAGTGTGAAGTCCAAAGCTCTTGAGGTGTGCACCATACCCCACATAGTGGGCTCAACAGAACCGATAATAGATCCCAGTCCCACTTACCCTAGTATAATTAACAAATTCGACTAAACTTTGTGGAAAGCATTAACTATCCCAAGCCTCAGTCCCAAGACCTCAAACACCTTTGAAGGTGGAGAGAGCTAGCAGGGAATGAGGGTAGGGAATGGGAAGAAGCAACATTTCATAGGAGAAAGAACTAGTTCCTCACTTATCATCACTCTTCTTGCTAGCATACATAATAGCTCAATGATGAAGATGGAGAAGATGGAAAGCTTAGGCATTGAAGCATGGCTCTTGGTTGGATTTGCATTCCATAGGCAAGAGTGTTGGTGTAGGCTCTCAACCTCTCTACTTGCTTAGAGAAGGAGAGGGAGCTCTTGCACTTTGCACAATACACAATGAGGGTGTGTGTAAGTGTGTGAGGGAGAATATATCCCTCAAGAAACCCCCTAGCATGCTGTGGTTGACCCCCCCCTTGTCCCTTGTAGCTCATGCTTGAAGCTCATTGGACCGCTCCAGGCCTAGCCAATCACAAGCAAGAGGCATATCAAGCAAGCATGCTAGTCTTGGGACAAGTATCCCCCTTTTCCCTTTGAGAGAGAGGACTTGATAAATGAAAAAATAATAATTAAAATAATTTATCATTGGACCCCTTGGGAGGCCAACCAATAGGCTTTAGGCACACCATGAGGGCAACATGAAGAGGAACTTGACAAGTGTCCCTTTTGCTTTCTTTGTACTGAAGCGGTCCGGGGCGGGCAACAAGAAGAGCAACATCTAGACACCCTTCAAGGCTCCCATGCTGCTCAATGGGGCTGGGGCACAACACAACACAAACCAAAACAACAAACCCCCAGCCAAATCCCAACTACACAAGGGGCACCACCTAGTTTAAGAGCGAACTAGGACACAAAAGAGGAGAATCGTTAGAGCAACCCACAAACAAGCAAGGAATTTACACTAACCCTAACACCAATGGAATACTCTCACACACTAAAACACGAGAGAGAGAGAGAGAGAGAGAGAGAGAGAGAGAGAGAGAGGGAGAGAGATAGTGCTCGGGCTGCTTTGAAACGTATCGGCAATGATCAAGCAAACACAACTATATATTTAGGAAAGAGAGAGAAAGGGGGAGGGGGTGCTTGTTGCATTAATACCTTCTTACAAATCTGTCATGACAAATCAAAGTGAGATTAGTATTTGTTCAACATAGCTTGCGTAAATTTCACCACAACACATCACAAAAAGAAGCCACCCCAATCACTGTCTTAAAGCCAGGGGAGTCCTCTCCACCCTGTCGCCCTCTTACAGTATGTGGGATTTATGGCTAGATTGATGACAACACCAGAGACAAGCTATCAAGAACTTAAGAAAAAACACCAAGACACTTACGCATCATTGTTGTCCATTACTTCACGTTGGAAGGGAGACAAAGTATCCAAGCTTAGTCCAAATCCACCCTCCTTGATTCAGCAATTGTTGGGCTTACACTAGTAGGAGAAATGATAGATTTCCTACTCTCAATTGAATGATCACTCTCTCTCTCTTACAATGGCATAGAGTTCCCTTGCTAATCCCCTATTACAACACATGCACATGCATAAGACAATGAGCTTCCACTCAAGAGCTCCTTCTAGAGAGGTTGAGCTTGGCTTCTCAAGCTATAGCATAGTCCTCTTGCTTATGGCTCCCTCCTTTTGTGCTAGCCACACCCTCCTTTTATAGCAATTTTGAAGGCTAGGGTTACTCCTCTAACCATGGTTGGGTTAGATTTTCAGCCATTTATCTAATTTCTTTTGCTTGGAATTATCAAGAAGTTGGTGGGGAAAGAGAGAGGAGAGAAATGGAGGTGATAGGACTTTTCATAGTGGGTTAGTGTTAGTAGAGTTAGTATTAATTTACAAATGGAATTGGATATTTACAATGGGAGTATCCATGTAGGATACAAATAAGGAAGAAAAACTCTTAAGAGGTAAGAAAAGGTGGATTTCTTACAAGGTTGATGCTCCAAGTGTCTTGAGTAGGGCCAATTTTGACGCTTGTTGACGGTCCACTAGCTTTGACGGTACATTTTTTCTCCACTCTTGACCTTCCTTGAGAGACAAGGTAATTGAAGCTGAGTAATCAACCACCATGATGCTGTCTATTAAGAGAAGAGGCTGAATTTTGTGGTTTTTTTGATAGATATGGGTAAATTGGAGGAGGAAAAATTAGACTAGGTGGTCAATTTTGGAATGGAATTGTGTGTGGGAGGTATGAGTTCACCATGGTTTCTCTTATTCTTCAAGGTTGAGGAGAAGGTGAGTAGGGTGCAGAGAGGAGTGGTGAGAGAGGTGGGGATGATGAGTGGAGAAGTGTGTGTGAAAGAGGAAAATGATAAAGTGGAAGAGAGAGTGTGGCTGCATAGCATGGGAAAACTGGGGTCCACTAATAAAATCATAGCTCACAGCTCGTAGCTCAAAAAAATATGAGGCAAAAGTTCAGCCCACGAGCTACAACTTTTGTTTGTATCACCTTTTCAAATTCGGAGAGCAAGTGAACTTTAAAAATTCAGCAAAACCGATCGTTTTTTTCCACTGCACAAGGTCCTTGTGGGGTCCTTCTTTGGATGATTCTTTTGAATACCTCCAAGAGTGAGCCCTCCATAGTGCATGTATGCATGCCACCTACCCTTGACCTTATTTGGTAGGTCTATAATTGAAGATATTGTTGAGATTATGATATAAGTGAATAGTACAACTAAGAAAATCAAATATTGAGGGGTCTAAAAAATATGTACATGTCAAATATAAATAATATAAGTGGAAAAAAATATAAAGGGGTCAAAAGAAATCTCTCTCATTATGAGGCTACCATAAAAAGATAAATATTTTTGGTGTTCTAATTTTTTAGAAAAAAAAACAAAATAGATGTAGGAAGGGAAAAATCACAATAGTGAAAAAATATACACATAAATAAAACTAGTTTTTTTGGATTTTTGTTGGGGTGGAGTTACACCAAATATAAGAGAAGCTTACATGAAAATATTTCTATATGGAATAAAGAGTATGAAAAATGGTAAGAAAAAATTGTGGTAATGGTGAGGCAATGTACAGAGCATAAATAGCACACACCTAGGTAGAAATATTTAAATAAATACCAAAATAATTATGAAAAAATCTTTTATTTAGGCCGTATATACAAAGAAATATTTACATACGCATGGGCCATAATATACTTATATTTTTTATTATTTTTTATTTTTTTGGCTCAACTAGCCCAATGACTAGCTAATTGAGGGTTTTTTAAGAAGATATGGGAAAAGTCCCGTGACTCATGCACGCCTATGTACAGTGAAATGGTAGGGATAGCCACAGTGTTTGGGTGATTTTGGTAGGGTGAGGTAACTCACTGTGGCAATTACAAAGAGCCGAAAAAACGGCTATCATTAGCCCTCCCCCTGGATGATGGTATATTCATGTACCATCATAGAGCATCTTTTCCAAAGAGAGTGCTTCAGAGTCCTTGACAAGATTTTTATTGTTTGGCCCCTCATAATTTTGGCTAGAGTTACACTCATGCTTCATGTAACAATACTTACATGAGACAGTGGCCTTTTGACAGATCTTTGGTAGATCCTTTGGTAGAAGGCGACTCAAATAGGGCTTCAAGCGATACCCGTTTACTTTCCTGGAGTGCTCTTTACCATTCAAGTCCATAAGCTGATAGTAACGTGAATTGAAAGCCCTCTTGACTATGTATGGCCCTTGCCATCTTGTTTCAAATATGGAATCAAAACGATTATCGAGTCGATTGTCATACCTTAGCACAAGATCTCCTTCATTGATGCCTTTGTCCTTCAGTTTCTTGTCAAGCTTCTCCTTTGTCTGTGTGGCTTTCCTCTTATAGCACTCGTATGCTGCTTCTCTTTTCCACTCAAGCTCAGCTAAGGTAAGAAGTCGATCCATCCATGCTTCTTGATCATCTTGTGCTGATTTTCCATGAAGTCGCATTGTTGGAATGTTTAGCTCAATTGGCTGTAAAGCCTCTTGACCATAGACCAAGTGAAATGGTGTGAACTCCGTGGCTTCCCTATATGTGGTTCGATACGCCCACAAGGCACCATCCAAGAAGTCATCCCACAACTTTGTCTTGTTTTTCACCATGTTTCTAATGATGCCTGCAATGACACCATTAGCTTTTTCTACCAAACCATTTGATTGCGGATAGTAGGGTGTACTGTGACGATGTAGAATGTGAAGTTCTTCACAGACTTCTGTGAGCAATCCCTTTCTAAACCCTGGACCATTATCAGAAACAATCTCCAAAGGTGTGCCAAATCTACAACAAATGTGAGTGTAGACGAATTTGCTCACTGTCTTCTCATTTACCTTTGCCACACTTTGTGCTTCCACCCACCTAGTCATATAGTCTACAGCCACTAGAATGTAGAGTTTACCATTTTTTGTCCTAGGCAAAGGACCCATAGCATCAATGCCCCACTTTTCAAACGGTCCATTTGCAAGCACGATTTGCCTTAGACCATAAACCAATCTTCTATTCCCATTTACCTGACAATTGTGACAACTTTTACACCAATGTTGGACATCCACATGCAGACTTGGCCAAACATACCCCGCAAGCAAAATCTTCTTCACAGTTAATTCTTGGGCAAAATGACCACCACATGCTTCTTCATGCAAACCTTTTAGAATGGCTGGAATTTCCTCAATAGTTGGTACTCTTCTGCATACTTGATCCCTCCCTCTTTGATAGAGGGAGCCTTCTAGGAAGAGATATGCGCTTGCCTTCTTCATGAGTCTCTTCTTTTGAGCCTTCGTGAAGTCTTGTGGAAAATCGCCCTCCAAAATGTCGCTAATAATGGGAGTCAATGACTCCAATCCCTGGTATCTCGGTTGCTTGACAGTTGCTGCCACCATGATGACCTGCACTTCTTTCTCAACACATGTAACTACTTGCTGTGCAAGTAAATCAGCATCTTCATTCTGTTTCCTAGGAATATGATATAGTTGCACTTCTTCAAATTGATTAAACAATCTACGAATGGCATGAACTTTTGTCCGTAAGCTTTCATTCTTGCATGCCCAAATACCTAAAATCTGTTTAACAATGAGAAGTGCATCTCCCTTTACCATGAGGCGTTGTATCCCTTGGCCAATGCACATCTTCAAACCATGAATTAGTGTGTCGTATTCTGCTTCATTGTTGCTAGCTGAACTTGGTAGATTGAACTTCTCTTTCATGACCACCTCTCCACTTGGGTTGAGCAACACTAGCCCTCCCCCTGCTTTTCCTGTGGCTCGACGAAAAGCTCCATCAAAGAACAAGGTAAAAGCATTAGGAATACTTTTTGGTGGTGGCAATGGTAGGGTCTTTACTTCAGGCACCTTAATCTCCTTTTCGTACACCCTATAAGTGAGAATCCCTGCCAATTGTGCACGCACACTATCTTCTACCTTGAAAGAGTATTGAAACTCTTGCAACTCCATAATCCACTTTGAGATCCTAGTACTAAGATTCATTTGAGATGACACCCAAGGGAACAAATTTTCTGCAGTGAGAATTACAAAAGGTTTTGGTAGCAGGTAGGATCTAAACTTTCTCACCGCAAACATGAGAGAAAGCATCATGAGTTCTGCTTCTGTGTAGTCTCTCTCCAAAGCATTCATGACCCTACTAGCAAAGTAGATGGGTCGCATCTTTGTACTGTGGGGATCTTGTTGTAGCAACACAACACCAATTGTTTCCCTTCCAACACTAGAGCTAACAAAGAATGTGTACTCCCAACAAGGAGGCATGAGTGTTGGTAGCTCTGACAAAATGACTTTAATGTTACAAAAATACTCTTCAAGCTCATCAGACCATGCAAATTCTACTTGTTGTGTCAACTTTTGCAAATGATGAAGCAACTCCGAGGCTAAGTGAATGAAGCGTGACATATACTTCACCTTTTGAATGAATGAGATGACCTCCTTAAGACTCTTGGGTGACGGTAGCTCAATAAGAGCCTTTGCCTTTGAAGGATCCACTTCAATGCCTTTGTAAGAAACTTTATGACCAAGCAAGATTACTTCATCCTCACCTATATGGCACTTATCGGGGTTGAGTTGACCTCCCATGTCGTAGAGCTTCTTTAAACCTTCTTCTACCCTTTGTAGATGCAATGATTTTGAGCTATAAATACAAAAATCATCAATGAACACCCTAATTGACTTTCCAAAGAATGCTTGAAACACCATATTCATGAAACGTTGGAATGTTGCAGGAGCATTTGTCAGACCAAATGGCATGACTCTAAAAGCATAACAACCCCAAGGAGTGATAAAGGTTGTTTTCAATTGATCCTCCAATGAAATCCCTATTTGAAAGTAACCTGAGTAACCATCGCACACAGTGTACTTCTCATGACCAGCTACCTCATTTAGTATCTCATCCTGGAATGGGAGGGGAAAGTGATCTCTTTTTGTTGCCTCATTGAGGGGACGGTAATCCACACACACCCTCCACTTGCCATTTTTCTTAGGAGTGACAACAACAGGAGAGACCCACTCTGAATTCTCCACTGGATAAATGAAACCTGCTGCTAGAAGCTTTCTTACCTCCTTGAGTAGAGCCTGCTCCTTAATGACTCCTAGCCTTCGTAGCTTTTGAGCCTTAGGTGTGGCCTCTGGCTTCAACTCAATCTTGTGTTGAACAACATCTACTCCACGCACATCGGTGTAGTCTTTAGCAAAAAGCCTCGGAAATTTCCTTAGCACACATTTGAACTCCTCTCTTTCATCCTTTGTAAGTGTTGTAGACAACATACCTTCTAACATTCCTTCATCTTCCACCTTTTGGTTCTCTTGAGGACCTACCTCCTCCAAGCCTTGACAAGAGGTCTCTTGGTTGCTTGGCTTAAACCTTACCCCCATGACTTCGATGGAAGACTCCTCTTCAGTAATGTTGCCGCTACTTTCTTCTTCTGAAGGGCTATCAGTCCAACCTTCTTCCGTCTCACTTTGAGATGATTCTTCATGGAGCTCCTCTTGGCGTTGCTCCTTCATGTCAAAGACAACCTTCTTATGATTGTCATTCCTGCAAATTAATTTCCCACTCTCCCAATCCTGCAAAGCTCACATTTTCATTAGCCATGGTCTTCCTAGGATAAATGGGTAACCATTTCCCTTGGTAGACATGACATAGAAATCCACTGCCTTCTTAATGCCAAAGGCCTCCACAAAAACATTTTTACAAATGCCTACGCACCTAGCCTTGCTATTGTTTGCCATTTTCACTTTGATTTTAGGTGTCTCATGGATGTGCATGCCTAGTCTTTGCATGAGCCCTTCTGTCATGATGCAAATTTGTGCACCCCCATCCACTAGACCTTTCCTAACCAATTTTCCTTTTATGTAACAATCTAGCACAGGTGTAATATCCTCGTTCATTTCAGCATGTGCAATTTTTACAACAGGAAAACTATCTTTTACCTTTCTCCTAGTGCTAACTGCCTTTGTTAAATCCCTCCTAACTTGTGGGCATAATGCAAGAAACTGAGGCCATGAGATATCAGGACCCTTACCTCGCATGTCTTCCAACAGGTTGTATGGAGCCATACCATGTCCAAGAGGGAAGTCTTGGAGATTGATACGACGTCGAGTCCTCTTAGCTTCCTTGGTCTCCTTTGCCTTCTTGCCTTGTCCATGGTCACTCTGTGATGGGACACCCTCTTTCTCTTTACCTTTTCCTCGGCCACGCTTAATGCCATTTGCTTCCATGTCAACCTCGTTTGAGTTTGTCACCTCTACCACATGCACATTTGGATCTGGCAAAGGTGGAACTCCTTCTACCCCTTGTGGAGGTGGTCTTGGTCCATTTGGTCTTTGTAGAATCCTTGGTTGTTGACCAATTCCTTCACCTGCATTCATCACTGGGTAATTCAAGTTAGGTCTCCCTGGATCCCCACGGGGCCAAGGACAATTATACATCCCATGTCCAGACTCTCCACAATTCCAACATTGCAAGACTCTCCTAGTTCGTGGCTCTCTCTCTTCTGACTTCTTTGCTTGTCCCTTTGGACCTACAGCTTGTGCAAGGTGAATTGACAGGCTGCTTAAAGATTCATTTAACTTCTCAATCACTTCAGCTGTTACCTCAGGAAGCTCCCTAGATGTTGATGCTTGTGACTTACCTTTGGGTCTAAGACCTTCTATTGGAACCTCTCCCCTTAAGCACTTGAGTTTCCTATACTTCTCAGCAGCCCTAGTTTCAGCTGCATCAAAAGTAGCAGGTGCACCCGCCTCAACTTTTACCTTAAGGTTAGGAAAGAGTCCGGCTATGAACCTCTCCTTCTTTAAAAATTCTGCACCATCACCAGGGTTAGCAACATTTCGTATCCATAGAGCCCAAAGACGTAGAAACTCTTGCTTGTACAAATAGTAGTCATCTAAGTCTTTTTGCTTATGAGAAACAATGTCTTGCCATAATTTTTGAGTGTTTTGGGGATCAAAGAAGTATTTCTTGAAACGATTCAAAACTTCTGTGTAATTCCCCTTAACTTCCTCAGGCAAAGAGTCAAACCAAGTGCTAGCATCTTTCCTAAGGACCACCTCAAACATTTCTACACGTTCTTGATCAGTTATTATTTTCTTGATACTGCAAGACATCTTGAAATTCGCTAAAAATAATTCTGCATCCTCTCCAGGCTCTCCAAAGAAAAGAGGATACCCAGACATTTGGCGTTGGCTATCCATTGAATTGATTTCAAAGTGACACCCGTTTTTGTTTTTCTTTCTTAAAAAGATTTACACAATAATGTTTTCTAGCTTGCAATCTATTCTACAACAAAATAAAGATATTCACATCAAACGACCTATGATAATCAATAAGAGGTAGGATGACAGGGTTTAGTGATGCGAGAATTTCTCCTACTCTTTGGGCACCAAACATGAACACCATACGTTGTTGAAAATGGATTTTCCTACTAATTGCAATGTTTATTCTAATGTGTGGAGTGAAATGGAAGGGGAAAACCTCTATTCCTGGGCCATTATCCATGGTCTATGCATGACCTAATGCTTAAAATAAAACAAAAATATAGACGTCCAAACTAAGGTCGTACCTAATGAGAGGCAAAATAAAAGGATTTACTGAAGCGTTTATCTCGGCCAACCTAAGAGGACCTAAAATTCTACGAATGACACGCTGAAATTGCAACTTAGTACTAACAATTATGTGTACCTTTTGCCTTGCAATGGGAATGAAGGGATCATACAAATTTTCGTGATTCATGCAAACTAATTGACTATGCTAAAGGTTGATTCTACACAAAAATACACAAGCCGTTCCTCAGTGGGGGCACCAATTTGAGGCGGTCCGGGGCGGGCAACAAGAAGAGCAACATCTAGACACCGTTCAAGGCTCCCGTGCTGCTCAATGGGGCTGGGGCACAACACAACACAAACCAAAACAACAAACCCCCAGCCAAATCCCAACTACACAAGGGACACCACCTAGTTTAAGAGCGAACTAGGACACAAAAGAGGAGAATCGTTAGAGCAACCCACAAACAAGCAAGGAATTTACACTAACCCTAACACCAATGGAATACTCTCACACACTAAAACACGAGAGAGAGAGAGAGAGAGAGAGAGAGAGAGAGAGAGAGAGAGAGAGAGAGAGAGAGGGAGAGAGATAGTGCTCGGGCTGCTTTGAAACGTATCGGCAATGATCAAGCAAACACAACTATATATTTAGGAAAGAGAGAGAAAGGGGGAGGGGGTGCTTGTTGCATTAATACCTTCTTACAAATCTGTCATGACAAATCAAAGTGAGATTAGTATTTGTTCAACATAGCTTGCGTAAATTTCACCACAACACATCACAAAAAAAAGCCACCCCAATCACTGTCTTAAAGCTAGGGGAGTCCTCTCCACCCTGTCGCCCTCTTACAGTATGTGGGATTTATGGCTAGATTGATGACAACACCAGAGACAAGCTATCAAGAACTTAAGAAAAAACACCAAGACACTTACGCATCATTGTTGTCCATTACTTCACATTGGAAGGGAGACAAAGTATCCAAGCTTAGTCCAAATCTACCCTCCTTGATTCAGCAATTGTTGGGCTTACACTAGTAGGAGAAATGATAGATTTCCTACTCTCAATTGAATGATCACTCTCTCTCTCTTACAATGGCATAGAGTTCCCTTGCTAATCCCCTATTACAACACATGCACATGCATAAGACAATGAGCTTCCACTCAAGAGCTCCTTCTAGAGAGGTTGAGCTTGGCTTCTCAAGCTATAGCATAGTCCTCTTGCTTATGGCTCCCCCCTTTTGTGCTAGCCACACCCTCCTTTTATAGCAATTTTGAAGGCTAGGGTTACTCCTCTAACCATGGTTGGGTTAGATTTTCAGCCATTTATCTAATTTCTTTTGCTTGGAATTATCAAGAAGTTGGTGGGGAAAGAGAGAGGAGAGAAATGGAGGTGATAGGACTTTTCATAGTGGGTTAGTGTTAGTAGAGTTAGTATTAATTTACAAATGGAATTGGATATTTACAATGGGAGTATCCATGTAGGATACAAATAAGGAAGAAAAACTCTTAAGAGGTAAGAAAAGGTGGATTTCTTACAAGGTTGATGCTCCAAGTGTCTTGAGTAGGGCCAATTTTGACGCTTGTTGACGGTCCACTAGCTTTGACGGTACATTTTTTCTCCACTCTTGACCTTCCTTGAGAGACAAGGTAATTGAAGCTGAGTAATCAACCACCATGATGCTGTCTATTAAGAGAAGAGGCTGAATTTTGTGGTTTTTTTGATAGATATGGGTAAATTGGAGGAGGAAAAATTAGACTAGGTGGTCAATTTTGGAATGGAATTGTGTGTGGGAGGTATGAGTTCACCATGGTTTCTCTTATTCTTCAAGGTTGAGGAGAAGGTGAGTAGGGTGCAGAGAGGAGTGGTGAGAGAGGTGGGGATGATGAGTGGAGAAGTGTGTGTGAAAGAGGAAAATGATAAAGTGGAAGAGAGAGTGTGGCTGCATAGCATGGGAAAACTGGGGTCCACTAATAAAATCATAGCTCACAGCTCGTAGCTCAAAAAAATATGAGGCAAAAGTTCAGCCCACGAGCTACAACTTTTGTTTGTATCACCTTTTCAAATTCGGAGAGCAAGTGAACTTTAAAAATTCAGCAAAACCGATCGTTTTTTTCCACTGCACAAGGTCCTTGTGGGGTCCTTCTTTGGATGATTCTTTTGAATACCTCCAAGAGTGAGCCCTCCATAGTGCATGTATGCATGCCACCTACCCTTGACCTTATTTGGTAGGTCTATAATTGAAGATATTGTTGAGATTATGATATAAGTGAATAGTACAACTAAGAAAATCAAATATTGAGGGGTCTAAAAAATATGTACATGTCAAATATAAATAATATAAGTGGAAAAAAATATAAAGGGGTCAAAAGAAATCTCTCTCATTATGAGGCTACCATAAAAAGATAAATATTTTTGGTGTTCTAATTTTTTAGAAAAAAAAACAAAATAGATGTAGGAAGGGAAAAATCACAATAGTGAAAAAATATACACATAAATAAAACTAGTTTTTTTGGATTTTTGTTGGGGTGGAGTTACACCAAATATAAGAGAAGCTTACATGAAAATATTTCTATATGGAATAAAGAGTATGAAAAATGGTAAGAAAAAATTGTGGTAATGGTGAGGCAATGTACAGAGCATAAATAGCACACACCTAGGTAGAAATATTTAAATAAATACCAAAATAATTATGAAAAAATCTTTTATTTAGGCCCTATATACAAAGAAATATTTACATATGCATGGGTCATAATATACTTATATTTTTTATTTTTTTTTATTTTTTTGGCTCAACTAGCCCAATGACTAGCTAATTGAGGGTTTTTTAAGAAGATATGGGAAAAGTCCCGTGACTCACGCACGCCTATGTACAGTGAAATGGTAGGGATAGCCACAGTGTTTGGGTGATTTTGGTAGGGTGAGGTAACTCACTGTGGTAATTACAAAGAGCCGAAAAAACGGCTATCAGTACCAAGATTGCCTTGTGTGAGGGTGTGTGCTCCCTCTCATCCCACCTCTTGTAGGGATAGTTGTTGACTTTTTTAACCTTACCCCCAAGCACCTTAGTTAGCAAGCATGACAAAGCACCTCAAGCTCCCTAGTCGGCAAGCACGACAAGCACCTCAATCATCTTAGTCATCAAGTACGACAAGCACCTCAAGCACCTGAATCATCAAGCACGACAAGCATCTCAAGTACCTTAGTCATCAAGCATGACAAGCACCTCAAGCACCTTAGTTATCAAGCACGACGAGCACCTCAAGCTTGGACCGGGTTCCCACCTCAAGCTTAACCGTAGCTTACCTAAGGTTAAAGGAATTTTTAACACTAACCTTTGTAGGTCGTTAATGAAGCTAACCCTAAGGTCTTTAAGCTCCATTAGCTAGTCTTGCTCTTTGACAAACCATCTCTCATTTGGACCCTTGTTCTGAAAGCACATGTCTATATTCTAACCCTTGTTCCCGTTTATTCTCCCACATTAAATGATCACTTTAATATGAGAAAAGCATTTGGGTTGATTAGATATTAGATTTTATGACATTACCTCTCTCTTGAAATCATAGTCATTCTCAACTATGAGGTAGAAGAGATAAAGCCTTAGTCATTAGTCAATGTTTCTTAGTAGGTAGAGGATCCCTTTTTATCCTATGACATCTTTCCAAGATGGATGACTAATCCATTTGGTGCTTGCGAGACATAAATGTTGCAAGCATGTCTACTCCTTAGTCCATTTCATTCTCCCAAAGTAGAGTGACAAGTTCTACTTGGTGTTTGAGAGACATCGTCATCACAAACATGATTCTAAGCATGCATACTATTTAAATTTGTGCACAACAAAAAGAGAACTAGTCTTACAAGACAAAAACATTGGTCATTTAAAAGAAATTTGTACATTTGCTTACTCTAATGTAGCATTGTAAGCATTGACAAGGTTCATACTATCCTTAAGCTATATTCCTTGCATCCATCTAGCATCTTCAAAAGGATAATTTTTGAATTTAATAAGATACCATCGGATAATCTTACCATGTCGTAGTACCTTGTCTTCATGCCGACGGATAGCTGCGGGTTGTAGCACCTCTTCTTGTTCTTCAATTTTGGGAGGGTCTTCAATATTTGGTTCACTTGGTGCCTCTCCTTTGTAGGGCTTAAGTAGGCTCAAATGAAAAGCATTGTGAATGAGCCAATGGTTGGGCAACTTGACTTGATAAGCCATCTCATTGATGGGCTTCTAGATTTGGAAAGGACCATAGTATCTTTTTACTAGCTTAGCATAATACTTTCTATGGCCCGTAGGATTTTTGCCCGTTGTTTGCCTCAATCAAGCCTTAGGAAACTTAAGTAAGACCCAATCATTTTCTTTGAACGTTAAGGCCCTTTTGTGCTTATCAGCAGTAGCTTTTTTCCTTTGTTGAGAGATGGATATAGCCTCCTTAATCTTTTGAAAAGATTCTTGTAGGTCACGGCTATACTCATCAGCAGCGAAGATCTTCCCATGTACTTTGAGTAGCAAGGGACTTTTAGGTCTTCACTCAATGATTTCAAAAGGTGCTTTTTTCCCGTAGAAGTATGTACAGTATTATTGTACATATTATTGTAAGCATACTGTACAAGAGGTAAGTACTTTTCCCATTGTGAGCGTTGATCTACTTTGGTAACATAAGTCTTTAGTACATCAAGTATCGTAAGCTTGGCTATCTCACTTTGGCCATCTCTTTGTGGGTGATAGGCCGAAGAGAAATTCCGTCTTGTCCCTAGATTTTCAAAGAGACCTTTCTAGAAATTACTGTTCATTCTAAGATCTCTATTTGACACGATGGATGTTGGTAATCCATGGTGTTTGAATTTTTTTGATATGAAGAGAGTTGCCATTTGGTGTGCCTGGATAGTCTTTTTGACATGAATAAAGTGTGATTGCTTGCTAAACCTGTCGACTATTGTCCATATTACCGTATTCCCATGGATAGACTTGGGTAATCCAAAGATAAAATCCATGGATATACTCTTCCATGGTGAATTTGGGATAGGAAATGGCTGGAGTAATCCAGGTTGCTTCCCTCTATCATACTTGGTCTTTTGGCATACTACACATTTTGAAACATACTCTTGTATGTCCACTTTCATGGTAGGCAAATAGAAGTACGTTTCTACTCCTCGGAGAGTAGGTTGAATGCCTCTATGCCCCATGTAGGGAGGAGCATGGGATTCATACATGACTTTCTGACGAAGGGAGTGGGTAACACATATCCTATTGCTGTGGAGAAGATAACCATCTTGCAAGGTGAATGGTTCCTCTTTCTTCCCCAAAGCAAGGGCTGACATTATGTCTCTATAGTCAGGGTCAGTAGCATACTCATCTATCGTAGAAGATAGATCATTGTGAGTAGCTATAGACGCCGCATTAACTTTTGGTTGTTGTGAAAGTGCATCGGCCACTTGATTGTGCTTACAAGCAATGTGAGAAATTAAACTGCTAAAGAAAATTTGCCGACCTCATTTGTCCGAAAGCTTGGTTTGCGTCATGAAGTACTTGAGACTTTGGTGGTCGGTTCATAAAATAAATGGAGTCCCCAATAAATAATGCTTCCATGTGTCTAGGACATGTAGAACAGCTAAAAGCTATTTTGCATAAATGCCTAAGACATGTTCATTTGGATTGAGCCTTCGGCTCTCATATGCTATGGCATGCCCTTCTTGAAGCAAGACTGCTCCAAGGAAATCACCACAAGCATCACATTGGACCTCAAATGGCTTTGAGAGATCTTGAAGCATGAGAAATTTTTGGGAGGTAAACTTCTCTTTGAGCCTGTCCAAAGCATTTTGCTCCTTAGCAGTCCATAAATACTTAACATTCTTCTTAGCTAAGTCATGTAGTGGTCCTGCTATTTGAGAAAATTTTGCTATGAAGCGTCTATAATATGCACACATACCAATTATTAAAGCTTCTTAGATTATGTAGATTCCTTGGATTATACCATAATTTTATTACCTATAACTTCGATGGATCCATACGGATACCATCTTGAGAGATAATATGACCTAAGTATTGAATTTCTTGAAGGAAAATTTTTCTTTTCTTTTGGTTGAAAAAAGCTTGTTCTCCCTCAATGGTTAAAAAATTACTTGGAGATGTTGCTTATGTTCCTTCAAAGACTTGGAGTAGATGATGATATCACCAAAGAACACTCCAGTGAATTTGCGATAGGGTCTAAAGATTTTCTCCATTAGACAATTGAACGTGGTTGGTGAATTAGTCAAGCCAAAAGGCATGACTAGATATTCATAAAGACCAAACGTTGTGCGAAACGCAGTCTTTATGATATCTTTATCCACCACTATCCTTATTTGATGATAGCCACTTTTAAGGTCAATCCTAATGAAGTAGGTAGAGCCTTGTAGCTTATCAAACAGACCTTCTACCCAAGGCACACAAAATCTATTTTTGATAGTGATATGGTTTAGTGCTCGATAGTCCACACACATACGGTATGCACCATCTTTCTTTTGCACTAAAAGGACTGGAGAACAAAAGGGAGAGGTGCTAGGTCTCACCATCCCTTTTTCTACCAATTCCTGTACTTGCCTCATGATCTCCTCTTGATGAGCTTGAGAAACTCGATAAGGAGGCTTGTTAGGCGGTGAGCTTCCTAGTAGGAGCTCAATTCGATGGTCATGATCCCCTCGTTTTGGAGGTAAGTCCATAGGAATATCATCGATGGACACATCTTGGAATCCTTTTAGAAAATTAGACAAGTCTAACTCTTCTTGATTCTTAGCATTTACATTTGATGAAACATTAGGACCTCTTAGGGACTCTTCGACAAAAATCATGTACATAGAAATTGAGCTCTTCATTGATTTATCAAAAGCAGGAGGATTTACAAGTGGTATAGTATATGGCCAAACTCACTAGCATCTATATACATGTTCTTTTCCCTGTAGGTGGAGTAGATTCTCCTTTCAAGGAACTTCATGTTGGCATCCATGCGGTTGAACCATGGCGCCCCTAGAATAGCATCCTCATGTTGGAGAGGAAAGATGAAAAAGTCTTCTTTGTCAACATAGCTTTGGACATGGAGCCTCAACTTCTCAATCAAGGGAGTAATGGAGGCTCACTGTACTTTGAAAGCACTGTCGGCCATTACATGATCTCCCATCTTGAAAGCTTGAATGCCCAGCTTGGTGGCCAACTCCGTTGATATGAAGTTGTGAGTAGAGCCAGGGTCAAACAAGATGAGCATCATGCTCCCTTACCTTTCCCCAAGCATAAGAGAGAGGTGCACCTTTGCAATGAGCATCCTCTTTTAGAGGTTCGATGGTAGAAGCCCTAGGAGTCTCATTACAAGCATTTTTTTTGGGGCAAGAACGATAGCCATGTCCTTGCTCCCCACACTTAAAACACTTATGGTTCTTGTGAAAATATTCAAGCTCTTCAAGAGAGAGTTTGTTTTTTCCTTTGTAAACTCCCTTCTCCTTGGACCGATTGTTGTTGTTGTTGGAATTGCCTTGTGAAGAATTTTGAGCATTGATTTTCCCCTTTGCATCATTTTTGTCTTTGTTATCCATGGGCTTGACATTCCGTCTAGCCCCTTGTTGGAAATTGATGACGAAGAAACCATGGTGTGGTGGATTACTTTGCTGATAGAACCAGGACATTGAGAGTTGACAAAATCGGCCATCTCTTCAGGTAATCCCGCACAAAATTGTTGCTTTTGCTCGTCAAAGTCTATCTTCTGGAAGATGGTAGCCTTGAGATGTAAGTCCCAAAACTTGTCTGCGTGTTTGTGGATAGACTCATGAGAAGCTTCAAGCTGTGCCATTTGGTGAGCACTTTGTCCTTTGCATCGCTTGCAACGAATTTCTTCATGATGGAAACTCGTAGAGTTTTTCATGTCTTTGGGGCTTCTCCATTGCCATGAAGGCTAGCCCACCATTGACGAGCCGATTTTTGGAAGTGCATAGCTACATGGCGAGCTTGGAGGACTCGTTGAAACCCTCGTGTTCAAAGGCCGCATCAAATTTCTAGATGGAGGCCAATACTTTGTTGGTGGCACCAAAGGTGCCATCATAAGTGAGAAAAGAAATACTCTTTCCTCCCTCTTTGAACTTCTTGAGCTTTTGTGGCCTTCGCCATGCAGGGTATGATTTGCGATGTCCTCCCCTCTTGTATTCTCTTGGAGAATAACCGTAGCTTTCGTTGGAAAAGGAGGAAGGTGAAGAGGAAGGAGAAGAGGGTGACCTCTTTCTTGTCCTTTTCTTCCTTTTTTCCTCTCTTCCCTTTTGAAGTGATGAGGATAAGGACTGTGGGTTGAATGTTTCCTCTTGGGAGGAGTTGGCGATCATCTAGACCGCCGTCTTTGTGGAGCCACATCTTCAAAGGAACTTAAAGTTTCATTGCTTTCTTGCTCTTTGGATTCCTCCTCTCGTAAGGGAGAGAGTCTTCTTTTGGGGCTCTCTTCAAGAGGCCTCCTAAGATCTCTCTCCTCTTCGACAGGAAGGATAATACCATAAGCACGAAGTTGTTGAGTAACTTCGGATTGCAAAGCAGGTCCTAGTAACAAGATAATTGACAAACATGGGGGCATCATCATTAGCACCTTCATGTGCAAAATCAAAGTTATCAATGTTCATTCTACTCTCTTGATTATTGTCAGCCATGTTAACAAAATTTGTGTACTCACTTAGTGTATGCTTTGGCAATTCAAAACCTTAGTTGCCACTCCTCTTAGCCTTTGAAAATTGGCAATTAAGTATCTACACCCACGGCTCGAAGTGGTTAATTATAGCGAGTAGTGGAGTGGATCTAATATTGCAGAATTGCCGAGGTCTAGCTCCTTTCAGACTTCTTATGGCTCAATAATGTTAAAGGCGTAGGCAAGTCTAAAAAGACCCCATTATTAAGTCCAAAGCTCCCAAGGTGTGCACCATATCCCACACAATGGGCTCAACAAAACCGACAATAGATCCTAGTCCCACTTACCCTAATATAATTAACAAATTCAACCATTTATAGGCTACTTACAGACCTCTCTTCTTAAGCAAGAAAAGAGAAACCAAATACTCTGATACCAATGTAATGGAAATGGCCTATTAACTTTGAGAGTAGCAGAACTTAGAGAAAGTACTTATGGGAAATTAATTTGAGAGAATAGCGGGTGAACTTAATTGATGGTAGCAACATAAACATAGCATTTAGTTAACTTTGCATGAACAATAATTTTGCAAGAGAGTTTAGAGAACATGACAACAATTGAGGACCGGATTTGTGACCTAGGTGATGCAATGAAGATGGAAAGTTTCATGCATCATGAGCATAACATAAACTTTGTGGAAAGCATTAACTATCCCAAGCCTTAGTCCAAAGACCTCAAACACCTTCGAAGGTGGAGAGAGATAGCAAGGAATGAGGGTAGGGAAGAGGAAGAAGAAACATTTCATAGTAGAAAGAACAACTAGTTCCTCACTTATCATCACTCTTCTTGCTAGCAGACATAATAGCATAGTAAATGAAGAAAGAGAGGGAGCTCTTGCACTTTGCATAATACACAATGAGGGTGTGTGTGAGTGTGTGAGGGAGAGGACACCCCTCAAGCAACCCCCCTAGCACACTTTGGTCCCTCCTTATAGCTCATGCTTGAAGCTCATTGGACACCTCCATGCCTAGCTAATCACAAGCAAGAGGCATATCAAGCAAGCATGCTAGCCTTGGGACAAGCGTCCCCCTTTCCCCTTTGAGAGAGAGGACTTGATAAATGAAAAAACAATTAATTAAACTAACTAATTTATCATTGGATCCCTTGGGTGGTCAACCAATAGGCTTTAGACACACCATGAGGGCAACATGACGAGGAACTTGACAAGTGTCCCTTTTGCTTTCTTTGTACCAAGCTTGCCTTGTGTGAGGGTGTGTGTGTGTTCTCTCTCATCCCCCCTCTTGTAGGGCTCGTCCCCTCCTTGTAGGGATAGTTGTTGACTTTTGTACACCTTACCCCCAAGCACCTTAGTCAGCAAGCATGACAAAGCATCTCAAGCCTGGGTAGTGTTCCCACAAGCACCTCAAGCTCCCTAGACGGCAAGCACGACAAGCACCTCAAGAATCTTAGTCATCGAGTACGACAAGCACCTCAAGCACCTTAGCCATCAAGCACGACAAGCACCTCAAGCTTGGGCCGGGTTCCCACTCAAGCTCAGCCCTAGCTTACCTAAGGTCAAAGGACTTTTTAACACTAACCTTTGGAGGTCCTTAACGAAGCTAACCCTAAGGTCTTTAAGCTCCATTAGCTAGTCTTTCTCTTTGACATACCATCTCTCATTTGGACCCCTTTACCATTGGCCCCATGTTGAGATAGATCTGAAAGCACATGTCTATATTCTAACCCTTTTATCCGTTTATTCTCCCACATTAAATGATCAGTTTAATATGAGAAAAGCATTTGGGTTGGTTAGATATTAGATTTTATGACATTGCTGGGTCGGAATATTTGCTGAGTTGGATTTTTGCTAGGTCGGATTTTGCTGAGTCCGATATTTTATGCCAAGAACATTTTTGGGTTAGACAGTTATAACCATCAGTTGGTATTTGTATTTGGACGAGTTCTGAGTAGAGGAATGAGAGAGAAGCTTTAGCCATGGTGTCCTTTGCTCTATCTTATCTTTTCTCTATGTTCTGTTTGTTGACTCCGAAGTTTTCTATTCTGTGTTTTGCTGAATCTGATCATGGACTAAGAGTTTATTTCTCTATTTGAGAGCATGTGTGAGAGAAGGACTCATGTGTTGTTTGAACCCCAATACATTGGCAATCTTGCTGGTTTCTCTCTTCATGGGAGAATTGTGAACGTGCCTAGGTCTTGGGGGAAGTGGCTGGAAGTCATGTAGCACTGATTAATGTGCAGGGAAGGCAATTATGAGTTAGTAACAGAGGGGAGAAGGCATTGAGGCATCTATAAAAGTTATCAACTAAACACACAATGTAGATCACGCAATCAAAAAATCGGGTGAGTGCTCTTGCACATCCGATATCAAAGTTGCATGCCTTTGAAACGATTCTCGTTGATATGGAAATTCAACATAATCCTGCAACAACAAGGTTGAGTTTCAGCAATTCAGGGAATCAGGGGACTGTCCCTGAATTGTAGCATTCACTATAATGGAGGATTAAGAGTGATTCTAGGGATGTGTGCGTGCTGAAATTTAGGGCCATGAACAACATGGGAGATTGCAATTGTAGAGCATATGGTGGACGATGTGGTTGCTTGGAAGCGAAGATAGAATCAGAACCTACAGTTTGCTAAAACTAAAGCTGCAGTATGCTAAATCTGATTATGCAGTTTGCTGAATTTGAACATGCAGTATGCTGAATTTGAACCTGTATATTCAACTTTAAGTTGATGAATCAGACTTTCTTCCAAGTTTTTCAAGATTTGCAAGATTTGGAGCAATCTCTAATAGAGTGCTTGCTAGCACCATCGGTATGTTGATTTCTATTTTATTTCCTCCATATTGCCAAAATGGAAAAAAAGAAGAGTTGTGAGTTTTGCATGGGCATTAATCATGACAGTCATGGGTGTACATGCATGGTTGATGAGTGCTTAAAGTAAGAGAAATGCAAGAAATGGTGCATGATCACATTATCTAGAAAGCTTCAAACAATTATAAAAAAAATGCATAAAGCATCATGTTTCGAGGAGATGGAGAGTGCATTAGACAAGTTAGACGAATTTGAGTATGCGTTGGAGAGTACATATGAATGGCTTGAGAATCATAAAGGGAAGAGTCGTAAGTCATGTGCAAGTAGGAAGAAGGTGCGTCGATTGCATAAAGCATATGGAAAATTAAAACTTGAAATGAACAATGTGTATGCTGTCTACAATGGCCTTTGCTTTCGTGTGAACCATGAGTTGTAAATACAAAACTTTAGAGTGCACCAACTTATAATATTAAGACAAATAATCGTAAAAAATTCTTTTATTAATTATGCAAGAGTAGAACCCTTCAATGAATAATAGTGAAAGAGTAAAATGAGAAGTTCCTAAGAGTAAAATGAGAAGTTTCTAAGAGTGGACATGCTAGTGTAGTGAAAAATGCTCATGCGATGGAGTACGAATGATTAAGAAATTATTCTTTAAGATGGGATTTATGCTTACCCCCGTTACCGTGGAGAGGATTAATCACGTAGCTAGGAGAGGCTTAAAGTTTTGGGCTTTTCCAATTGACAAGAGGGGAAGGAAAGGATACCTTACTTGGAATGGGAACCCTCTTTCAAAAAAACTCATTTGATTATAATAAAATCACCCTTCAAAACTCAACTTCCTGTGTTAATATGTCGCAAAAAATTAGTGCAAATTTTCTTGTTCAATGCTAGTGGTTGTTGTTTGTAATGATTGAGTAATCTCATATTTATACATGAGTTCCATTTGAGTTAATTAATATATTTCATATTCTCAAAAATAAATAAATTGATATCTTGTAACGTTAGTAGTAATTGCGCTTAGTGTTCCAGTGAAGTCTTGATTTTGTTGTAAAAATATATTAGATATTTCTTATTTTTTCAAATACATGTTGTTTTTGAAGATCTATATTAACTTTTCTCAAAATGTTTGTTCCATTTTGTGTATGTTTTTTTGTTTCTAAAGGCAAAATCATCCTCTTGATTGTACCCATTTTAAAACGTAAGATCATTTTTTTTCTATGCATGCTACTTTCTTGCTTTGAAATTCGATATACTTTTTTCTCTTATTTATTTTTCTATTTATTGGAAAATGAGATTCATAATGTCCTTCTTTTCGATATTCATTATGAAATAGTAAATTTAACATTTTATTATTGTTTACAAAGGTTGTGTTAAATAATACTATATGATAAGATAAGCCGCATACATTGATATTTAAATTGAGAGCTTGTGCAACCCAATATAATATAATTGCATCTCCCTATAAACCACCCAGAGATGATGGTAAAATCATTCGTTGAATGTATTCTTCTATAGTGTCAATATTATGAGTTTCATATAGAAAAGATGGTGCTAAGTAGATTTGTATAGTTCTGATGGCTACATGATCATTTTTATAGAAGTTTTCAATTAGTTCAGTAACACCTTTATGTCTTAGTTCTGATGGCTACATGATCATTTTTATAGAAGTTTTCAATTAGTCCAGTAACGCGTTTATGGCTTAGTTCTTCGCTTGCAATATTTAGTTGTTCTTGTGTGCTTTGATTATTAAGTAAAAAGAAAATAGAGTCGAACATACAATCACCAATTTCAAAATTAAAATCTTGATTGTTTGCAAGTCATAAAACTTAGGATTAAGTGTACTAGTTTCTTGTACATATATATAATCGTCTGGACATTGTAATCCTACTTCAAGATATGTAAAATTCTTGTATAATGAGCTGTCACTCATTTGGTTTGTAGATTTTTGGTAGTTTTTTCCTCATTTTTACAAGGAAGTAGATAGTGTGTACACATAAAATGCATGTATATCATACAGAATGACCAAGCTTATATATAAGTATGTATTCTCTACTTCTCATGAACCTTGTAATGCTTGGAACTATTTGTGTGAAGTCTCTGTAAAAATAGCCAAAATATTATCTTGTAATAAAAATAGTGGATATTTTTATGGCTGTGAAAGTAAGTACCCGAACTCATATTTTCAGTGAGTGTGTCACAGATTCTTGGAGAAGGAAACATAAAAACTTAATAGATTAAAGCAATAAGTACTTTTTTTCTAAGAATATAATAGCAATAGTACATACCTGTGATGATTCACCAATTTTAATTTTTGTAAAAGAGCCTCCCTTGTAATCTACAATAGCATTTGCGTTATTTATCTTGAAATGTCCTTGTAATTACTTTTTTGTAGAACTCTTCTGAAAAAAAATGTGTGAATTGACCGATTTATGTCAAGTAGCTTCATAACCCAATGTAATCTTTTATAGTAGACACATTCATACATATCTCATCACTTTAAATTGTCTTGGTCAAGTATGGAATGGGTTTCACTCAAGTATTCTTGGAACATCGCGTACAATATAATGCGATTGTTTCAATATCAGGTAAAGAACAGAAATTGTCTTGAAGTACTCTAGAGTTGCAACGTTCACAATTTATGTAAAATGGGCGGGTTGGAGACGTAAACATCAAAACAAGCAACCATTTACCATCCCACTTTTACAAAGAACTTCAATAAACAGAAAGAAAAATAAGTTTATTTCAAGAAGTATTATGGTTTGATGGACAAGAATAGGCAAGTCATTGCCCATGACCATGCTGTAAAACCTCCACATATGGAAGGTGCTTCATTGTTGTTATTCTCTTTATATTCTTCATTTTCGATATTTGAACAACAATCTCTTTGGGAGCATCTACCACTATCCTTGTACTTCCAAACTTGTAGAACTCTTTCCTAGTAGCGTACTTAATGCTCTTGTTACACAAAAAAGCTCTAGTTGCTATAATGGAATATTGACCAGAGGGAATCCAATAACGGTATGTTGCTAGCTTATCTCCGTGCACTTGAACTGTTCGTAGAGAAATTGGATTATATGGCATTAGATCGACTGTATTGGAGAGAGCGCCTGATGAGCTAGGATCATCGACACGAGCTAATGTGTCAGTGGATTTCTTGTGGCAATCGGGAGGTTTCGAGTTTGCTCAACGTCCCGTGAGGCCAGTGAACTAGGGATGAACTCGGGGTGTCGATTTTGCCCCTAGTTTATCCCTAGTTTCTCGTGGCGATCGGACCAAAGCCAAGCCTCCCCTCGTCACTAAATGACACCTCACTGGGGAGGTGGGATCAATGGTCCACAGTAGGCGTCGAGAGGCGGGTGCAATCCGGGCCGTCCGATCGTCATTTGAACTAGGTGTGAACTAAGAGTGATCTCCGAGGTATGTGCACCACACCAAATTTGGTGTGAACTCGGTGTGAACTCAACGTGAACACGGTGTGAACTGGGGAGGGTATGCACACCACACCAAATTTGGTGTGAACTCAATGGGAACTCGGTGTGAACTAGGTGTAAACTTGTCCTCGACATTGTTATCTTCAAACTTACCACACACACCTTTCAACGAGCGTGCGGTAGCCTAGTGGTTAGAGTCAATCCCGTGAGGGAGAGGGTAGCGGGTTCAATCGTGGATCCGTGAAAGTGGGAATCTTTTGCATTTCATAGGCAATCCAACAGTCACAATCAACCTGTGACCGTGAGCCATTGATCCCACCTCCCAAAAGGAGGTGTCATTTAGTAACAAGGCAAGCCTCCCCTCGTTTATATATGACACGGGGTCCAACTCGTGGGATCGACGGCAGGGCGTGTTCACGGTAGGGGCGCGCGATTTGGGCCGCCGGATCTCCGCAGCGAGGGGGGGGGGCAGGATTTGTGTACGTCTGGAGTCAAATTGACTACAGTGATGCGCGATAGGTGGGATGGATAGAGCTGCAGTGTGCGGTGGGGGAGGTCCTGGGTTCAAGACGCGATGGCCGGAAGGGAACCCTAAATTTTTGTCCACTGGAGATTTAATCGACGATGGATCTAGCCCCTGCCGTCGATCCCTCGAGTTGGCCCCGTGTGCTTTATGGACGAGGCAAGCCTCCCCCACGACGCGTGTGAGATAGTGACATCGCGAACTCGTACTGGGCTGCTGAGTCGCGTGCGTCTTGCGCAAGTATTCGAAGCCTGCTACCAAAAATGGATGGCCCATGGTAAGCCCTGCACACATTCACGCGTTCAACTTTACAATCATTCAGCTCTTCATGCCCAGGACAGATTCACCAGAGAGCTGTTCTGGGTCCATGGCTTGTGCAATCCTCCTTGGGTTGCTGAGGAGCTCACAGGAAAAGCTCTGGCACAAGCTCAAGATCGAAATGTTGCCGTTACCATTTCTGCTTTCATTTGCTCGCTCAGAGATTGTGCAAGGAACAAGGATTTGCGCAGAGGTGTACGAGTACATGATGAGACGCTTAAGAGCGGGTTTGTCGAAAAGCGCTCTGATGCTTTACTCACTATGTATGCAAAATGTGGTGAGCTTGCAAAAGCCACGGAATTATTTAACATTTATAAGAGCAAAAATGTGTGCACTTGGAATGCACTGATTTCAGCATACATTAACAAGGGTCAGGCTCAGGATGCTCTCCGCTATTTTGACCAGATGCAGCTGGATGGTCTTTGTCCTGATGCGGTCACATTTTCTTGCATCTTGAAGGCCTGTGCAAGCTTGTGAGCATCTGAGAAAGGGGAGAAAATTCATGACCAAATTGCAAGGCAAGGGTTGTTGCAAAGTAGCATCATACTTCTCAACACAATTTTGCTTGCAGATTATTGACAGTATGTCCAACTGTAGCAACATATAGTTGCATATCGAAAGTGTGCAGCAACATGCGGGTTGTTGACAAGGGTGAACAAATCTATGAAGAGATTTCTAGACAGGGATTTTTGGAAAAGAGTGTTATACTTGGCAATGCCCTCGTGGATATGTATGCCAAGTGTGGTGCTCTTGAGAAAGCAGCACATCAGCCAATGGAATTTTTGCAGCATAGTTTGCCAACACATCCGCAGTTGGAAGGTGATCACTGATGACTGTCTGCATAGGACCTGCTGTGCCCCCTCTCCCCGACTTCAACAATCAGAAAAGGTCCCTTAGTGACCTTTTCTGGACCTTTTCCTAGGCTTGGTCCTGGCCTCCTCCAGTCGTCAGCTCTTAACGAGGAAGGGTCACAACGGGACCTTTCCGTACCCTACCTTTGCTCTTTCCCTCCTCTGGCTCTCTCACACTTTTTTTCTTCAATCATGTGAGCCCTATAGTTGAATAGGTGGGCATGCAAAAGGACTTGGAGGATGTTGAGCGATTATCCCCCATAGCCATGGCTGTCAGCTCTTCTAAAATGCTAGTACCCTGGAAGCTGCAGACATTGGCCATAAGAACGTAAAAAGCTGGATTATTTTTGTCAACTTGTAGCGCACCATCTCCCAACATTCAAATTTCCCCATTTGCTGCAAGCAGCCAAAAGGGCAGACCATGCTCCACTACCACCAGACAATGGCAGCTTCTCAAGAACTGCTGCCGCCTCCTTCAGGCATCCAAAACGGGCAAAAAGATCGACTAAGCAACTATTGTGCTCTAAATCTGTCTTCATACCATATTTTCTGCTCATATTTTCGAAGTATCTCCAGCATCTTCCACTAGACCTAGATGACCACATGCATTAAGCACGCATGAAAAAGTGGCGGCATCTGGAGAGACACCTCATGCTGATCTGTGTGAATTGGGTAAGCCCATGCTCAATCTTGCCCTCTTGGACATTAGCCGCAATCAATGTGTTCCAAGAGATAGTATCTCGGACAGGCCTCCAGCAATTTTTGAGCTTTTGCTAAAGAACCACACTTGGCATACATCAGGGTCATCTTTGAGCAGCCCGTTACTGACCGTCGGGGATGGGTGCAAAGAGCTCAATTCCACCCTAACAGCTTCCGCTCTGATACCACTTGTAGGGATCGTATACGGGTGCAATTGCATGCTTTGTTTCAAGAGGTTAGTAGTCAGCGCGTACGTCAGATCATCCACTTCCTGCACACATTTGTATTTAGAGATAGAAAATCAACATCAAAATAAAATCCACCCTCACATATTGTTGGCTAATGTTTACTCCAATGAAGTGTTTTCTTTAGCAAGGGTACCTAACATGCCACCAACTTAGTCAACATTTCATTTTCGACAAGTTACAAGAAGACACTTTTTCAAAACCCACCAAGATCATATATTTTGAAACAAGCTGGTTGCCTCTTCTTCGCATCTTGCACAACATCAGAATTCACACATAGAAGTGTGCTCATCTTGGAAACTCTTATGGACGTACTGTATGGTGTGAATGTGCAAGCTCTGCTCCAAGTGAAACAAGCAGGAGTGCTCTCTTCCTTTCATAACATTTTCAGGACCTCTGTTGAATATATTTTCAATTTGCCCTTGCCTCATCTGCCATGAATCCTCTAAAATTAATTGGAAAATGTTCGTTGTCCAACAACACCACATTCATCATTTCCCTGAACATGATTTTTACTTGCGTGTCTTCTTCTTTCATCTCGCAGATGAAAATTGTTTGCATCTCTTGAATCCTACAAAGATAAAAGATTAATTACTACCACAAAGGAGCAAAGAGGGAGTTAGATGATGTCATCATTGGGCTTACATGGGATCGTAGACATGTGCCGCCATTGTTGTCCACTCCACTACTCTACGCACGTGATCAAAGCAAACCCAGCTTCTTTGCAAATCCCCATTCCCATCTTATCGCATTCTATTAACCAGCTTGACTCCATATCCGGGTCCATTGATCGACATTTTGAATATGTGACATCTTTTACCATGTTCTGTGGATTGTCGTGGAAACAACATGCCGTAGAAATACATATACCCGCAAGTGTTCTTCAACCTAAGCAATTGAGACTTTGCACTGACTCCAATCCGTGTAGTAATTGCTTCTTTCATCAAGTGTTTAAACCTGAGATGAATAGCAGAAGCACGGATGTTAGCCTTATGATTTCGTGACACGATAGGAGTCAAGAAGCTAAAATAACACCTTTGGATATGGATCAATGGCCACATTTTCTCTAGTATAGAGAGAAGCTCATTGTTATTTAGTTGTTCCCTATTTTCTCAAACAACTGCTCTCATTACCGTCTGCTTTGCAAGATTCAATTGCAAATTCCTAGGTCCAGTTGTGGGAAATTTGGACACCACCCAAGACACAAGATTTCTCGTCCGTTGTATTGCCGATCGCAAAACTCCCTTTGTGATAGGGTGGTTGTGGATTCCGATGTGGATGAATAATCGGGTCCAGTTTTCCTCAACGAGCAAGTAATATATAGTGGAAAAACACTCTCAAAGTAGAACCGGACTTTGACCATAGTGAAGACACCTTAGAGTTCCGTTTTCAAAACTCGACATACCAATGGGCATAATTGTTGTATTCAACTTCCCAGTCCAAGAAGTCTCGTTTGGCCGTCTGTTTATCGCTTTGATTGAACAAAAATCATTTTTGCAGATAAGATGTCAGCCACATTTACTTCTCCTGACTACTGCCAGATATTTGATTCTAGAATGAATAGGTTTAACCCAACAATGGCCGTCATACTTTTGATCCATCCCCAACATTTTGGGAACACCATTCGGCATAGGGTCCAACTCAAAAACACAATCTCCATTGTACACCTGGGGAACCTCAACAACCTTTTCCTTGACCAAACACTTAGAAATCATTCGGCTCAACTTGGGGTACTTGTGGCTATTTAGCACAATCCGCTCCAATGTACTTTGTGTTTTCTCCACCTGGCTTAAACTCGAAGATATGTTTTTGTGTTTCTTCTCATCTTCTGTCCAAACATATTGTACCGATTCATGGCATACAGAAATTGAATCTTGAAGGTTTTTGTTTGAGGTTTCAGAAGAAAAACATTCTTTTTCATCCAAGGAGCTATCAGATAACTCCACCATGGCCACATGTGACCTAGAGGACATATCCACATCCAGATTGTTTTTTGTTATAACCAAAAGAAATCTTGAATCCAATATAAATTGAAATTGATCCCCTAATGTCACACCATCTTTCACCTAAGTCTGAATGCTGCCATCAGAGGTGAAAATGATGGCAAACATCTCGCTGCTACTACCCCACCTCATAATCTCCACGGTTGACCATGAAAAATCTTGCAGGGCATTCAAGCAGCACGGGTTTAAGACAAATAGTGTTCAAGAACAAACTCACCTTGCATGATGAAGAGGAAGCCATTGCCAGAAGAATCCTCAAGAGTATGACCAAATATAATTGAATGACACGCAGACACCCACTCCTATATTTATAGACAATCCACACACCACAATCCAAACAATGAAGTGTTCTTAATCTTAACCTATCTATTGAAGATCCATCTCTCCTTATATCTCTCATTTCCACTCCCTCTCCCTACTCCTTCCTCTCCAAGTCTATCTTTAGACTCTTTAATTGTCTCCCCCCTTTTCTCTCTCTCAAACTTCCTTTGATTGTCCTCCTCCCAGCAAGTATTTATTTAGCTCTCTCACTATCTCTAGTTGTCTCTCCCTCCTTTTATCTTTTACTCTCTTGCTCTAATCATCTATGTCTCCCTCTCTTTCTATTTTTGAGTTGTCTACCCCCACCCATCTAATTCTTTCTCTCCCTCAATCTTCCTCTCTCTCTCTCTCTCTCTCTCTCTCTCTCTCTCCCCTCTATCTCTCTCTAAATATGTCCCCTAGGCTCTCTAAGTCCCTCTCTCTATTCCAACCTCATTTCATTTATCTCTCTCTCTCTCTCTCTCTCTCTCTCTCTCTCTCTCACTCATTCATCGTTTAACACACTCTCGCTCTCTACCTCCCACTCCCCCTCTCTATCTCTCTCCCTCCCTCTGCTTCCAACCTTCTCACTCCACCCTCTCTTCAGTCGTTCCACCTCAAACTCTATCACCCAAACCCACTACCTATCTCTATCTCCCCTTCTCTCTCTTTCCCTCCCCCAGTCCTTCTCTCTCAAACATCATACTATTTTTCTCTCCCTCTCTCTATATTTGTTCCTCTCTCAATCCCTCCCTTATCTTTCCTTATCTCTATATATACCATCACTATTTTTTTTAAAGTCCAATATATCTCCCTCTCCCCCCTTTTTTCTCTTTCTTTGTATTTCTCTCTCCAACATTCCACTTGCCTCCCTTTAAGATCACTCCATGTATCTCTCTCTCTCTCTCTCTCTCTCTCTCTCTCTCTCTCTCTCTCTCTCTCTCCACGAGCGAGATTGCCTCCCTTTAAGATCACTCCATGTATCTCTCTCTCTCTCTCCACGAGAGAGAGAGAGAGAGAGAGAGAGAGAGAGAGAGAGAGAGAGAGAGAGAGATTAGATAGATAGATTTTATTATCGTCTTTCGAGGTCAAATATGACCTATGGGGCCAAAGTTACATGTGATTTAGTATGTGTATGGTTGATGAGTGACTCTCGATGCTCCAAAATTGTGGTGATGAGAGTCGCAATGGAGAGCCCACACTGTGACTGGGAGAGGAAAGTGTGTAGGTCTAAGTCATGGCTGAAAATGTGAGAGAAGCAAGTTTGGATGTGACCAAAAGCTGAGCCCTCTAGTAGTGTGTGGTACTCAGACTCTCGAACTTGCAGTGAGCATAATGTGCACAATCGATTTGACTCTTCTCCATTGCCTCAATGCTATGTCTTGCATTGAAGGAAATGGGAGCTAAGCTGAATGGCTACAATAGTGTGTATCACTGACAAGAGGATAGGCTCAAGCATCTAAGTGTGAGTACGGTTTCCTCTTTTAGCCAAGAACATGGTTTTGTAGTTGGGGACAATATGGGTGGCATAATGTATGAAGTGTGACCCATCGGATTTCTCCAAAGCCGTAATACACTGGCGTTGTAGAAAAGCTTCATTCACTTGGGAGTCAATTGCAGCATCATGTAGCAAGTGTAATGCTTCTCATCTCCCAAACCACTTCTTTATGTCTTGCATCCATCCCGTGCTCAAGATCTTGCTTTTATGCGTCTTTTGAATTTTTTTGCTTGCTATCCATGCAATTGTAGGAAGTCGATGTGAGGGGTTTTGACGCATCTTTATCATGTACTCCACAACCCTTTCCATGCCCATAACCTCAATGATCTCGACTCAAGAAGTAGGAGCATATATGGTGTTTGTGTCTTAACTTGGAGAAAATTTTTAAGAAAACGCTTTTGGACATTCTCAAACTCTTTCCAAGTAGATTTTGAGATGCTCCCGCCCAACATTTCAACTCCATAAATAAGAACCAATGTCACCAATGCATCAAAAAGGTACTTCCTTAGAACCCAACAATTGATGTTTCCCACATTACACATGTTCTCAAATGCATAATATTCTCTCTTTCCCGCTTCCAAACGATGCATAGCACATTCATGCCACTTATGATTGGACGGAACCTCAAGGCCAAGGTACTTAAAGCTCTCAACAACTTCAAGTGTCTCATTGTTGTACACAATGTATGGCTTCTCCTTATGGTTGGTTTTCACAAGCATAACCTTTGTTTTGGATTCATTCACAATCAACCCACTATGCAAGGAAAAATTCTCAAGGATAACCATAAGCTTTTGTGCATCTTCTAAAGTGTGTGCTAGAAGCACTACATCATCCGCATACAACAAAATCATGATTACTACATTGCAAATAGTGACCTCTTCAATGCCTTCTTCTTGCATAAAGTCAAGTACCATTTGTTCCAATTGATCGATGCATAGACCAAAGAGAGTTGGTGACAATGGGCATCCTTGTTTAACCCCAATAGTTCTTACAAAAAAAATTGAAATTCCTCTTCCCATGCGCAATTGACAAATCACCTTCTCATAGATTTGAGAAATCGCAAGCATAAACTCACTTGGCACTTGGAGTTCTTCCATCCTTCTCCACAAATTGTTACGTGGAATCATATCAAAGGCTTTCTTAGAGTCCACAAAACAACAATACAATCGCTTGTCTTTCAACCAACTTTACTCCATGAGAATACGAAGAGGATGATCAATGGTGCTATGGCATCGACGAAAACCCGCTTGTCGTTTTGCACGCTTGTCATTCTTTTCAGCCCAGTCACTCAATTTCATCTCCATTATGCACCCAAACAACTTTGCCATAAGAGACCCAATCATTATAGTCCGGTAGTTGTTTACATTCTTTACATCCCCTCCTTTATGAAAAGGCTTAACCCAATTAGTACTCCAATCATAAGGCATACCATGTTGAAGTGCAAGGTTGAACATATCACACATATACTCATGGGTAAAATCTCCCGTCCATTTGATCATCTCCGACTTGATACCTTGAAGATCTCCCGCTTTGCGAGTGACCAACTTTTCAAGCCCACCGCATACATCTTCAATAGTAAAAAAAGAGGGCATACCTAGGAGTGAACCATTTCATCATTTTCTTGCTTATATAATTGCCTACAATGTGTGTACATATCCACAAGACTCAAGTTACCAAAATTCTCAACCCGCTTGCCCCTCAAGTTTCTCCAAAATCTTCCACATACATGTGCCTTTTCTTGGAATTGAAAAAGTTGTTGCTTTACTTCCCATCTTCTTCTCTTCTTTTGAATCAATGCTTTGTATGTATGCAAATGAATTTGATAGTTGTCTTTGTCCATAGTTGCATCAAGCTTTATCAAGGACTTTCGAGCATCTTGACATTCTTTATCAAACCACCTTTTGCGTGATCTATCTTTGTTGATACCATGGAGATCCTTTAAGGCAAAGAATTCTTTGGCACAAGAACAAATAACTTTCTTGAAAGCTTCCCATTTAGTTTCCAATGGTGCGTCATATTGAAGCTTTGTCATCCATAACGTTTGCTCAACCATGTCAATGTACGCTGGTGCCAGTTTGAAATCCATACATAGTGATAATTTCTCTTCCCTTTGGCTGAGATTATCATGCTTAGTCGCTTCTTCACATGAAAGGTCAATACATAAGCTCTGATGGTCGGATTTCGAGGTCCATTGGCCAAACATAAAACTCTTTATGCGATACATGATGGCTTCGGAGAGTAGCATATAGTCAATCACACTATCCCCATTATGTTTCCTACATGTAAATCCATTGGTTCCATGCCACAAAGATACACCATTGGTAATGAGCATACACGTGCTATTGCACATGTGTAAAGGTAACTTTCCATCGTGATCTGGATCTTTCTCATCCATTGAAGTACGATCATACAAGAGAGAGAGCGGGGGGGGGGGGGGGGGGGGGGGGGGAAGGGAGAGAGAGAGAGAGCCCCAAAAAAATAAAGTGTGATAGGATTGATGGGGATTTTTTTCTAAAGCATCGCTTTTTAAGTTGAGTAAAACATACCAAAAAAGAAAAATATGACTTGCTTTCTTAAGTAGCACTATATTAGTATTCCATTGAATTTATTTATGCACGGTCAATAGAGAAGACCTCTATAAGAAATGAATCTTCTTTCTCTCTCTTCTATTGTCTCTCTCTCTCTCTCTCTCTCTCTCTCAAACACTCAAGGTGGGCGCTAGAGAGAGAGAGAGAGAGATAGATAGATAGATAGATAGATAGATAGTTCTATTATCGTCCTCAGAGGTCAAATATGACCTATGGGACCAAATGAACATGTCACGTGGTGTGAGTGGAGGTCATAAGTGACTCTCGATGCTCAAAAATGGCTGAAATGAGCGTCGCAATAGAGAGTCCACATCGTGGTTGGGAGAGGAAGGTATGTAGGGAGAGCTCATGGCTAAATATATGGGAAAAAGAGGACCTAATGTGGTCAAAATCTAAGCACTCAAGTAGTGTGTGGTACTCACTTTCTCGCACTTGACGAGAGCATAAGGTGCAAAGTCGATGACACTCCTCGCCAGTGCCCCAACGTCTTGTCTCGCAGCGTAGAGAATGGGAGCTAAGATGAATGGAGGCAATGGTGTGGATCGCACTCAACGGGATGGGCTCAAGGATGTAGAGATGGGTTCGGTTACCTCGTTCGGAGAAGAAGAGAGATTTGTAGTTTGGGGCAACGTTTGTGGTGTAATGGCTAAAGCGAGAACCTCCGGATTTCTCCCAAGCCGTGATACATTGGCGTTGTAAGAAGGCCTCATTAACTTGGGAGTCGATCGACGCATCCTTGACCAAGTGACATGCATCCCATCTTCCAAACCATTTCTTGATGTCAAGCATCCACCCCGAACTTAGTATTTTGCTCTTGCATGTCTTTTGAACCTTTTGACTTGCTTCATATGCGATTCTAGGAAGTCGATGCAAAGGGATACGTTGTGTCTTACACATGTACTCCACAACCCTTTGCATGCCCAAGACCTCAATGGGAAGCGATTTGGACTCAAGACGTAAGAGCATGTAGGGTGTTTGTGTCTTGACTTGGAGAAAGTTGGTGAGGAAACGCTTTTGGACATTCTCAAACTCTTTCCAAGTAGACTTCCCGATGCTTCCACCCCACACCTCCACTCCATAAAGAAGCACCGGTGTCACCAATGTGTCAAAGGTACTTTTTGAGAGCCCAACACTTGATCTCTCCAGCATTGCACATGTTCTCAAATGCATAATAAGCCCTCTTTCCGGCTTCCAAGCGACGCATTGCACAATCCTTCCATTTATGATTGGATGGAACCTCAAGGCCAAGGTACTTGAAGTGATCTACCACTTCAAGTTGCTCATTGTTGTATACAATGCATGGATTTTCGTCATTGAGGGTCTTTACAAGCATAACCTTGGTTTTGGATCCATTCACGATCAGCCCTCTATGTAGGCGAAAGCGTTCCAAGACACTCATAAGCTTTTGTGCATCTTCTAAGGTATGTGCCAAGAGCACTACATCATCGGCATAAAGCAAAAGCATGATCACCGCATTTCCGATCTTAACCTCTTCTATGCCTTCTTGCTACATAAAATCAAGAACCATGCATTCCAATTAGTCAATGAGTAGCCCAAAGCGGGTTGGGGAAAGTGGGCATCCTTGTTTAACACCAATGGTGCTTGCAAAAAATTCTGAAATTCCATCTCCCATACGTAATCAACATATCACTTTTTGGTAGATGCGAAAGACTGCATGCATAAATTCTCTCGGCACTTGAAGGCTTTGCATACGTCTCCAAAGATTTCCTCGCGGTACCATGTCAAAAGCTTTCTTGAAATCCACAAAGCAACAATACAACTTTTTTCCTTTCAATCGAGACTCTTCCATAAAAACTCGAAGAGTGACAAGGTGATCAATAGTGCTATGATGCTTTCGAAAACCTGCTTGGCCAAGCGCACATTTGCCATTCTTCTCAGCCCATTCACTTATCTTCATCTCCATGATACATCCAAATAACTTTGCCATCAAAGAACCAACCATTATAGTGCGACAGTTGTTCACATTGTTTACATCTCCTCCTTTGTGCAAAGGTTTGATCCAATTTGCACTCCAATCATGAGGCATGCCATATTGAAGTGCAAGGTTAAACATATCGCATATCCAATATCGGGATTTCTTGCTTGTCCATTTAATCATTTCAGCCTTGACACCTTGAAGGTCACCTGCCTTGCGAGTAGCAAGTTTCTCAAGCGCGCGGCATACATCTTCAATGGTAAAGAAGGGAGACATAAACGGAAGGGAGCTACAACACTCCATCTTATCAACATTGGGTTGCTAATATAAAGGGAGAGAGTGGATAGAAGATAACAATAGAAGACTCACCTCAGAATGAAGAGTCTTTCTAATTCTTAGCACATTAAAATTCACCTCTCAAATCCTTTATATAGGCTCTCCCTTTCTTAATCTTTTTATCCCTGTCACTTTTCTTCCACTTTCTCTCTATAGTTTGTTCTCTCTCTCTCTCTCTCTCTCTCTCTCTCTCTCTCTCTCTCTCTCTCTCTCTCTCTCTCTCAAATCCCCACCATGAGTGTTTGCGAGTCAGTCTCTCTCTCTCTCTCTCTCTCTCTCTCTCTCTCTCTCTCTCTCTCTCTCTCTCTCTCTCTCTAGCAGACACGTATGCTCAAAGTGGGTGCTAGCGCTCACTATGAGTTGCACACGCTCAAAGTGGACGTTAGCACTCACTATGAGAGAGAGAGAGAGAGAGAGAGAGAGAGAGAGAGAGAGAGAGAGAGAGGGAGTCAAAAAGAAATATAATTAAAGAAATAGAGAGAGAGAGAGAGGGGGGCAGCTCGCAGAGAGAGAGAGAGAGAGAGAGAGAGAGAGAGAGAGAGAGAGAGAGAGAGAGAGAGAACGTGCTTGAGAGAACAAGGGGTAGGAGATTGAGAGGGGGCGAACCTATATAAAGGAGTCGAGAGGTGGCTTTTTAATTTGCTAAGATTCACCAAAGCTCTTATATTTGAGGTGAGTCTCCTCTCTCTCTCTCTCTCTCTCTCTCTCTCTCTCTCTCTCTCTCTCGCGCACTCAATGTGAGAGGGCATTAGCGCCCACTTCCACACACACACACACACACACACACACACACACACACACACAGAGAGAGAGAGAGAGAGAGAGAGAGAGAGAGAGAGAGAGAGAGAGAGAGAGAGAGAGACAGAGAGAGAGAGGTACTAAGAGATTGAGAGGGGGAGAGCCTATATAAAGGAGTTGAGAGGTGGCTTTTAATTTTCTAAGAATTATTGACGCTCTTATATTTGCTATGAGTCACAGAGAGACAGAGAGAGAGAGAGAGAGAGAGAGAGAGAGAGAGAGAGAGAGAGAGAGAGAGAGAGAGAGAGAGAGAGAGAGAGAGGGGGAAGTATGGTGAGTGTGTGTGTGTGTGTGTGTGTGTGTGTATATATATATATATATATATATATATATATATATATATATATATATATATATATATATAGAGAGAGAGAGAGAGAGAGAGAGAGAGAGAGAGAGAGAGAGAGAGAGAGAGAGAGAAATAGATAACTATTGAATATCTATTTTTGAGATCATAGCATTCGTGTTGCAGATTCTGCTCACAATTAAGATGGCCAAGAAATATGATGTTGGCGCTTATGTTGAGATCATTTACAATGGAGAGGAATCGGTGTAGGTCAAACTGATAAGACATCGAACTTGGATTGCCTTCATGGGAGCATATTTCCTTTGGGTTGCTTTTTTGTTGCAATTTTGGAAGTATTCGATGGCAAGGATGCTCCACTCCCTCACATCCCTTCTATGAACGAAGTAATGACCACCTGAAGAAGGTAGAAAAAGTCTTATTGCATGGCCTAGTAACGATTTGGTAATTTTTGGCTCCATCTCGATTGGTTTTAGATTGGCTTCTCTTTTACAGTAATCTATTAAATGTCCCTTACAAAAATTTTTGTTGTTTGACCATTGTTTGGTTGTTTCTTTATTAGCGGGTTACCAAGACAACAAGGAAAGAACCACAAGAAATGTCTCCAATTGCTAGTTTATCCCTGTCCAAGAGTAGATCAATTGGTACTAAGCCATCACCACTTATTGCGACATAAAAGAAAATCTAAAAAGGGAGCAAAAGTTAAAGCAAAACATCAGGAGGAGCATCATCTAAAGTTGTAGCGGATGTTGAAAACTTTGAAGAAGAGATCGGTGACAGAGAAATGGAAGCATACATGGGCGCAGGGGCAAATACTGGAGGTGAATTTCCAATTAGCGAAGATGTTATAGTTTGTCAAGATATGCTATCAAAACATCTTGGAAATTTGAAGGTACGTAGTTCCATTTGAGTATAGAGAAGTAGCCATTGTTACAAAGTTTGACCTTTGACATGTTTGTGTCAACGCAGGTAGAACACGCAACTCCATTGCCTTGGGTTTCTCTTTGCCACTTGATGAAGCTAGAGAAAGTTGCAAGACAAGTTAGTTGGGACCCCAAGCGGCTACAACCACAAGTTGATAAATTATTGTTGGAGGGGTATTATGAGCCCAAAGGAAGCTTTATATCCTCTCTTGATGCACCGGGCCATCCTTCTATCAACATGGATGATGATATCTTGCATATATGGGATCCCTTGTGGCAAGTGGCTAGCGAGGAGTTCGAGGCCAAAATCAAAGAAACTTGTTGGGGTGACCTGTGTGGCAAAATATTGTATACTTGGGATGGCGATCATAGACTAGCTGCTTGGATGGGAGTTCTTAAAGAGAGTAAGTTCTATTGATAACGGTTTTGATTTGCTTCTATGTTCTTAAAAGCAATTTTTTTGTATCTTGTTTGGTTTTAGGTGTTGCCTATAGGAAAGACGTCAATCTGCATCCAAGAGTTCAAGTTGTTAGCTTTAGAGTCAAATTGTCCTAGCATTTTTGTTCTCAATCCCATGTAGATCGAATGAGACAGGATACGTGGAGACCTCTTACATGGACATGTTGTGGATGGTTCGGGCAATGGGCCTTGCTTCAAAGGATGCTATTATGGAGAAACTATTGTGCATAGCCTATAACTGGATGCAAGAACACATTGACAGGAGGGGAGGAGAGAAATCATGGTACCATGTACCTGTCGCTATGATGTCATAGCTTCTTCATCCGATAAGTGGCATCAAAGTGTTCAACTTTTATACTTTAATGTCTATAATAGAATAATCATTGGCACCATGTGTATACCCTTGCCCTAAAAAATATTGTACTAGAGAAGGATAGATCGCTTCCCTCAGAGTTTCAAGCCCAATACAAAGAAGCATTCTTTGAAACTGATGGGCCATCTAGAAAAATGACAAAACATGCTTTGGCCATTGTTGATCTGACCTTGGGAGATGATTGGTGGAGGCTAGTTGTTTCCATCCATCTACTGGTATAGGAAAATATGCTTGAAGTACAATTCAAAATTGTTACCATATACATGTGGTAGTGATGTGTGTGAACACAATTAGGACCGTCAGGGCATTTTTTCCCTCACTAGGAGGTTTTTCCCCCGTGCATTGTATATACACCCATCACTCTAGGTCTATCTATCTTTCCATTACACACTAAGTAACATACTTTCTGTTGTGTGCTTTGAGCTTCCTTCATCTTCTCTAAGCTGTGTGTGTTTTCCTGCAACCCTAATTCCAACAATTGGTATCAGAACAGGTTGCATCCTCTCGGGCTTAGTCGCAAGCAGCTCCAGCACATGCCTGCTCACTTTCTCCAATTTTTGTGAGCTTTGGCAAGTGTCAGTAGGTCAAAAAATATTTTGGGGAGGCTCATAGAGTTTAGTCTGCTCAGATTTCTAATTTGGGCTAATTTCGGTCTTCATTTCCACTATAGGAAGTAGTGCGTAAGCTGTTTTGTCATTTTGTGCCAAATTTTTATCAGTGTTATTTACTGCATAACAGGTCCCTTATATTCTTATATGGTTTGTGCTATATAGAATGTATTGTTCCCGCTTCGTTTCTCCTTGTTTTGCGAAGTTTTCACATCAGGTGCATGTTGGAATTAGGGTTGTAGAGCAACACACATAGCTTGGAGAAGACGAAGGAAGCTCAAGGCACACAATAGAGAGTGTGTTTCTTAGTATGCAATGGAAATATAGATAGCCCTAGAGTGATGGGCGTATATACAATGCTCGGGAAAAAGAAACCTCCTAAAGAGGGAAAAAAATGCTCCGGCGGTCCTAGTGTGTTCACACACATCACTACCACATGTATATGGTAACACATCCCCCCTGGAGTGATGGTGTGAACGAGAGCTGGCACATGAGTAAAGGGAAGTGCCATGCCCAGGACATGATCAGTCCACAAAGGGGAGTAAGCCCAAAGCTTTGTGGAAAGCTTCAAGCTTCTCACGAGAGATCAGCTTGAGTCCAACAGAAAGCACATTGTATGTAAAACGTGAGAGATCTGCAAGGTTGTCCTGTGTTGGCACATGAGCCCAATCTGAGTCCGAAAAAGCATGTAAGTCTGGTGGCAATGATCCCCCCTTGGGATAAAACAAGCCAAGATGTAAAGTGCCACTAAGGTAGCAGAAAATCCTCTTGACAGCCTGCCAATGCTTAGACCCTGGGCTATGCATAAATCTGCTGACCTGTGAGACTGCAAATTGAATATTTGGCCTCGTGTTGCATACATAAATGAGGCAGCCAACAACAGTTTGGTAAAGAGTGACATCAGCAGGATCGTCAGCATCATGTAGACTCAACTTCAAACCTGTTTCCATGGGAGTGGCAATAGGTTTGCAATCCTCAAGTCCAAACTTACATAGCAATGTCTCTATGTAACTTTTCTGACACGAGGCAATACCAACATCACACTGCTTAAACTATATACCCAAGTAATGATGCAATAGCCCCAAATCTTTCATCTGGAAAGTAGCATTCACATCAGCCTTAAATTCAGCAATATGTCTCTCATTTGGTCCAGTGATCAGCAAATCACCGACATAAAGAACCACAATGAGAAGTACATCACCCTCACGCTTTACATACAATGTGCTTTTTGTTGGACTATTAAGAAAGCCTCGTTTAACCAAATGAGTGTCAGCTTTCTCATACCAGGCACGAGGAGATTGCTTCAACCCATACAAAGACTTGCACACTTTGTCCTCTTGTTCTTTTATGACAAAACCGCGAGGCTGCGTTACATAAACTTCCTCAAATATGTCACCATTCAAGAAAGCAGTAATAATGTCTGATTGATGTACATCCCAACCAAAATGAGTTGCCAATGCACATAGAAAACGCACAGTAGTCATACGACAAGTGGGAGAAAAAGTTTCTTCATAATCTATGCCTTTTTGCTGTGCATAACCTTTTGCAACAAGTCGAGCCTTATGGTGATCGATCTCACCATCCGGCTTGCGTTTCAACTTGTAAACCCACTTTGTACCAATGGCCTTTTTGCCAGGAGGAAAATAACATAAAGTCCATGTGTCATTTTCTATAAGTGCATCATATTCTGATTGCAGCCATCCAATTTTCTGAATTCTGTGCTTCATCAAAAGACAGAGGCTCCTCAACATCATGTAAGGTAGACACAGCCAAAGTATAACAATCTGATGCATAAGATGCATGGCGAGAGATTGAACGAGTACGACTAGACAAAGGTGCATCCAATTTACTATCACGCAAAGTGAGCACCGTGCCATTTTGGCATACCTCTAGCCTGCTCATTTTCAGCCCTTTCCTCATCAAGTACATCATGTACATCTGCATCAGTAATAGGCTGATCTGTAACATTTTCAAAAACCCATGATAGGCTGTATATTTGCCTCATTGGAACTTCCATTTGTATTTCCACCACTGAAAAGAGGTAACAAAGTGTCATAAATGTTCTGTGAGCTTACATTACTGTCTCTAGGACATGACAACAAGGGCTGAACAGAATCTTCCACAACACTATATCTCGTGAAACTAGAATACGTTTTGTTTGCGGATGATACAACCTATAACCTTTGCTTTCAGCACTATAACCAACAAAAATACATTTGACAGCCTTATCATTCAATTTTTTGCGTTGTGTTTGTGGCACCAAAGCATATGCCAAACAGCCAAAAACATGCATGTGCTCAATAGAAGGCTTTCTATCATGCCATGCTTCATATGGAGTAATGGACTGAAAAGCTTTCGTAGGACACCTGTTTAGTACATAAGTGGCACACATGATGGACTCAAGCCAAAAAGAATGTGGCAAAGCTTGACTTTTGACCATACATCATGCCATTTCCGTAAGTGACATGTTTTTCCTCTCAACAACACCATTTTGCTGAGGTGTATAAGGCACTGTACATTGGTGTTTTATCCCACGACTAGCCAGAAATGCATTAAATTCATGAGACATATACTCCCCCCCTCAATCGGAATGGAGGGTGCCCATAGTACATTTCGAGACATTTTCAGCCATAGCCAGAAATTGTTTGAAGCACATAAAAACTTCGGACTTTTCTTTAAGCGGAAATACCCATGCATGCCTGGAGTAATCATCAATGAAAGTCACGAAGTACAGGTAATTGCCCAAGGATGGAGTTTGCATGGGCCCACAAACATCACTATGCACAAGCTGCAACCTGCATGTGGCCCAAACTGAACCATCCTTTGGAAACTTAGAACGCTACATGTTACCCAAAATACAGCCTTCCCAAACATGTTTGACAGGCGCTTAAAGAGGCGGCAAAGAAGCAACCATATCAGATTTCTGCAAATGCAACAAACTGGAAAAATTCAGATGACCAAAACGTGCATGCCAAAGTTTTGCATCTGAAATAGCCCTTAAATCTGCAACAGCAGTTGCAAAATTTTGTCCACACTTGTCATACAAAGTGAGCTTATACAGCCCACGGCACAAAGGGCCAGATGCAACAATTTCATCACCAAAACTGAGATCATGTACTGTACATCTGTCATCCACAAAATTTGACTACAAGTCTAAGTCTAGCAAGTGCGGATACAGACAAGAGATTCTTCTTGATCCCAGGTACATGAAGTGCATCAACAATTGTGAAGGAATTGCCATTTGCAACAGTAAGCACAATCTTTCCAACTCCCTGAACCGGATAAGAGGCATTGTTGGCACAAGTGACTGAATTCCCATGAGGGACAGACTCGAGAGAGTTAAACAATTCACGATGTGAGGTAATGTGCTTTGTAGCACCACTGTCAAAATATCACACATGTGAATCTGCAGCAACAACTGACAAGCATGCATCATGGACAACAGGATTGTATGTGCATTCTGCGCTAAAAGCCCATTCTGCATCAACATCAGCAACACAGTCTCCTTTCACAAAAGACTCAACAATGGCTGCATTTGTAGTGGAACCAGCATTTGTAGTGGAACCACCCTCTTTCTTCTTAGCCTCTTTGGCCTTCAACTTAGGACACGGCTTGATCAAGGGATCATTAGCTTTACAATAATGGCAACACATCTTCTTTTTGCCCTTATCACCAGAATTGCCAAACGAAGTGCTGCCAGTAGAAGCATTGGGAACATAAGTTTTTCCACTCGTAGCAGAACTATAACAAGTGGTTGCATTGTTGTTACCACCCTTTCTTTGAGAAGTAATAAAAGCCTGTTCAACTGCACGCGCTGTCTAGTCCTGTTTTTTCTGGAAAGTGACTCTTGCAACAACAATGTGCATAATGCATCAAACTTGACAACTTATGGATTTCCTTGGGTCATAAGTCTCCAAGTACTAGCAAAAGTCAGGTAAGAATCTGGTAAGGTATCAAGAACAGTCTGCACAAGGGAACTATCTGAAATGACTTCACCTGCAGAAATAAGCTGCTCATTGATATCCTTAACACTAGTAAGGAAAGTGTCCATATCATCTTCCTCATGTATAATCTTTGACTCCAGCTCTTTACGCAGCAAAGCAATTTTAGCCTCATTGCGACTCGCAGAAAGACTAGCCAAAATATCCCAAGCCTGTTTTGCAGATTTTGTTGAACGGATGTGAGTGACAATGGTGCACTTCACAAACAATGCAATCAATGCATGAGCCTGCGCATCCTTTGCATCCCAACGAGCTTGTTTTGTCGTAGGCAAAACAACTCTAATAGCAGCAATCCTTGCAGCAAGACCTGCAACATCCTCAACATCGCCTACATCCTCAGAACCAGGACGTACATCAATGCCCTGCACAATATTCCAGACGCCCTTTGACAAAACAACGTGTTGCATCATATAAGCCCACATAGGGTAATTGTCCCCATCTAACCTGTCCTCAATAGCAAACATCTTGAAGACATCTGTGTTGTTGTCAGCCATGGTAAATGTTGCACTTAATGTGAAAACTGCTCGAAAATAGGAGAAATGGAGTGGGAACAACACGTGCTATATAGCACAAACCGTAGAAGACTGTAAGGCACCTGTTATGCTGAAAATGGCACTGACAGAAATTCTGCACAAAATGACAAAATTGCTCGTGCAGACCTGCCTGTAGTGGAAACGGAGGCCGAAATGAGTCCGAATGAGAAATCTGAGCAGATTTCGCTCTACAAGCTTTCCCAAAATATTTTTTGACCTGTGAACGCTCGGCAAACCTCATTGTAATCAGAGAAAGTGAGCAGGGGTGTGCTGGAGCAGCTGGCGACTAAGCTCGGGAGGATGCAACCTGCTCTGATACCAATTGTTGGAATTAGGGTTGCAGAGAAACACACACAGCTTGGAGAAGACAAAGGAAGCTCAAGGCACACAATAGAGAGTGTGTTTCTTAGTATGCAATGGAAAGATAGATAGCCCTAGAGTGATGGGTGTATATACAATGCTCGGGGGAAAAAAACCTCCTAAAGAGGGAAAAAATGCCCCGGCGGTCCTAGTGTGATCACACACATCACTTCCACATGTATATGGTAACAGTGCAGGCATTCTCCATGGACAACATCAACACAGATGTATTCAAGATGTTTGTTGATGAGGACAGATTGGATGGGGACAACTACCCTATGTGGGCTTACATGATGTAACATGTCCTTGTGTCAAAGGGCGTTTGGAACATTGTGTAGGGTATTGATGTATGTCCTGGTTCTGAGGATGTAGGCAATGTTGAGGATGTTGCAGGTTTTGGTGGCAGGGTTGTTGCTGCCATAACTGTTTTTCCTACAGATGAGCAAGCTTGTTGGGATGTAAAAGATGTGTAGGATCATGCATTGATTTCATTGTCTATGAAGCATAGTATTACTCCTAACATTAGTTTAGCGAAATCTACAAAACAGGCTTGGGATATTCTGGCTAGTCGCAATGAGACAAAAATTGCATTTTTGCGTAAAGAGATAGAGTCAAAGATTTTGCATGAGGAATATGAAATGAACACTTTCTTTGCTGGTGTCAAGGATATAAATGAGCAACTTATTTTTGCAGGTGGTCAGTTTTTACAGTTCCCTTGTGCATACTGTTCTCGATGCCTTGCTAGATTCTTACCAGACTTCTTCTAGTACTTGGAGACTTATGACCCAAGGAAATCTTGAAGTTGGCAAGTTTGATGCATTATGCACACTGTTGTTACAAGAGTCACTTTCCAAAAAAAATAGGACTAGATAGCGTGTAGTTGAAAATGCCTTTATTGCTGCTCAAAGAAAAGGCGGTAACAACAATGTAGCCACTTCTCATGGTTCTTCTGTAAGTGGTAAATCACATGTTCTTAATGCTTCTGTTGGCAGAAATTTGTTTGGGAATTTTGGTGATAAGGGCAAAAAGAAGATGCATTGCCATTATTGTAAAGCTAATGATCACTTGATCAAGCAGTGTCCTAAGTTGAAGGCCAAAGAGGCTAAGAAGAAAGAGGCTAGTTCCACTACTAATACTGGTTCCACTACAAATACAGATTTTGTTGAGTCTTCTGTGAAAGGAGATCGTGATGCTGATGATGCAAAATGGGCTTTTAGTGCAGAGTGCACTTATGATCCTACTGTCCATGATGCATGTTTGTCAGTTGTTGCAGATGCTCACGTGTGGTACTTTGATAGTGGTGCTACAAAGCACATTACCTCTCATCGTGACTTGTTTACCTCTCTCAAGGATGTCCCTCATAGGGTCTCAGTCACTTGTGTCAACAATGCCTCTTATCATGTTAAGGGAGTTGAAAAGATTGTGTTGACTGCTGCAAATGTCAGTTCTTTCATGCTTGTTGATGCACTTTATGTACTTGGGATCAAGAAGAATCTTTTGTTTGTATCTACACTTGCTAGACTTGGTCTTGTTGTGAAATTTGTGGATGACAAATGTACAATTCATGATCTCAGTTTTGGTGATGAGATTGTTGCATCAGGCATTTTATGTCGTGGGCTGTATAAGCTCACTTTGTATGATGAGTGTGGGCAAAATTTTGCAAATGTAGTTGTGGATTCTAAGGCTATTTCAAATGCAAAAATTTGGCATGCATTGCATCTGAATTTTGCCAGTTTGCTGTGTTTGCAAAAATCTGATATGGTTGCTTCGTTGCCGCTTCTTGAAGCACCTATCAAACATGTTTGTGAAGGCTGTATTTTGGGTAAGATGCAGTGTTCAAAGTTTCCAAAGGATGGTTCAGTCAGGGCCACATGCAGGTTGCAGTTTGTGCATAGTGATGTTTGTGGACCCATGCAAACTCCATCCTTGGGCAATTACCGTTAATTTGTGACTTTCATTGATGATTACTCCAGACATGCATGGGTGTATCCACTTAAAGCGAAGTCCAAAGTATTTATGTGCTTCAAAAAATTTCTAGCTATGGATGAAAATGTCTCAAAATGTACTATGGGCACCCTCCGCTCCGATCGAGGGGGGGAGTATATGTCTCATGAATTTAATGCATTTTTGGCTAGTCGTGGGATAAAACACCAATGTATAGTCCCTTATACGCCTCAACAAAATGGTGTTTTTAAGAGGAAAAACAGGTCACTTACGAAAATGGTATGATGTATGGTCAAAAGTCAAGCTTTGCCGCATTCATTTTGGCTTAAGGCCATCATGTGTGCTACTTATGTACTTAACAGGTGTCCTGCAAAAGCTTTGCAATCTATGACTCCATATGAAGCATGGCATGATAGAAAGCCTTCTATTGAGGACCATGCATGTTTTTGGCTGTTTGCCATATGCTTTGGTGCCACAAACGCAGCGCAGAAAATTGGATGATAAGGCTATCAAATATATTTTTGTCAGTTATAGTGTTGAAAGCAAAGGTTACAGGTTGTATAATCCACAAACAAAGTGTATCTTGGTTTGACAAGATGTTGTGTTTGTGGAAGGTTCTATTCAGCCCTTGTTGTCATGTACTAGAGACAGTAATGTAAGCTCACAGGACATATATGACACTTTGTTGCCTCTTTCAGTGGTGGAACTTCAAATCTAAATTCCAATGAGGCAAATATATAGCCTATGGGGGTTTTTTGAAAATGTTACAGATCAGCCTATTAGTGATGCAAATGTACATGATGTACTTGATGAGGAAAGGGCTGAGAATGAGGATGCTAGAGGTATGCCTAAATGGTTGGTGCATACTTTGCATGATAGTAAATTGGATGCACCTTTGTCTAGTTGTACTCGTTCATGTTCTCACCATGCATCTTATACATCAGATTGTTATGATTTGGCTGTTTCTAGTTCATGTGATGTTGAGGAACCTCTGTCTTTTGATGAAGCATAGAATTCAAAAAAATTGGATGGTTGCCATCATGTAATCAGAATATGTTGTAGTTATAGAAAATGACACATGGACTTTATGTGATTTGCCTCTTAGAAAAAAGGTCATTGGTATGAAGTGGGTTTACAAGCTGAAATACAAGCCGGATGGTGAGATTGATCTCTATAAGGCTCAACTTGTTGCAAAGGGTTATGCACAGCCAAAAGGCATAGATTATGAAGAGACTTTTGCTCCCACTTGTTGTATGACTATTGTGCATTTTCGATGTGCATTGGTAGCTCATTTTGGTTGGGATGTACTTAAGTCAAACATCGTTTACCGCTTTCTTGAATGGTGACATATTTGAGGAAGTTTATGTAACGCAACCTCGCAGTTTTGTCAAGAAAGGACAAGAGGATAAAATGTGCAAATGTAAGAAAGCTTTGTATGGGTTGAAGCAATCTCGTTGTGCTTGGTATGAGAAGGATGACACTCATTTGGTCAAACGAGGCTTTTGTAATATTCCAACAGAAAGCACATTGTATGTAAAGTGTGAGGGGTATGTACTTCTCATTGTGGTTCTCTATGTGGATGATTTGCTAATCACTGGATCAAATGAGAGACATATTGATGAATTTAAGGCTGATTTGAATGCTACTTTCAAGTTGAAAGATTTGGGACTGTTGCATCATTACTTGAGTATATATTTTAAGCAATGTGATGGTGGTATTGCCTTGTGCTAGACAAGTTATATAGAGACATTGCTATGTAAGTTTGGACTCGAGGATTGTAAACCTATAGCCACTCCCATGGAAACAGGTTTGAAATTGAGTCTTCATGATATAGGTGATCCTGTCAATGTCACTCTTTACCAAATTGTTGTTGGCTGCCTTATTTATGTATGCAACACGAGGCCAGATATTTAGTTTGCAGTCTTATAGGTCAGCAGATTTATGCATAGACCAAGGTTTAAGCATTGGCAGGATGTGAAGAGAATTTTTTGCTACTTAAGTGACACTTTATATCTTGACTTGTTTTACCCCAAGGGGATATCATTTCCGCCAGGTTTACATGCTTTTTTGGACTCAGATTGGGATGGTTATTTTGACATGCAAGTGTCCATGAGTGGTTTTTTTTTCATGCTTGACAGTTTATGTATATCATGGTTGAGCAAGAAGCAACCTACTATGGGCACTTCCAGTTGTGAGGTTGAGTATAGGACCGTCTTCACAGCTATGGTTGAGTGTGTATGGCTAAGATGCCTTATGGCTGTTTGGGTGTTGTACATAACACTACCAACATTATCTACATTGACAGTCAGAGTGCATTGGAAGTTGCAAGGAACCCAGTTTTTCATGCTCTCACAAAGTACATTGAGGTGCATTACCACTATGTTAGGGAGAGGCTCTTAGAAGGAGAGATCGTCTTGGCTTATGTGCAAACACAGGACAACCTTGCAGGTCTTTTCACAAAGACATTATCTTGTGAGAAGTTTGAGCTTTGCACAAATTTTTGGGCTTACTCCCCTTTGTGGACTGATCATGTCCTCACAGGGCATGGCACTTCCCTATACTTTATGTGCCAGCTCTCGTTTATCGCATCACTCCTAGGGGGGATTTGTTACCATATACATGTGGTAGTGATGTTTGTGAACACACTTAGGACCGTCGGGGCATTTTTCCCCTCACTAGGAGGTTTTTCCCCCTTGCATTGTATATATGCCCATCACTCTAGGGCTATTTGTCTTTCCATTGCACACTAAGTAGCACACTCTCTGTTGTGTGCCTTGAGCTCCCTTTGTCTTCTACAAGCTGTGTGTGTTTTCTTGCGACTCTAAATCCAACAAAAATAGATCCATATGGACGTCTGTGCATGCCATTGCGCATAGTTGAGTGGACCAACCGTCCAAAGTGGTTGACGGAGGAACGATTGTATGGCTGGCATGTGCGGACTTTCTTGCTATAAAAAAAAACTACATCTCTGTGTAATGGCTTCTAATGATCCAACATATGTGAAGATTTTGGATATCCCTTAGACTGGTAAGTAGATTAACTCTCAACATTGTTGTTCTCTAGATAGGTAGAGAAAATATTTTAAATAGATGATGCTAAATTTTTATAAGAGAATCTGCTGTCTTTTGAGAGTGGTTGCAAATTGAGGTTTTTTGGTCATCAGTTGTAAAAGAGGTTGAGAATGTCAACGGCACTATCCGAAGTATATATTTGAAATCGATGCCCGGTCTAGACCTTGACTCATTCCTCAAGGATGCTAAGATGCAACATAGGGGCAAGATCCTCGGGGCGGTCACTTATCAAAATCTTCCTATATCACGTGCGTTCAAGAGGTTATTAATAATACCTCAATATACATACTATATTTACACTACATGCCTATTTAAAAAACCCCCACCCCCTCTGTATGTATACATTTTGATCTTTTAATAATCCTCTCTGGTTAACTCACGTGATAGCATACACATTCTAAAAAGTGACCGCCCCGGGGCAAGATCTTTGCTTTAGAAAGCTCTGCCTTGTGTTAGATGGTTACAAAAATGCAACTTCAACATTAGAATTATCAAAAGCTTACATACAATGCTTGAAATGTAGAAAGTGAAGCATATTTTCAACCCAATGCAGGTAGCAAGGAACTTAAAGAGAAAACTTTACCAAGATTTGCCATGGTTCTTGGAGTATGACGAGGGATACTTACCTCCCAACGAGGAAAGGGCACATAGTGATGCTATAAAGAAAGGCACCAACATCATAAAGATAATTCAAGACAACATCATCATTCATAACACCTTGCATAACATCAAGGTTTGAAGAAGACTCCATATTGTTGATTTGAGTAAGTTGAAGATTCAACTGCTCAATTTGATCATCCTTATCCAAAACAACTTGATTATCCTTGCATCATGAACTTCATATTAGTAAGAAATATGCAAGTCAAATTCAACTCAAACCTGAGAAATCTCCACCATCAATGATGCTTTGTCTTCTTGAAGTTGACTGATTGTGGAAATCGCTTCATTCGTCTTGCAACCATACTTGAATGCCTCTCATTCTCTAGCTCTACTGAGAGATTGTTGATAATCTCTGCTTGAGAAACAACAAGAATTTGAAATTCAGCAAATTCAGGTAGTACTGAACTCCTTTGCAAATCAGTAATCTATGGATCAGGGACCTATATTGTGAAGCTCTGTAAATCAGGGACCTTTGACATTGAAACTTGCAATTCAGGGACCTAAATTCAAGATCCTTTTCTTCACAATCTGAATGAATCATATCCACTGTTGGAACTTGGCTTTTAGTCTTCAAGGCTCCAAAAAACACTTCTCCATCAACACAGACACCCTCTTGACAGTCACTTGTGGAATACTTCTCATCAAGATACATAAAAAATTGATTCATGACATCATCCTCATCATCAACACACATTATGTCTTTATCTATCTTCATCTCTTCCACTTCATGACACTGAAATCTGATGTCTCCTTGAATTTCAACCTCTTCAAGATTGATGTCCATTGTTGGTACATGGGTTTGTATGGGATATTGGTGGATTCTCTGGCTCCCCCCCACTTGCATTCCCTTCTTCTCAATCACCAATTCTTCTTTTCGATAACTTTCATTTTATATCCGCGATGAGGCGAGTCTCTTTGATGTGAGGTTTGGGGATAGCTGGCAGTCCTCTTGGCTCCTTTGGCTCATGAGCTGCTCTTGAATTATTCATTCTTCCTTCATCATATTTTGGACTTCATCTCCCTTGCATTGAACAACATCTCCTTCTTGAATTCTTGGCAGGTGATTGGCACATGAATGGATGATCCTGTTTGGGTTGTTTTTGGAGTTTTGAAGTTTACTACTTTTTGTTGAACAGTGATATGACCTATTCCTAGTAAGACCTAACCGTGACTAAAATTGTGATTAAGATTGTGACTACAATGTGATTGGCGGCATGCAAGTCAAGATTACTATTTTTTGTTGAACAATGATACAACCTATTTCTAGTGAGACCTAACGGTGATTGAAACCGTGATTAAGATTCTGATTGAGAGTGAGATCAAGATTGTGACTACAATTGTGATGGACGGCATGCAAGCTAAGTTTCATTATATGTTATACGAGATACATATAATACGCCATATATGGGTGTATTATATGTTACCCCATATTATACGAGCGTATTATATAGTGCCACATCAGCAAAAACGGGCAACCATATATTTTCCTAGTTTTTTGATCAAAAACAACTTTGATCAAAAATATTTTCGATCAAAAATACTTTGTACAAAGTATTTTTTGATGAAAGAATACACTCATCGAAGAAAAAATTATATATAGTGGCAAAGCGCCTTTGTTTAGACCATTATTCATCACAAAGGTTCATATCTGAGGTTTTTTTTTAATGATTCAAAAATCATTTGAAATCTAACGAATAGTTTAAAATTATATTGATTTAAAATCAATTTAAATTTTTATTAATTTTTTATTGAACTTTTTTTTAGGATCAAATTGTGTAAGCTTTGTATGTTGTGTAGAGCTCAGACTCTCACTCATACAAGGTGTTTAATTTATAGAAGTCACTTGCTATGTGCTCAATTTACTGACATGTGAAAGTGAATTAGTGATATGATTTAGAGGTTGCCATTGTGTGAAGAGTGTACTCTCATATGAGGTAATTAGTCTGCAAATTATAATAGAATAGAGGTCAGTGTTATCTAGGTCTTTTTTATTTTGACATACATATATTTTCTCACCTCAAAGTACTTGAACATAGGTAGATATTTTTTTGTCATGTGTAGAGCTATCACATTATGCTCTCACTGGAATTAAAATTTAGGAATCTCATGCCCAAATACATTGATATTTAATTATCTTTATTTGAATTGCTACCTCCATCATACTGTGTGATTATACACGTGCAACAACTGCAGATAGATAAACACTCAAAGATCTATTGTGGAGTGTGAGAACTTCATGTTCACACTTTAGATAGATATGGCAATCATCAAGGTTTGGAATTAATCCGTAGCTTGCACTTTGGATAAATCGATGAAATGATGAGATTGATTTGTATTGTTTTTAATAAGTAATTAAGATTATCGATTATCGTAATGTGTGAGAGCTAAAATCTTGCACTTTAGATAAATTGATGTAGTACAATGTGAGCATTGAGATTGAAATGTTTGTTTTAAGTGATGAATTTATTTTACGTTTCAAAAGATAATTTGATTGACATGAGTTTATACATGAAGAACGATAAGACTATCATTGCTTATTGTTAATTGATAATGTAGCGTGATTCTAATTGATAATGTGGACAAATTTTGATGACTAGATTGATTGATAGATCATTGCTTGTGTAGTTTGTTGCTTCAAATTGGTTTTGACTTCAAAATTTACAGTTGAATTTGTTGTTGCTAGCAGATTAAATTCATATGTTAGCATGGTGAAAGGACATGAGTGGAGCTATGTCCACAATCTGCGTGTTGAGAAGAATACATCTTGGTTGAAACGCAAGACCTGCATCAGCGACGAGTTCAGTGGTAATGCGATCACATTCAAAGAGCATCTGTTTAAAGTCCCTTGCAATGTGTCAGAGTGTACGACTCCATCAAGAGCATCTGTTTAAAGTCCCTTGCAATGTGTCAAAGTGTACGACTCCATCAAGAGGTATTTCTGCTAGATTTCCAAAGTATGCTTGCATAGCAGAGCAAATTCTTGCAGCTAAAAAGAAAAGTGCTGCTACTAAAGAAGTTGCAACGGATATTAAAATGTTTGCTACCAATGAGGGGACGGAGCATTTGACTATGCAAGCAAATGATCACAATCCCCAGTCAACTCCTCTTCATGGACATGCTTTAGCATCAGCATCAATAGATCCTAGCACAACTAAAGTTAGTAAAGCATCATCCAATGGACAGATGCTATATGAAGCAATAAGCAATGGTTTCTTGAGTTGCACTTGAAATGGATGCAAGCTTTTGTGGCATGCGGTATACATGATTCACTGTTGTGCGCAACCCCATATTTCAAGATGCTTTAATAAACATAGCTAGAAAAGGGTTTCTGCTTCCTGAGTATAGTAAGATGCACACAAAGTATGTAGATAAAGTGAAAGACAATACTGACTCCATCCTCAAGCGCATGATGGTAGAATTTTTTCCTGCATATGGTTGCACTACAGCATTGGAGGATGGACCAGCTATCAAAAGAAGTCGCTTATCATCAATGTGATGCTTATTTGTTGGGGCTCATGGTGAATTGATGGTGCTTGAGCTTTATTTATGCATGAAGCTGGAGTGCCTATCCGATTGATAACTCTCCATGTAGCCCTTGTTAGAAGCTTAGACCTCATAGGCTAGATGTCAATAGCAAAAGGTATGCACATGTACAGGTGTTTCCCATAGTCGCTGAAGAAGGACATGCCTATCTCAACAATCCTCCCCTTAGGCATGGACTATACTGAAGCAAGCTAGGTCGAGACTCAATGCCACACAGGCTCAATGCCATATAAGCAAGCAGTCACACAGGCTGGGGTAGTCACACAGACAATGGCAGTCACACAGACTAAATCATGGTCTCAAGCAGACATGGTGTCACACAGACTTAAAGGATTCCTCCCCTTAAAGATGAAAGTCAAAGGATAACCATATCTATAACTATCAGGGTCTACTCTTAGTAGCACCTCCCCTTTCTCCTAGTCGTCTTCATCATCTGATATGGTTCGATGCTACCACCGCTGCAGCCTGTGCATATTTTGTCGAGGATAGCTTCACCTTTGGTTCTCTTCTTGACAAAGGTTTTTAGCATACATAACAACATGCGAATGATGTCAACACGAGGGATTCTTTCGAGGAAGGTCTTACCTCCAAATATAACTGAGGCAGTGTCTAGTCCTCTCACATCTCTTGTAGATAGTTTCGGAAGACATAATGAAAGGCAAGGCTTTGTTATCATGCCTTGAGTGCAAGAGAAAATAAAATGCATAATGAAACGAGAAGTATGCAATGCTTTTGTATAGATGCAAAATAAGCTTGTGTAATGCTTTTGAAATGATTGATGCTTGAGAGAATGTGCGAAGTCGAAAGGTTTCAAAAAACTTGAAGGTCTTTGTTGAAGCTCGAGATGAAGGTTTGGAGTCCAATTCCCTCTTTGACGAGCTGCTCTGGTAATCAGCTAAGGGATTTCTTGAAGTTGTGGAAGATTTTTATTATGCGGAAAAGGACCTATTTGGGGCGGTTACCGACAACTTAGCGTGGGAACAAGGCTTTGTGGATAGCTCTGTGGAAAGTGGTGGTTTGCCAAATTGCAAGGCAATAATGGATAACCCCTAGTGCCACCCTTTTTCAGAGTCGATACGATTTTAATGTTGCCTTTAAAAAAGAAAACAAGGGTTGTCAGACTATGCCAAGGTCAAGGGCGGTGAGTCAGCATGTGCTGTTTTGAAAAAGGTCATGGGGTAGGTGAGGCTCGCTCCGATTTTAATGTTGCTTTTAAAAAAGAAAACAAGGGTTGTCAGGCTATGCCAAGGTCAAGGGCGGTGAGTCACCATGTGCTGTTTTGAAAAAGGTCATGGGGTAGGTGAGGCTCGCTCCGAGAGGAAATGAAGCCAAATTTCTGCAGTGTGTGAAATTTGCATCATTGCAGGTAGGCAGGTTGGCGCCCTGTGCTCTCTGTACGCCTTATACCAGCGCCTTGTTGATATTGAGGATGCTGAGCTTTAGCCCTAAGCCACTCGATGCTTTGTCAATGCCCCCTTTGGCCTGGCAATGGCTTCTATTTGCAAGTCGAGCCAAACAAGGGAAGAAAGGTTCTCCAACTTGCGCTTGATGGAGCTCAGCAAGAGGAATCACCACTTCATGGAAACTCGACACTCCAGAGATATGTGTGCAGTGCCTACTGGTTTACCTGCATCTAAGGGCGGTTCTAAATCCTCATCTACTTTGAGTTTGGGCACTTCTATTGATGGCACAACTCCTAATGCTATCGATGCTGCAACTACAAAGTTTTGTGCTCAGAGAGCAACTGATTGCAGGATTTGATTCTTCAGGTCTGCACGACAGAGAGCGAGAGAGACTACGTGAGCTTATTGGCCATAATTACTATTCGACATCATTTTTTTTAATAAAATAAATTCTCCTTGGTCATCGCCATCTGAATCTTGAAATGCTACCTATGCCTTTTCTTTCTAGCTCCTCAAGCAGCAAGAACTTCCAATTTGATGGTGTGAGGTCACACTCTATCTCAAGCCTTATCTCTCTCTCTCTCTCTCTCTCCCCTCCTTATGTAGACAATTTCAAAAAAGCACACGCCTTGTCTTCAAGAAAGTTGCTTGACCAAAACCCTAAATGAAGAACCAAAATGCTCGCACACATACAAAAAATCCGTAGAAGGATTAACAAGGGAGGAGAGGACTGTTGCAAGGGCTACACATAGTGTTCGGGAAAGAAAGCTATGACAGTAGCAGGCTCATAATGAACATAAATATCCCTAAAGTAATAAAAAAACTAAATCTTAAGCCCTAATCCGAGTCTAGTGAATGCCAAAATCAATCCTAGCTAATATGCCATGGCTCTGATACCAGCTGTTGCTGGGGCTGATGGTGAATTGATGGTGCTTGAGCTTTATTTATACATAAAGTTGGAGTGGCTATCGAGCTCATAACTCTCCATGTAGCCCTTCTTAGAAGCTTACAACTCATAGGCTAGATATCAATAGCAAAAGGTACACACATGTAGAGGTGTTTCCCATAGTCGCTGAAGAAAGACATGCCTATCTCAACATTATCAACCCTAGAGGGTCCATGTACCTCTAGACCAATGATTATCTAACAAGGATATAAGAGCACGACATAGCAAGGGCAGGTGGGCCAAAGAATGTGACTCCAATCGTCACAGATAATGCATCCAATTACAAGGTTGGAGGGAGGGTTGTCCAAGTTAGGTACCTAGAGATTACTTGGGTGCCATGTGTAGTGCATACTCTTAATTTGTTGTTAAAAGACATTGGTAAAAGGATTGCCATAAAACAAACTCTAATGGATGCAAACCATGTGGTGAAATTTATTAGAGAGCGTCAATTTTTGTATGCTCTTTTTTGAACAAAATCACCCAATAGAACTTTACATATATTTTGTGCGACAAGGTTTACAACCACATACTATGTTCTTGCCACCTTGCAAGAAGTGAAGCCTGATTTGATTGAAATAGTAGCTGATAGATGATGGGATGCATGGCTCAACAAGTATCCTAGCTACTAGGAGGCAGGTACAAGATGTGCACACTTGCCAATTTTTTGCTGCAATGTAGAGAGGATTGTCACTCTGGCCAAACCGTTTGTAGATCTTTTGCCAACAGCCGCCGACAAAGACTCTTTTGTCTTTGGTCGAGTTATTGGTATATGTGAGAGACATTACACAAAGTAAGAGAGCATGTTGGTGTTGGTTCAAAGGAAAAAGCTGCCATAATCACAGCTATCAGTAAGCGATGGGTACAGTTGCATATGCCGTTGCATGGTGCTGCATTTGTATTAGATCCAGAATTCCAAATGCATCAACAATCAGCAAACAAAGAAGTCACGATCGATTTCAAAACAATGTGCTCTCAACTGTTGGGACATGCAAACACAAGTGCACCTCTATGGTGGAAGTATGGGATAGTTGATAGACAATGGGATGCATGGCTCAACTAGTATCCTAGCTACCAGGAGGCAGCTACAAGATGTGCATAGCTTGTGAACTTGCCTGTTTTTTGGCGCAATGTAGAGAGGATTGTCACTCTTGCCAAACCATTTGTACGCAAGTAAGATAGCATATTCTCTTTGGTGCAAAAAGCTTCCATAATCACAATTGCCAATAAGTGATGGGTACAATTGCATACACCGTTGCATGGTGCTGCATTTGTATTGGATCTCAAATTCCAAATGCATCAACAAATCAGACAACAAAGAAGTCATGAACGACTTTAAAACAATGTGCTCTCAACTGTTGGGACAGTCAAACACAAGTGCGCCTCTATGGTGGAAGTATGGGATAGCTAATAGATGATGGGATGCATGGCTGAACAAGTATCCTAGCTACCAGAGACAACTACAAGATGTGCACAACTTGTGAACTTGCTAGTTTTGTGGCGCAATGTAGAGAGGATTGTCACTTTGGCCAAACCATTTGTAGATGTTTTGTAAACAATCGACAAAGATTTTTTCATCTTTGGCTGAGTTTATTGGTATATGTTAGAGACATTAAAACTACAAGATGTGCACAACTTGTGAAATTGCCAGTTTTCTCGCACAATGTAGAGAGGATTGTCACTCTGGCCAAACCATCTTTAGATCTTTTGCAAACAATCGACAAAGAATTTTTCATCTTTGGTTGAGTTTATTGGTATATGTCAGAGGCATTACGCAAAGCAAAGGACAAAGTTGCCATAATCATAGCTACCAATAAGCGATGGGTGCAGCTGTATACGCTGTTGCATGGTGTTGCATTTGTTTTGGATCCCAATTCCAAATGCATCAATAATCAGCCAACAAAGAAGTCATGACCGACTTTAGAACAATGTGCTCTCAACTGTTGGGATAGGAGGATGGAAAATTGCTTTTCATCAGCGAGTTGATTATGCTAATAGAACTGGTATGTTCTAGGATCCATGGCATATAGATGCCATTGCATACACAAGTGTGCCTCTATGGTGGAAGGAGTATGGTGGAGAGAAAGTGGATCTGCAACACATTGCACTAAGGGTTTTATCTATTGCAACATCAAGTGGAAGCTGTGAGAGAAATTGATCGGCATTCGACTTTATGCATATCAAGAAACGAAACCGAATTCACCCTAAACGGGATGCTGGTTTGGTCTATGTTTTCTGCAACATGAGACTTATCCATAAGACAACGAACATTGCAACAAGAGCAGCACAAAAGAATTACGGTGTCTTTCAAACCCATGAAGCTATAACTGCAAAATTTGACGATGATTATGATATGGAATGGGAGATAACTTTAGAATGCTCTGATATGGATGAAGGTAGATGATATGGTTGGTGTGTTTGATACATACGAAGATGTGTGAGTTAAGTCCTATAAGTTTTTCCCAGTGTGATTACGTAAAATTATGAAAGATAGTCATGCTATACTACTTGATGTTCACCTCTCTCTCTCTCTCTCTCTCTCTCTCTCTCTCTCTCTCTCGCAAGTTACTTTTGTAGTAAGAGTCATAATTACAATTAGATACAATACAATTTCAAATCGAGAATACAAAAAGGGACAGCTGAGGGGGTAAATGAAACTCTGTGATTACAAAAATTGTAGCACTTTGCATTGACTTCTTGAGAAAATAGATAGGGGTAAAGTGAGTGAGGTGCTCAAGCCAAAAATTGTGTCAGCTCAACGAGTAGTTCATTTATGTTGAACTCAGTACTGCTAGGCTCAGAAGATGGGTCTACAAGTCCTTGTTGCGAAGGACCAGCCTGTTCTGGGTAGTGGTTCGTACAATGATGCATATTGTTGCAGCTTGGTGTCTGATAGCTCTATCTCAAGCTCAAGGATTTTGCTATGCAAAATGTCAGGTGTCTCTCCTTGGCTTGTAGGATATTGCCCCTGGATCGCTAATGCAATGAGTGTCTCTAATTCTTTGGGAAGTAGAACTATAGGATGTTTGCATGCAGACATTGGGTTATTGTCGTTACTTGCTGCCACTTCCTCTGCAATCTGATCATGCCCAACGCCAAAATTCTTTGGGCGATCTGGCCAATCTACCCACCTCCCAAGGATATCGTAAACATAGCACTGTTGTATAAAGTAGAGTGCCATTTGGTTATTGTTTGGGATAACTCTCTCCCATCGTATGAATCTTTGTAGCAATACTCGTGCGAGCCCTTTGTGCTGCAAATCTGATAGATTTATTTGAGGTGATTCCTTTGCATTGCCGCTGATTCAAAATAGTTGCTGACGCACAAAGTGGTTTGGGCATAGGTTCTTGCACTCTTTGAGGATGAGAGGCTTTCCTTGCAACTCGAACTCGTCCTCTTTGATTCTAGCAATAGCTTCGAGGTATTTCTCTTGGCCGTAGCGTCCTCTCTCTTCTTTGTAGTTCGCCTGAGCTTCAACGTGGTTAAGGTCTTCTTCCATATCTGCAAGTTAAGCGAATATGTCATCATTAGAAAGTCGAATTGTGAAGTTAACAAGTCATCACATTTAAACCGCTTATTGAATATTACTTATAACCTTGAAAGAAAAAGACAGGATAACTCATTAGAAAAAATATCAACCCTCTAGGGGCCCTTCGGGATTAAGATTAATTAGAGGCCAGCCAATAGGAAGAGGGTGGTGGGCACACTCTATACCCTAAAAAAAGTAGGGGAACAAGGTAGTCTTACACCTCTTAATGGCCTCTTACCTAGTGAGAAGGTAAGGGAGGTGGCTAGGGGAAAGGGATGGGGGGGGGGACCACTTTGACCTCTTTTCCCCCACTTTTTGGCATGTATTTAAAAATACACTAGAAATTTGAAATTTACAATTTTTTTTTTCAAGTTTTCCCTCCTTAAAAGGTCCCTAAACCTATTTCATGTTCAAAAAAGCATTTTTATCCTCCAAAAGTTAACAACGTGCACTAAAAAAATCCAAAAAATTTGATTTCTTCAAAAAAATTCAAAACATCATTTTTCACCCTCCAAAGTCTTTCCAAACCTTTTCTGTAGCTAAAAAATGATTTTCTCTCTCTACAAACCCTTTTCCAAGCTCTCCATTGCTGCAACAACCATATGCACTCCCTATAATCCAACATTATCTCACTGCTAGCTTTGTCCCACCTCCATTGCAGCACCATGCAAGCTCTTCCCCCATGTCTTCCCCTTGCCCACCACATAGTTTCACACCAAGCTAGCTCCTCTCCCTTCTCTCACCTCCATTATAACATGTAACAAGATTCTACTCCTTCTACTTTCATTCACTCACACTACATAGAAACCTCTACTCTTGAAGGTGGCAAAAGTATGAGCTCACGAATTTCATACCACAATAGCATGAGGTGTGAATAGTGCCTGCGCATTGCAAGGGTTTACCTCCAACATAAAGATAGAATGGTAAGAAAATTTGTAACATTTAATGGCCTAATAACTTATGTGTAGCGGAAATTAGCATGAACATAGTGGGCATTTCATTAGAATAGATTCCTAATGAGAATTACAAGAGTGCTTGGGTGGAGAGAGCAACAAAAAGCATAACACCTAGTTAGATAGCATCAACAATACTTTCAAAAGAGAGAGAAATTAAGCTATTGACAACAGTTGAGGACCGGATTTGCATGGAGCCGGTCCCCCCTCCAAAAGGCTTTGTATTATGGTTTCTCCCATCAAGAGAGACATTGTACAATACAATTCTTTGTGGTCCTTCAAGACTAGATAGTGCAATGAAGATGAAAGCTTCATGCACTAAGCAAAAAACTTAGTAAACACAACTTTAATTATCCCCGTTCTCAGACCCAAGATCTCACACACCTTCGAAGATGGTGAGAGCTAGCAGGGTATGAGAGTAGATTGAGAGGAAGAAGGAGTATCTTACGACAAAGATGTACATCTCCTCACATAATCACTCATATTAGCATAGCTTAGATTAGTAATTAGCATGGTAGAGGAGATGATCATGCATTGAAGCTTGGCTCTTGGTTGGGTTTTCATTCACATGCCAAGAGTATGTCGATGTAGGCTTCTATCTCACAAGCTTGGAGTAGGTGATGAGCTCTCCATTAAAGCTTGGGAAGAGATAGTCTTCTCTTTCTTCACACATGAGATTGTGTGAGTGTGTGTGTGATAATGCCTTGCAAAAATCAGCCCCCTCTCTCTCTTGGGCGAGCCCTCTTGCTAATTGCTCTTGCTCAGCCCTCATTGGACCTCCCCAAGTCAAGCCTATCACAATTAAGCATCATAAGTGATAGCCTTCTGACATGTGTCCCCCTTTCCCCTTTTGTGAGAGATTTAGGTAATTTAATAATTAAACTAAATTCTCATTGGACCCCTTTGCCTCCTGGCCAATAGGAATCAGGCAAGCCATTGGGCTCCTGAATGCTCATTGGACCCCTTGGGAGACTGTCCAATAGTCTTCTAGGAGACTTGATTCTCATTGGTTCTTTTATTAAGTGTTTTTAAATTAATTAAACTAGATTTACTCTAGCCTAATTCTCATTGGTCCACCTCCAAGTCCATCCAATAGGAATTGGGCACACCTTGTGGGCATCTGGGCTAGGGAGCTAACATGTGTCCCTAATTCCCTTTGTGTAAAGGGAGCCTGTGTGTGTGTGTGTGTGTGTGTGTGTGTGTGTGTGTGAATTTCTCTCTCATCCCCTAGAAGAAGGGCTTGCCCCCTCCCATGTAGGGATATGCAAAGACTTTTTAGTCACACACAAAGCATCCAATTTCCCGTAGGGTTGACCTTTGGACACAACCTTTGAATTTTGGAACCTTAGCATTTTGGAAGTCTTAATGGGCTGAACCTTAGGGTCTTTTTAGCCCATTGTTGCACATGGCTCTTTTGCAGATGGCCCCCCCTTTGGATCCCTATTTTCCCTCCTTTGGATCCCTACTGTGGCCGGTCTGCTAGCTTAACCAATATTCTAGATTTTTCTCCCCTGGCACTTCCCCACATTAAATGATCAGTTTAATATGAGAAAATCATTTAGGAGAATTAGATATTGATTATTATGACATTACCTCTCTCTTGAAATCATAGTCGTCCTCGACTATGGTGTAGAGAAGATAAAGCATATTCATGAGTCCTTTTCTTAGCGGGTAGAGGATCCCTATGTTACCCTACGACATCATTCCACAATGGATGACTAGTCCATTTGGCGCTTGAGAGCCTGAGGCTGCCGCAAGCATGTCTGCACATTAGTCCTATCAGTCTTCCATAGTAGAGTGACAAGCTCTACTTGGTGTTTGGGAGACGTCGTCTCCGCAAACTTGATCTAAGCATGCATACTACTTAATTTTTGTGCACAATAAAGGAAAAGAGAGTCTTATAAGACAAAAAAAACTTTGTTCTTTTTTAACATTTTTTACATTTGCTTACTCTTGGGAAGCATTGTAAGCATTGACAAGGTTTAGGTTATCCTTTATTTGTATGCCTTGCATCCATCTAGCATCTTCAAAAGGATAATTCTCAAACTTAATAAGATATCGTCGGATAGTCTTACCGCCTCTTAATACCTTGTCTTCATGTTGGAGAATGGACTCGGGCTGCAGCACCTTCTCTTGGTCCTCGATCTCCGGTGGGTCTTCAATAGTTGGTTCTTGAGGTGGCTCTCCTTTGTAAGGCTTTAATAGGCTCACATGGAAAGCATTGTGTATGAGCCAATGATTGGGCAACTTGAGTTGATAGGCCATCTCATTGATTGGCCTAAGAATCTGGAAGGGACCATAGTACCTTTTTGCTAGTTTAGCATAGTACTTTTGGTGGCCCATAGGATTCTTGCCTGTCGTGTGCCTTAATCGAGCCTTGGGAAACTTTAACAAGACCCAATCGTTTTCTTTAAAGGCTTGGGCTCTTCGGTGCTTGTCAGCAGCCTTTTGCCTTTGCTGTGAGATAGAGATAGCATCCTTAATCTTTTGAAAAGATTCTTGTAGGTCTCGGCTATACTCATCTGCAGCGAAGATCTTCCCATGTACCTTAACTAGGAAGGGACTTTTTGATCTCCCCTCAATTACCTCGAAAGGTGCTTTTCCCGTGGAAGTATGTACAGTGTTATTGTAAGCATACTCCACTAAGGGTAAGTACTTCTCCCATTGGGATCTTTGATCTACTTCCGTTACATAGGATTTTAGTAGATCGAGAATGGTTAGGTTAGCTATTTCACTTTGGCCATCCGTTTGTGAATGATAGGCCGAAGAGAAGTTTAGCCTTGTCCCTAAATTCTCAAAGAGACCCTTCCAGAAATTACAGGTCATTCTAGGATCTCTATCCGACACTAAGGACATTGGCAAGCCATGGTACTTAAAAATTTGTGAAATGAAGATGGTTGCCATTTGATGGGCTTTGATAGTCTTTTTGACAGGTATAAAATGAGCTTGTTTACTGAACTTGTCTACTATCGTCCATATTCCCATATTCCCATGGATAGACTTAGGCAATCCAAAGATAAAATCCATGGATATGCTCTCCCATGGTGAATTAGGGATTGGCAAGGGTTGAAGCAATCCAAGTTGCTTCCCTCTATCAAATTTTGTCTTTTGGCATACCACACATTTAGAAACATACTCTTGTATGTTCACTTTCATGGTAGGCCAATAGAAATATGTTTCAATTCCCTTTAAGGTAGACTGAATCCCTCTATGCCCCGCATAAGGTGGAGCATGAGATTCATACATTACTTTCTCACGTAGTGAGTTAGTAACACATAGTCTATTGCCATAGAGAAGATAACCATATTGTAAAGTAAATGGTTCTTCTTTCTTCCCTAATGCAAGGGCTGAAATCACATCTCTAAAATCAGGATCAATAGCGTACTCATCTATCATTGAAGATAGATCATTGTGAGTTTCTATGGAAACCGCATTCACTCTCGGCCGTCTTGAGAGTGCATCAGCTACTTGATTATGCTTGCCAGCAATGTGAGCAATATGAAAATGAAATTGCAAAAGGAAATTTGCCCACCTCATTTGTTTGTCGGAGAGCTTGGTCTGTGTCATGAAGTACTTACGACTTTGGTGATCCGTTCGCAGAATGAAAGGAGTCCCCAATAAATAGTGCTTCCATGAGTCTAAGGCATGTAGAACTGCAAGGAGTTCCTTTTCATATATGCCTAGAGATTGCTCAACAGGGTCGAGCCTTCGACTCTCGTAGCCTATGGCGTGCCCTTCTTGGAGCAAAACAGCTCCAAGGCAATCACCACAAGCATCACATTGGACCTCAAATGGTTTTGAGAGATCCGGTAGTGTAAGCACAGGTTGAGAGATAAGCTTTTCTTTAAGCTTTTCGAAAGCATTGTTCTCCTTAGCAGACCATGTATACCTAACTCTTTTCTTTGTTAGGTCATGTAATGGTCCCGCAATTTGTGAGAAATTTTCTATGAAGCGTCTATTGTATGCACACATACCTATAAAGCTTCTTAGTTCATGAAGATTCCTTGGTTTAGGCCATCCTTTTATTACCTCTAACTTTGATGGATCCATTTGGATGCCATCTTGAGAGATAATGTGACCTAAATACTGAATCTCTTGCAAGAAAAATTCACTTTTCTTTCGATTAACATAAAGTTTATTCTCTCTCAAAACTTGAAATATTACGTGGAGGTGTTGCTTGTGTTCGTCTAATGAATTAGAGTAGATGATAATATCATCAAGGAACACTCCAGTGAAGGTTCGATGAGGCCGGAACAGCTTCTCCATCAAGCGGTTGAATGTGGCTGGTGCATTGGTCAAGCCAAAAGGCATGACAATGTATTCGTAAAGACCAAATGTGGTGCGAAATGCGGTCTTTACAATATCTTGATCAACTATCCTTATCTGATGATAGCCACTTTTTAGGTCAATCCTACTGAAGTAGGTCGATCCTTGTAGCTTATCAAATAGGTCTTCTACCCGTGGAATGGGAAACCTATTCTTGATAGTGATCCTATTTAGTGCTCTATAGTCGACACACATACGATATGTGCCGTCTTTCTTTTGCACTAATAGCACCGGTGAGGAAAATGGAGATGAGCTAGGCCTAACCATGCCCTTCTCAACTAACTCATGCACTTGCCGCATAATCTCCTCTTGTTGAGCTTGAGAAACTCTATAAGGAGGTTTGTTAGGCGGTGAACTTCCTGGAAGAAGTTCAATTGCATGGTCATCATTACCTTGTTTAGGAGGTAGCTCACAAGGGATGTCGTCAATAAAAACATCTTGAAACCCCTTGAGAAAATTGGATAACTCTAATTCTTTTTGGTTGCTTTTATTTTCTTTTGCTAAAGCATTAGGTTCATGTTGAGAATCTTTAACAAAAATCATGTACACGGAAATAGAGCTCTTTATTGACTTGTTGAAAGCTGGTGTATGTACAATGGGGATAGTGTTACCCATTTCCTTAGCATATATATACATGTCTTTTTCCTTGAACTTAAAGGAGATTCTCCTTTCAGGAAATTTAACATCGGCAGCCAATCGATCAAACCATGGTGCCCCTAGGATTACATCCTCATGCTTGAGAGGAGAGATAAAGAAGTCCTCTTTGTCCACATAGCCTTGGACATGAAGCCTCAATTTCCCGATTAAGTGAGTCACTGAAGCTTCTTGCCCCTTGAAGGCACTGTCTGCGGGTAGGACATCTCCCATCTCGTAGGATTGTATGCCTAGCTTGGTGGCTAATTCCGTAGATATAAAATTGTGAGTAGAACCAGGGTCAAAGAGAATAAAAGCATCATGTTCTCTTACCTTTCCCCAAGCATGGCATAAAGGAGATCCTTTGTGATGAGTTTGGTGAGTCTCCTCCTCTTGGATTTCAACCAAGGAAGCTCTAGGAGGATCTTGGCGGTTGTTCTTTTGGGGACAAGCGCGGTACGCATGCCCTTGTTCGCCGCACTTGAAACACCGGAGAGAGTTTGTTCTTACCTTTGTAAACTCCCTTCTCTTTAGCTTTGTTGGAGTTGCCCTTAGGAGACTTTTGGACATTGTCCTTCCCCTTAGGCTCATTGGAACCCTTGTTTTCCTGGGGCTTAGTATTTCTTTTAGCCCCCGTTTGGAAATTGATTCGAGAGGCCACCATAGTATGGTGTATTACCGCCGATATGGTACGTGGCCTTTGGGAGTTGACATACTCCGCCATTTCTTCGGTTAAGCCCGCACAAAATTGTTGCTTTTGCTCTCCAAAATCCATCTTTTTAAAGACAGTGGCTTTGAGTTGTAGGTCCCAAAACTTGTCTACATATTTGTGGATGGATTCATTGGGAGAGAGCTTTAAGCTTCGCCATTCAGTGAGTACTTTGTCTTTGGCATCGGTGGCCAAAAACTGCTTCATAATGGAAGCTCTTAAAGCTTTCCATGTTCGTGGAGCTTCACCATTGGCTCGTAGGCTAGATTACCATTGCCTGGAGGACTTTTGAAAGTGCATAGCTACATGGCGTAGCTTAGAGGACTCCGTGAAGCCCTCATCTCCAAACGCCGCATCGAATTGCTGGATAAAGGCCAAGACTTTGTCCGTAGCACCAAAGGTACCATCATAGGTAAGGAAAGAGATGCTCTTCCCTCCCTCTTTGAATTTCTTCAATTTGGACGACCTCTTCCATGCAGCATAGGATTTCCTATGGCCTCTTCTTTTTGATGGTTCAAAGGTTGCACCATCACTTTCTTCAGAAGGTGAAGAATTTGAAGAAGGTGGAGAAGAGGGTGACCTCTTTCTCGCCTTTTTCTTGTCTTGATCTTCGTCGTCTTCACCATAGCTTTCATCAGAGGAAGAGGATGAAGAAGATGGAGAAGAGGGTGTCCTCTTTCTCGCCTTTTTCTTCTCTTGCTTTTTATCATCCCTCTTTGAATTATGGCGTGGAGAAGAGTGCGATGGTCTTCTTCGCTTTGGTGGTGATGGAGAGCGTTTAGCCCGCCGTCTTCGTGGAGCCATCTCTGCCGAGGTGGTGGGAGACTCACTTCTTTCTCGTTCCTTTGATGGAGGCTCTTGAGTTCTCCTTGTTACCATATACATGTGGTAGTGATGTGTGTGAACACACTAGGACCGCCGGGGCATTTTTTCCCTCTTTAGGAGGTTTTTTCCCCCGTGCATTGTATATACGCCCATCACTCTAGGGCTAACTATCTTTCCATTGCATACTAAGTAACACAGTCTCTATTGTGTGCCTTGAGCTTCCTTCGTCTTCTCCAAGCTGTGTGTGTCTCTCTGCAACCCTAATTCCAACAATTGGTATCACAGCAGGTCTCATCCTCCCGGGCTTAGTCGCTAGCTGCTCCAGCACATGCCTGCTCACTTTCTCCGATTTCAGTGAGCTTTGGCGAGCGTTCGCAGGTCGACAAAATTTTTGGAAAGCTTGAAGAGCTTGGTCTGCTCAGATTTTCAATTTGGGCTCATTTCGGCCTCCGTTTCCACTACAGGCAGTACTGCACAAGCTATTTCGTCATTTTGTGCAGAATTTTTGTCAGTTCCGTTTTTTGCATAACATGTGCCTTATAGTCTTCTATGGTTTGTGCTATATAGCACAGGTTGTTTCCGCTCCGTTTCTCCTATTTTCGGGCAGTTTTCACATCAGGTGCAACATTTACCATGGCTGACAACAACAACACAGATGTGTTCAAGATGTTTGTTGCTAAGGACAGGTTGGATGGGGACAACTACCCTATGTGGGCTTATATGATGCAACATGTTCTTGTGTCAAAGGGTGTCTAGAACATTGTGCAGGGCATTGATGTACGTCCTGGTTCTGAGGATGTAGGCGATGTTGAGGATGTTGCAAGTCTTGCTGCAAGGATTGCAGCTGTTAGAGTTGTTTTGCATACAACAGAACAAGCTCGTTGGGATGTTAAGGATGTGCAGGCTCATGCATTGATTGCGTTGTCTGTGAAGCGCACCATTGTTCCTCACACCCGTTCAACAAAATCTGCAAAACAGGCTTGGGATATTTTAGCAGGTCTTTATGCAAGCCGTAATGAGGCTAAAATTGCTTTGCTGCGTAAAGAGCTGGAGTCGAAGATTATGCATGAGGGAGATGATATGGACACTTTCCTTGCTAGTGTCAAGGATATCAATGAGCAGCTTATTTCTGCAGGTGAAGTCATTTCAGACAGTTCCCTTGTGGAGACTGTTCTCGATGCCTTACCAGATTCCTACCAGACTTTCGCTAGTACTTGGAGACTGATGACCCAAGGAAATCCTGAAGTTGTCAAGTTTGATGCATTATGCACATTGCTGTTGCAAGAGTCACTTTCTAGAAAAAACAGGACTAGGCAGCGTGCAGTTGAAAAGGCTTTTATTGCTTCTCAAAGAAAGGGTGGTAACAGCAATGCAGCCACTTCTTATGGTTCTGCTGCGAGTGGCATAAATTCTGTTCCTAATGCTTCTGCTGGCAGAAATTCGTCTGGAAATTCTGGTGATAAGGGCAAAAAGAAGATGCGTTGCCATTATTGTAAAGCCAATGATCACTTGATCAAGTCGTGTCCTAAGTTGAAGGCCAAAGAGGCTAAGAAGAAAGAGGGTGGTTCCACTGCAAATGCTGGTTCCACTACAAATGCAGCCATTGTTGAGTCTTCTGTGAAAGCAAACTGTGTTGTTGATGTTGATGCAGAATGGGTGTTTAGCGTAGAGTGCACTTACAATCCTGTTGTCCATGATGCATGCTTGTTAGTTGCTGCAGATTCACAAGTGTGGTATTTCGACAGTGGTGCTACAAAGCACATTACCTCACATCGTGAATTGTTTACCTCTCTCGAGTCTGTCCCTCATGGGAATTCAGTCACTTGTGCCAACAATGCCTCTTATCCAGTTCAGGGAGTTGGAAAGATTGTGCTTACTGCTGCTAATGGCAGTTCTTTCACACTTGTTGATGCACTTTATGTACCTGGGATCAAGAAGAATCTCTTATCTGTATCCGCACTTGCTAGACTTGGACTTGTAGTCAAATTTGTGGATGACAGATGTACAATACATGATCTCAGTTTTGGTGATGAAAATGTTGCATCTGGCCTTTTGTGCCGTGGGATGTATAAGCTCACTTTGTATGACAAGTGTGGACAAAATTTTGCAAATGCTGTTGCAGATTCAAGGGCTATTTCAGATGCAAAACTTTGGCATGCACGTTTTGGTCATCTGAATTTTGCCAGTTTGCTGCGTTTGCAAAAATCTGATATGGTTGCTTCTTTGCCGCCTCTTGAAGCACCTCTCAAACATGTTTGTGAAGGCTATATTTTGGGTAAGATGCAACGTTCTAAATTTCCAAAGGATGGTTCAGTTCGGGCCACATGCAGGTTGCAGCTTGTGCGTAGTGATGTTTGTGGGCCCATGCAAACTCCGTCCTTGGGCAATTACGTGTACTTCGTGACTTTCATTGATGATTAATCCAGGCATGCATGGGTATTTCCGCTTAAAGCGAAGCCCGAAGTTTTTATGTGCTTCAAACAATTTCTGGCTATGGCTGAAAATGTCTCGAAATGTACTATGGGCACCCTCCGTTCCGATCGAGGGGGGAAGTATATGTCTCATGAATTTAATGCATTTCTGGCTAGTCGTGGGATAAAACACCAATGTACAGTGCCTTATACACCTCAGCAAAATGGTGTTGCTGAGAGGAAAAACAGGTCACTGACGGAAATGGCACGATGTATGGTCAAAAGTCAAGCTTTGCCGCATTCTTTTTGGCTTGAGGCCATTATGTGTGCCACTTATGTACTTAACAGGTTTCCTACGAAAGCTTTGCAGTCTATTACTCCATATGAAGCATGGCATGATAGAAAGCCTTCTATTGAGCACATGCGTGTTTTTGGCTGTTTGGCATATGCTTTGGTGCCACAAGTGTAGCGCAGAAAGAAAATGACACATGGACTTTATGTGAGTTGCCTCCTGGCAAAAAGGCCATTGGTACGAAGTGGGTTTACAAGTTGACGGATGGTGAGATCGATCGCCATAAGGCTCGACTTGTTGCAAAGGGTTATGCACAGCAAAAAGGCATAGATTATGAAGAGACTTTTGCTCCCACTTTTTGTATGACTACTGTGCGTTTTCTATGTGCATTGGCAGCTCATTTTGGTTGGGATGTACATCAATCAGACATTGTTACTGCTTTCTTGAATGGTGACATATTTGAGGAAGTTTATGTAACGCAGTCTCGCGGTTTTGTCATAAAAGGACAAGAGGACAAAGTGTGCAAATGTAACAAGGCTTTGTATGGGTTGAAGAAATCTCCTCGTGCTTGGTATGAGAAAGCTGACACTCATTTGGTCAAACAAGGCTTTCGTAATAGTCCAACAGAAATCACATTGTATGTAAAGCCTGAGGGTGATATACTTCTCATTGTGGTTCTTTATGTTGATGATTTGCTGATCACTGGACCAAATGAGAGACATATTGCTGAATTTAAGGCTGATTTGAATGCTACTTTCAAGATGAAAGATTTGGGGCTGTTACATCATTATTTGGGTATACAGTTTAAGCAGTGTGATGGTGGTATTACCTTGTGTCAGAAAAGTTACATAGAGACATTGCTATGTAAGTTTGGACTTGAGGATTGCAAACCTATTGCCACTCCCATGGAAACAGGTTTGAAGTTGAGTCTACATGATGCTGGTGATCCTGCTGATGTCACTCTTTACCAAACTGCTGTTGGTTGCCTCATTTATGTATGCAACACGAGGTCGGATATTCAGTTTGCAGTCTCACAGGTCAACAGATTTATGCATAGCCCAGGGTCTAAGCATTGGCAGGCTGTCAAGAGGATTTTCCGCTACCTTAGTGGCACTTTACATCTTGGCTTGTTTTATCCCAAGGGGGGATCATTGCCGCCAGACTTACATGCTTTTTCAGACTCAGATTGGGCTGGTTGTTTTGACATGCGAGTGTCCACAAGTGGTTTTTGTTTCATGCTTGGCAGTTCATGTATATCATGGTTGAGCAAGAAGCAAACTACTGTGGCCACTTCGAGTTGTGAGGCTGAGTACAGGGCAGTCTTCACAGCTACGGTTGAGTGTGTATGGTTCTTGCCGTTGCTCCTTCATGTCAAAGAAAACCTTCTTACGATTGTCATTCCTGCAAATTAATTTTTCACTCTTCCAATCCTACAAAGCTCGCATTTTCATTAGCCATGGTCTTCCTAGGATAAATGGATAACCACTTCCCTTGGTCGACATAACATAAAAATCCACCGCCTTCTTAATACCAAAGGCCTCTACAAAGACATTTTTACAAATGCCTACACACCTAGCCTTGCTATTTTTTGCCATCTTGACTTTGATTTTAGGTGTCTCATGGATGTGCATGCCTAGTCTTTGCATGAGTCCCTCGGTCATGATGAAAATTTGTGCACCCCTATCCACTAGACCTTTCCTAACCAATCTCCCTTTGATGTAACAATCTAGCATAGGTATAATATCCTCATTTCATTTCAGCTTGTGCAATTTTTACAACAGGAACACTCTCTTTTACCTTTCTCCTAGTGCTAACTGCCCTTGTTAAATCCCTCCTAACTTGTGGACATAATTGAGGCCATGAGATATCAGGACCCTTACCTCTCATGTCTTCCAACAAGTTGTACGGAGCCATACCATGTCCAAGAGGGAAGTCTTGTAGGTTGATACGACGTCAAGTCCTCTTGGTTTCCTTGGTCTCCTTTGCCTTCTTTTCTTGTCCATGATCACTTTGTGACGTGACTCCTTCTTTATCCTTACCTTTTCCACGGCCACGCTTAATGCCATTTGCTTCCATGTCCACCTCATTGGAATTTGTCACCTATACCACATGCACATTTGGGTCTGGAAAAGGTGGAACTCCTTCCACTCCTTGTGGATGTGGTTTTGCTCCATTTGACCTTTGTAGAAGCCATGGCTGTTGACTAGTTCCTTCACCTGTATTCATCACTGGGTAATTCAAGTTAGGTCTCCGTGGCTCCCCACGGGGCCAAGGATAATTATACATCCCATGTACAGAATCTCCGCAATTCCAACATTGCAAGACTCTCATAGGTCGTGGTGGCTCTCGCTCTTCTAACTTCTTTGCTTGTCCCTTTGGACCTATAGCTTGTGCAAGGTGAATTGATAGGTTGCTTAAATATTCATTTAACTTCTCAATCACTTCATACGTTACCTTAGGAATCTCTCTGGATATTGATGCTTGCAATTTTCCCTTAGGTCTAGGACCCTCTATTGGAACCTCTTCTCTTAGACACTTGAGTTTCCTATACTTCCCAACAGCTCTAATTTCATCTGCGTCAAAGGTAGTAGGTGCACCCGACTCAACTTTTATCTTGAGTGTGGGAAAGAGACTGGCTATGAACCTCTCCTTCTTTAGTAACTCTGCACCTTCACCAGGGTTAGAAACATTTCTCACCCATACAGCAGAAAGACGTAGAAACTCTTGTTTATACATGTAGTAGTCATCTAAGTCTTTTTGTTTCTGAAAAACAATGTCTTGCCATAGCTTTTGAGTGTTTTGGGGATCAAAGAAGTATCTCTTGAAATGATTCACAACTTCCGTGTAATTCCCTTTAACTTTCTCATTCAAAGAGTTAAACCAAGTGATAGTATCTTTCCTAAGGACCACCTTAAACATTTCTACACGTTCTTGATCAATTACTATCCTCTTGATACGGCAAGACATCTTGAAATTCGCTAAAAATAATTTTGCATCCTCTCCAGGATCTCCAAAGAAAAGAGGATACCCAGACATTTGGCGTTGGGCCTCCATTGAATCAATTTCAAAGTGACAACACATTTTTGTTTTTCTTTCTTAAAAAGATTTACACAATAATGTTTTCTAAATTGCAATCTATTCTACAACAAAATAAAAATATGCACATCAAATGACCTATGATAGTCAACAAGAGGCAGGATGACAGGGTTTGGTGACGTAAGAATTTCTCCTACTCTTTGGGCACCGAACATGAACACCATATGTTGTTGAAAATGGAATTTTCCACTAATTGCAATGTTTATTCTAATGTGTGGAGTGAAATGGAAGGAAAAAACCTATATTCCTGGGCCATTATCCATGGTCTATGCATGACCTAATTTTTAAAACAAAACGAAAATATAGATGTCCAAACTAAGGTCGTACCTAATGAGAGGCAAAATAAAAGGATTTATTGAAGCATTTATCTCGGCCAACCTAAGAGGGCCCAAAATTCTACAAATCACTCGTTGAAACTGCAACTTAGTACTAACAATTATGTGCACCTTTTGCCTTGCAATGGAAATAAAAGGATCATACAAATTCTCGTGATTCATGCAAACTACTTGACTATTCGAAAGGTTGATCTTACACAAAAAATACACAAGTCGTCCTCTGTGGGGGGACCAAAATTGAGGCGGTCTAGGGCGGGCAACAAGAGAGGCGTGCTCTAAACACCCCTCAAGGCTCCCGTGCTGCTCAATTGGGCATGGGGCAACTACAAGCAAGAAACAAAAACAAAAAATCCATAGCCAAACGAGTGAAAGGGCACCACCTAGTTATGGTTTGCGAACTAGGACGCAAGAGAGATTTTGTCACAACCAAGAAGATGCGCCACAAAACACACACAAGAAACCTCACACTTAGACACACACAAAATGGACCAAAGAGAGCTAGAGTAAAGGGAAGAGAGGGAGGAATGGATCTTGCGTAATACCTTATTTGTGACTAGAAAATGGAGATGGTTTGTTATGATGCTATCGTAGAGCTTGTACAAAACTAACTCAATGCTTAGTGAATGTTAAACATTGCCAACACACACACACACACACACACACACACACACACACACACACACACACACACACACACACACACACACACACACACACACACATACACACACAGTCTTAGGGTGTGGGAGACCACTCACCACAATACTCTCTTACAATGGATACAAAATTGGCAATAAAAGAACACTAGAACATTTTTTAAAACAAGATCAAATGAGAAACTCAAAATACACAAGTCACCTTGAATTCACCAAACCGTATTGCGCAAGTGGAAGGACATAGATTTGAACGTCGAATCACGCCTTTGATGCACCAAACCTCGGTTTATTGATGATGGAGGAACATATAAAATAGTGGTTTTGAGATTTTTGAACTCATGCTCTCTCACTTGCAATGTGTAGCTTGAGAGCTTCACTCACACCAAAAGTGAAGCTCACAAGGACATAGATTTGAACGTCGAATCACGCCTTTGATGCACCAAACCTCGGTTTATTGATGATGGAGGAACATATACAATAGTGGTTTTGAGATTTTTGAACTCGTGCTCTCTCACTTGCAATGTGTAGCTTGAGAGCTTCACTCACACCAAAAGTGAAGCTCACAAAGTGGTTGCTACACCTAAGTCTCTCCTCACGCATAGAGTGTTGGGGTGCTATGTGAGATATTGCCAGTTGTTTTACAAGAAGGAGAGAGGTCTATTTATAAGCTGGAGACCCTCATTAATATTATTTGGAAATCCTAATTTACAAGCTAACAAATTAGGATTATGTTTTTTTCTAAATATCAAAACATTGCGGGCCTTCTTTGTCTGCTTGAGTCATGGATGTGGGCTTAAAAGTGAGCATTATTGATGGTAGATCAGGTGAAAGTAGAGTTTTAAGAAAGGAGAGAGAGAGAGAGAGAGAGAGAGAGAGAGAGAGAGAGTTACTATGCACATGTCTTGAGGTGAGGTGTCTTTTATGGTTAGGTCAATGGCTATTTTGTGTTAGTATGTTAGTGCTTAGTGTTAGTAATCACTAGAAAGTTAATGATATATTTACACTGGGTAGAACGAGGTGGATGGTTGAAGTAAGATGGTAGAATGAAGTGAGAAAATGCTTGTGATGGTGAAGCTTGAAGAAGTTTTGGACTTACTTGTGTAGGTTCTCAAAATGACTATCGATCATCTTCTTCTTCTTCTCTTCTTTATGCCACCGCCGTCAAGGTTGATTACCGGGATGAAAATGGCAATTTGGTTGATGAGATTTCTCAACTTGCAAAGGTTAAGCATGGTTTACATGCTGAATTTTATGTATATAGAGAAGGGGTAAGGTGAAATTGTACTTTGAAAGTAATAGACAAATGCATAGAGATGGTGCATGTACATGTAGAGCTCGTATGAGAGCTATGGAAGTAAGAGGGGAGGTTAATGGTGAAGAAGGTGAGCGAAACCATGGAAGGTGCAGGTTTGAGTGAGAGATTGACAGGAATGAATGTGTGTGTGTGTGTGTGTGTGTGTGTAGAAGTGTGGAAAAAGGTGAGAGAAAACTATGGGCTACTTGTGAGAAAAGTGGACAGACTGGGGTCCAATCAAAAAATCATACCTCACCGGTGGTAGCTCCAGAAATTATGAAAATTCTTGAGGTGATTATTCAGCTCTTGATCCACATTTTGTCTTCTAAGCACCACTTCAAATTCTCATTGGAGATGGATATAAAAATCCCACCAAAATGCCTATTTTTCTTCACAAAAAAAGTCTTCGGTGGCCCCTCTTTAGTCGAATTTGCATGTGTCTTCAAAGGTGAGCCCCTCCTTGCATTAGAGCATGACCTAATTGATTGATTCTTACGGGTTTGAAAATATGCATGATTGTGGATTATGCATAAATATAATACATGGATATGATGGGAAAAAACAGGTTAATATATATAAAAAAATTACGAAATCTAGAATAGTGTCAGCTATATATAAATATAATATAAAAAAAGAGATATATGAAAATATAAGGAATCAAATGAGGGGACCCTCATTTGTTTTTATTGAAGTATATTTATTTACAAGAGATAAGAAAAAATACCTCTAGGAAATAGGAATTTAGTGAAAGGAAATGACTGATGGTGAAAGGTATTTTTGAGGTTTTTTCTTGGAGTGGATTCTCACCCAAAAATAAGACAAGCTTGCATGAAATGATTTATTATAGAATACATAGGTAAGAAAGATTATGGTAATGGTGAGTAAATGTACATAAAATTTAAAAAAATAACGTACACCTAGCTAAAAATATTTAAATAAATACCAAAATAATTATGAAAATTTCCTATTTCTAGGCCCTATATACAATGAGATATTTACACACCAATGGGCCATAATATACTCTGGCTTTTGTTTTTATTTATTTTTTGGGCTAAACTAGCCTAGTGACTAGTTAGCTGAGGGTTTTAAGAAGATATGGGAAAAGTCCCCTAACTCACACACGCCTATTTATAATGAAAAGGTAAGAATAGCCACAATGTTTAGGTGACCTTGGTAGGGTGAGGTAGCTCACTATGGCATTTTCGGATAGCCAAAAAATGGCTATCAGTACATTGCTTAAAAAATCCCTTTTGTTTTGCCCTTGAGGCACCGACATGCACTTTAAGAGCCGTTTACAAGTATGATACATGGGAAAGATGTCCATGACTTTATTCCAGGGAGGGAGATTAGTAGATATGCATTTTGAGGTAGCCCATGGAAAATCTCTCGTGCTTTTCTTTCTAGTTTCTATTTGCAAGTCATGGAGAGGAGGAAAGCATGCCGTTGTTTTGGTCTTTGTGCATGACCCCCAATCCACAATGCCTGCATAGGCCCCCTTCTGACCAAAATGAAGCATCATGTTGCGGGAGTGCAGGTCATTGTGGAGATAATCGTGCGCATGTAGATACTTCAAAAGCTGAAGAAGAGCATTAATTATTTGTAAAATGTTATTTTGGAATAGCTCTACTACTCCTTCAGTGGTCACATAATTGCAAATGGCAGGTTGACTGCCATTTACATTGCACTCTTTTATCCACGACTCTACTACATGGCCGCCATTCCAAAAACGTGAAATGAGCATTGGACGCTCCACGTGGCCAACCATGGTAAGTGGATAAATAATTCTGCATGATCGATGTCCAAAACTATGGCTTCGTCTTTAACATACTGATGCGCTGTGGCAAGTGGACTTTGAAGATCTTCGTTGCATACAGTGGATCTTTAAATGCAAGATGGGTGGCACCTACACGCTTCATGTGTGCCCATTTCCCTTCTCCCAGCTATGGAACCTGTATGTTAAAGGTTGCAGTATCTGGTAAAAGATGCAATACAAGGGGGAGCTGAGATTGATCCAGAGCAAGAGCGACACTAGAAGCAGACTCTATCCTTATGGTAGCTTCTGGCTCTTCGACATCATCGAAAGTGCTGGTTTCCACTCTCGTTTGCTTTGCTTCTCTTTCGAGCTTCTCCTTGCTCTTGAACTTAACATACAAATGTTGCACAAGTTGTATGCGAGTAGCTATGCCTGGCAAAGTAATGATTTTGGGATTTTTTAGGTCCTAAAAAATCTTTGCGATCTGCCCAGTAGATTGCTTGACCATGTTCAATATTGAACCTAATGTCATTAGAGATATGTCAAAATCATGGGACGTAAATACAACCTGGAGATTCTCAAATACAAACTTCGCGAAGGTCTCTATGAACTGGTAATAATGCTCCAGAGCTGAAGGGTTTAGGTAGCAATGAAACTCAGGCTTTGACATATGATGAAAGTGACGTACTATAACTTCGAAGGAGAACTTTTCAAGCTGATGTTTTGCCAGCTTGGTGTTCGCTATATCTATAAGATATATTTTAAAACATAAAATATTATAAGATAAGAGTGCAAACTATCAAAATCGTGTCATGACCCTAAACCATAAACATTAACTGACATAATTTGTAGCAAAAAGCACTATATTATGATTGCAAACCATACACTATACAATAAATGATTGAAAGTTTACAAAAAAACAAAGCACACACAAAGAGAGAGATATAGAGAGTGAACATGTCAGGAGTGGTGTGAGGGATGCTGATCACAAGAAGTGGATCTTATTATGTGCGTTACAGAATACACATAAATGATCGAAACGTACATGTGAGCTACCAGCTTGTGTGAGGTACGCTCATCACAAGTCCTGGAGGTTGTTATAATGTTGATTGATAGTTTCATCAATGATCTAATCCTTGATGAAGTGTGTGAAATGCACAACACAACCATCAACGAACAGTTTAACAATCTCATATTGTGGCCAAACATCATACTTATCTACATCCAAGACAACACCAAGTCATCTAGCGATGAATAGTGGCGTATTTACAGATAAGAAAGTACAAGGACAATGCGCGTCATGCTAAGATGAAAAGGACATAGGTATGCATCTCTCCACTCTTAGATAGACAAGTGTAACCCTCATATTTCTATGTAGTAAGAACGATGATGTGACCTAATCTAATCCCTGATGGACTGTGTGGAACTCACAACACAAACATCAGCGGGACAATTTAACAGTCTCAGATGCATGCCAAATATCGTATGTATCTACATCCAAGACACCACCAAGTCATCTGGTGATGAACAATGGCGTGTCTTTGGAGTTCGAAGCACAAGGGTAAACAATGCGTCATACAGAGATGAAGAGGGCATGAAGTGTGCATCTCTGGACACTCTCTGTTTGACAAGCAGTACTCCTTGCGTTTCTATGTGGTACAAACGATGATGTGTCCTAATCAAAAATTGAGAAACCTATAGGTCACTCTGAAGTGAGAGGTGTAGCATGATGCCTACTGCACTCCACGAGTCGACCACTAAATTCTAACTCAGCTCTGTGGTGAGAGATATACTACTGCACCACACGAGTGAGAATCTAAGTCTGTCCTAAAACCCTTCCCTACAATGAGCCAAGTGGCTACATAGCACGAGAAGAGCGACTAGATGCTACTCACTTATGGAGTGAGCTAAATGGCTACACACCACGAAGTGGCCTATAGCCTGCAAGCCAACTCTGTGGTGAGTCCAAAATTACCTATAGCATGTGTGTTCAAGAGGTATTTTCAAAATCCCTCCACGCACACACACTTCATCCTAAATTGAATGATCCCTTTTCCTTCGTAAACCTATACCTTCTTTTCAAGGGAAAATACCAAAATACCCCTCTAATTTGTGGAAATTCCCAAAATACCCTTGTATCTATTTTGGTTGGATTGTTCAAGATCATCTAATCTTTATTCCTTTTTGACAATTGAGATCCGTTTTCGAGTGCTTAGCATGTAATTTGTCACAAATTACTTTACAGAAAAGGTAATTACGTCTAAAAATAATGCAACAATTCATCTCGAGAGCCTACATAACCAACTCAAATTCTAGTTTTAGCATCTTGTACGATAGACAATCAGTCATCTTATGAAAATTAGCTACACATTTTTTTATTTTTGGAGAAATTTACTCTCACTGCGTATTTTGGGAATTTTAAAAAATTGAAGGGCATTTTGGGAATTTATGACAAAATATTGGGGGCATTTTGGGAATTTGAGGGGTATTTTGAGAATTTCCACAAATACCATTTCCACAAATTAGAGGGGTATTTTTGGTATTTTCCCTCGAATATATATAGCATGCTGCTATCAATATATTCAGCAGCCGAGATACGTTCTTCACGGTTCTTGGCCATGGTGCCCACCAAAGAGGCAGCTCCCGCAGTGCGCTTGAACGCAGATTGGCAAGCCAAGTACCACCAGAGAGCTCAGCAGTTTCTCCTTCAGACACAAAACGACCTCCAGAAGCCCTCCCATGGCCTTCCTTCTGTGTGTGTCGTAGGCCGTTCAGGCTCCGGCAAAAGCTCTCTCATCAACCACCTCCTTCAAGAGAGAGCTGCTGCCATTTCTTGGTTCGATTCTGGCAGTTACATGAAGGAGCAGGCCTTTAACTACCATGGTTTATTCTTCATCAAAGAAATTCCTGGCTATGATGGCTGGCATGCCCCTCAGCCCTCTCGCTGAGTGCATCTTCTCCAGCATTTTCACCGCTCCAGCCATGACAGGTAAAATCTTGGGCTCTCATTTCTCTTGCCATGTTTGCTAGATTGGTCATGTACGTACACTATTTTTGCTTCAGAATAGAGGGTCTTGAGTTTAGAATGTGGCAGGATCGATGAAGTTTCTCAGCTTTGCAGCTTCCACAAGGCCTTGAACATTTTTGCCTCGTCTTTGTCGTAGGATTGCGTGTGCTTCAAGGGTGAGCTCAAAAAAGTTTTGATTCTCATAGATGAGTAACTCTATCAGTAAGGCTAAGGCTTGTGAGTAGAATTGACAGATAGGTGACGAGTACAGATCTCTATTCAACTCATGCCCTGTGTGTTGCATTGCAAGCATGGTTACCCAAAACTCCACTTCTCTCCCGTTTCCCCATTCGGAATACTGGTGCCGTTTCCATTTCCCTTGATGCCTAACATAGCCTGGGTTCAGACAAGGTTCAAGGCTCGTCTGAAAAACGTTGGAGGAGGAGCGATAAAGAGATCAAAGTTCAGAGAGGCACAGCTCTTGCGAGGGGGGGGGGGGGGTGTCGGAACAAGTATGGCGGGCCCAGAGGAAGAGAAGCTCCAGCTGCAGTTAATCACCTCTAACCATGCAAAAAGGATCAAGTCTTCCACTGCATCGTCTTAACCCAGCCAATATAGTTACCCGAAACTCCTCCACACTTCAAATTTTTTCCATCTCCGACGTTTCCGTTCCTGTATGATCTGTTCTTGTTCTGTTTCCTTGTTTCCCATAACTATGGTGGCAAGGGGTCATTACCTTATGCTTGGATAATCTTCCTTGTTGTGAGGACTTCAGTTGAGCTGATGCATTTTCCATGCAAGGGCTTGCCCTTGAGGACTACTATAACCAGCTTCTGCACATCAGAGATGGAGAAGGTCGTTGCTTGCATTGTGGTGGTTATCTTTAATGCTTACCTGCGGCTCTTGCCATTGCCAGACCATGATACATACATGGTCTGGCATTGTGGTGGTTATCTGTAATGCTTACCTGCGGCTCTTGCCGTTGCCAGACCATGATACATGCATGATTAGTGTTTAGAAGTGATGTTTTGCTATCATATTTAATAAGGGTGAATATGCAGCAGCCACAGCAGCAAGCGTGGCAGCGGCGATGGAAAGCGCAGGCAGCTTAATTTGGACAAATTCGTGGAGATGTACAAGATTTTTGAAGCTGATACCAAAGCTATCATCTTCGTCATAAATAGTAGGATCACTCCTGATGATGAAAAGCTCTTGACACTTGCTGTGGAGAACCGGAAGTTCTTTTGCATTGTGTGTACACACACGGACCATCTTGTGAAAATTGCGGACAAGGCGTTGCAGAAGCGACAACTTGAGGAGAACGAGGAACAATTGAGGTACATGGATTCCCTGTTGCTATCCTCTATAACTGGAGGTTTAGCAGCAAGAAGAGCTCATTTTTTTCATATATTTCAGGAAAGATCTAAGTCTGCTTCAGAACCTTAATTTGAGGATCTTCTTTGTGTCCACCCGGTTTACGGAAGGCAACGATTTGAAATGTGTGATGGAGAACAAACAAGAGCTGCACTTCCCCCTCTTGCAAGCCTATCTGTCGGAGCCACGAGGGCTCCTCGATGAGCTCCAAATCCATAGCTTTGTCAAGGAAGAAGTGTGGAGCGCACTCGAGCCTTATACGACAGTAAAGAAACGAGAGCAGGCATTGGATTTCACACAGCATCTTGTGGCAGGAACATTGTTGCCCATCCTCGGACCGGTCATGGTCAGCTTCTTGACAACTTTGTGGTTCACTCTCAAAGCATGCTCTGAGGTGGGCCTTATCGAGGATGCGGATGCGGCAATCGACAAGGTGAACGCAGAGGCAAAGAGGCACGGAATATCTGCGAAGATTGCCACAAAGGAAGGCATGGTGACTGGTGTGCATGATTCAATGATTCACATATTTGGGCCTGTCGTGTTTGAGGTCGCCATAGCAGAATTGGTCTCGACAGCAGCAGAGGCAACTCTCTCTGGCGCTTTACCTCTTGTTGGGCCTGTTATCTCAGCAGCCAGCTTACCAAGTCGTGCGAAGAAGATTGGCGAGAAGCTGGCAGGCAAGACATGTATGTTGCATGAGCTATGGATTATGCAGAACATTACTGGCTTATTGGGGAAAGTAGAAGGATGACTTTAGTGAGGTGTTTCTCATCAAAGTATATTGGCAGATCGGTTTTCACAAATACAGCAGGTCTTGAGTTCAAGACTCGTGGGAGAGATCTTTGAGGTCTTTTGGGATTGTTCCTACAATGTTCAAACTTCTCTTCTGGTCTCACCGCATACCTTAATAGGTAAGCAGTCGATGGTGATGTAGATTGCAAAAGGTCATTGCTAGTTTCTCTGCTGATTTTGGAGAGTTGGACTTTCATACATCAAGGACATTTGGACTACCCTTCTCCATCCCTCCTTAAGAACGTATCAATATGCTCTATGCACCGTTAACTTGTCACTAATTTTGCAACTTGGTGTGCTAGTACAATGCAACAGTAGCTCTATCAATCTCAAAACTCTAGCAAAGTTGTTTCTGTGATTACTAGACTTGTAGAGGCAATGTAGTATGATCAAACTTGTACCTCTTCTGACAAGGTTTCTTTTAAAGAACTAAATCTGTCTTAGATTGTATAAAATATAGTTGTAAATTCAAAGTATATAGATACCTTCTCAAATGTGGCATTTTTCTTCTCAAGCGACAATGAGAAAGATTTGAAACACTACAAGTTTTATTTATTTTTTGAAACCACAAGAAAAAAGGCACCCATTTTCTACGAAAAAGTTTGACGAGTGTAGATTTGCTTTTTCACTGCCAAAAGAAATTTTCTTATGCATAATTTTTGCAACTCTTGTGCTAAACTATTGGTGCATTAAGTAAACCCACTACAACACGTCGCGCAAAAATCAAAGCGGATACCAACGACTCAAAGCTTGATTTAAAAGTAAAATGCATTGAAATAAGCATCGGAATAACCAGTATCGCATAGTCGGTATATGCACCGATATTTTCACCGTCGAAATACACAATGAAAAGCACGCCGAAATAATTGCTTTAATACGTGTCGGTATGTAAATTTGCTATATTGACGCCTATATCGAGGCTTATTCCAGTGTGTATAGCGATTCCTACACCGACGGCAAAACCTGCAATTTTTGTTTGGGCAGAGAGGGCTGGGAACTGATGCTGCAGTACTGTAGCAACAGAAAACAACCCTCTCTGCCAGTGCACAAGCAACCGCACTCCACCTACAGTTTGACGCTAAATAACGAGTGTATATAAATTAGCAAAATTGTAAGAAGAACAAAACCACAAAATCAAAAGTTTAATCATAACAAATTCTCAAAAGCATAACCATAACGTCGTCTTGAAAACCGCAAAACCATAAACATAACCCACTTGCCATACCATAATTATAACCATAACCTACTTGTCATACCATAAGCATCGGAATAGCCGTTGGTATCGTATAGTCCGTATACGCACCGATATTTTTAATATCGGAATACACAATGAAAAGTGTAACATTTAATGGCCTAATAACTTGTGTGTAGCGGAAATTAGAATGAACATAGTGCGCATTTCATTAGAATAGATTCCTAATGAGAATTACAAGAGTGCTTGGGTGGAGAGAGCAAGAAAAAGCATATCACCTAGTTAGATAGCATGAACAATACTTTCAAAAGAGAGAGAAATTAAGCTATTGACAACAGTTGAGGACCGGATTTGCATGGAGCCGGTCCTCCCTCCAAAAGGCTTTGTATTATGGTTTCTCCTAGCAAGAGAGACATTGTACAATACAATTCTTTGTGTTCCTTCAAGACTAGCTAGTGCAATGAAGATGAAAGCTTCATGCACCAAGCAAAACACTTAGTAAACACAACTTTAATTATCCCCGTTCTCAGATCCAAGACCTCACACACCTTCGAAGATGGTGAGAGCTAGCAGGGTATGAGAGTACATTGAGAGGAAGGAGTATCTTACGAGAAAGATGTACATCTCCTCACATAACCACTCATATTAGCATAGCTTTAGCTTAGTAATTAGCTTGGTAGAGGAGATGAGCATGCATTGAAGCTTGGCTCTTGGTTGGATTTGCATCCACAAGCCAAGAGTGTGTCGATGTAGGCTTCTATCTCACAAGCTTGGAGTAGGTGATGACCTCTCCATTAAAGCTTGGGAAGAGATAGTCTTCTCTTTCTTCACACATGAGATTGTGTGAGTGTGTGTGATAATGCCTTGCAAAAATCAGCCCCCTCTCTCTCTTGGGCGAGCCCTCTTGCTATTTGCTCTTGCAGGCTCCCCATTGGACCTCCCCAAGTCAAGCCAATGGCTATTAAGCAACATAAGTGATAGCCTTCTGACATGTGTCCCCCTTTCCTCTTTTGTGAGAGCTTAATCAATTAAACTTAATTGATTTAAATGAAATAAATCCCCATTGGACCTTTCCCCATTCTGACCCATAGGAATTAAGTAGCCCATTGGGCTGCTCAATTCCTATTGGACCCCTTCACGGGCTGTCCAATAATCATCCAGGAGACTTAATTTTCATTGGTTCTTTTTATTAAGTGTTTTTTAATTAATTAAACTAGATTTACTCTAGCATAATTCTCATTGGTCCACCTCAAAGGCCATCCAATAGGAATTGGGCACCCCTTGTGGGCATCTGGGCTAGGGAGCTGACATGTGTCCCTAATTCCCTTTGTGTAAAGGGAGCCTGTGTGTGTGTGTGTGTGTGTGTGTGTGTGTGTGTGACTTTCTCTCTCATTCCCTAGAAGAAGTGCTCTCCCCCTCCCATGTAGGGATATGCAAAGACTTTTTAGTTACACACAAAGCATCCAATTTCCCTTAGGGTTGACCTTTGGACACAACCTTTGAATTTTGGAACCTTAGCATTTTGGAAGTCTTAATGAGCTGAACCTTAGGGTCTTTTTAGCCCATTGTTGCACATGGCTCTTTTGCAGATGGCCCCCCCTTTGGATCCCTATTTTCCTTCCTTTGGATCCCTACTATGGCCGGTCTGCTAGCTTAACCAATATTCTAGCTTTTTCTCCCCTGGCACTTCCCCACATTAAATGATCAGTTTAATATGAGAAAATCATTTAGGAGAATTAGATATTGATTATTATGACATTACCTCTCTCTTGAAATCATAGTCGTCCTCGACTATGGTGTAGAGAAGATAAAGCATATTCATGAGTCCTTTTCTTAGCGGGTAGAGGATCCCTATGTTACCCTACGACATCATTCCACAATGGATGACTAGTCCATTTGGCGCTTGAGAGCCTGAGGCTTCCGCAAGCATGTCTGCACATTAGTCCTATCAATCTTCCATAGTAGAGTGACAAGCTCTACTTGGTGTTTGGGAGACGTCGTCTTCGCAAACTTGATCTAAGCATGCATACTACTTCATTTTTGTGCACAATAAAGAAGAAGAGAGTCTTATAAGACAAAAAAAACTTTGTTCATTTTTAACATTTTGTACATTTTCTTACTCTTGGGAAGCATTGTAAGCATTGACAAGGTTTAGGTTATCCCTTAATTGTATGCCTTGCATCCATCTAGCATCTTCAAAAGGATAATTCTTAAACTTAATAAGATATCGTCGGATAGTCTTACCGCCTCTTAATACCTTGTCTTCATGTCAGAGAATGGACTAGGGCTGCAGCACCTCCTCTTGGTTCTCGATCTCCGGTGGGTCTTCAATAGTTGGTTCTTGAGGTGGCTCTCCTTTGTAAGGCTTTAATAGGCTCACATGGAAAGCATTGTGTATGAGCCAATGATTGGGCAACTTGAGTTGATAGGCCATCTCATTGATTGGCCTAAGAATCTGGAAGGGACCATAGTACCTTTTTGCTAGTTTAGCATAGTACTTTTGGTGGCCCGTAGGATTCTTGCCCGTCGTGTGCCTTAATCGAGCCTTGGGAAACTTTAACAAGACCCAATCGTTTTGTTTAAAGGTTTGGGCTCTTCTGTGCTTGTCAGCAGCAGCCTTTTGCCTTTGTTGTGAGATAGAGATAGCATCCTTAATCTTTTGAAAAGATTGTTGTAGGTCTTGGCTATACTCATCTGCAGCGAAGATCTTCCCATGTACCTTAAGTAGCAAGGGACTTTTTGATCTTCGCTCAATTACCTCGAAAGGTGCTTTTCCCGTGGAAGTATGTACAGTGTTATTGTAAGCATACTCCACTAAGGGTAAGTACTTCTCCCATTGGGATCTTTGATCTACTTCCGTTACATAGGCTTTTAGTAGATCGAGAATTGTTAGGTTAGCTATTTCACTTTGGCCATCCGTTTGTGGATGATAGGCCGAAGAGAAGTTTAGCCTTGTTCCTAAATTCTCAAAGAGACCCTTCCAGAAATTACTGGTCATTCTAGGATCTCTATCTGACACTATAGACATTGGCAAGCCATGGTACTTGAAAATTTGTGAAATGAAGAGGGTTGCCATTTGATGGGCTTTGATAGTCTTCTTGACAGGTATAAAATGAGCTTGTTTACTGAACTTGTCTACTATCGTCCATATTCCCGTATTTGCATGGATAGACTTAGGCAATCCAAAGATAAAATCCATGGATATGCTCTCCCATGGTGAATTAGGAATTGGCAAGGGTTGAAGCAATCCAAGTTTCTTCCCTCTATCAAATTTTGTCTTTTGGCAAACCACACATTTAGAAACATACTCTTGTATGTTCACTTTCATGGTAGGCCAATAGAAATATGTTTCAATTCCCTTTAAGGTAGACTGAATCCCTCTATGCCCCGCATACGGTGGAGCATGAGATTCATACATTACTTTCTCACGTAGTGAGTTAGTAACGCATAGTCTATTGCCATAGAGAAGATAACCATCTTGTAAAGTAAATGGTTCTTCTTTCTTCCCTAATGCAAGGGCTGAAATCACATCTTTAAAATCGGGATCAATAGCGTACTCATCTATCATTGAAGATAGATCATTGTGAGTTTCTATGGAAACCGCATTCACTCTCGGCTGTCTTGAGAGTGCATCAGCTACTTGATTATGCTTGCCAGCAATGTGAGCAATATGAAAATGAAATTGCGAAAGGAAATTTGCCCACCTCATTTGTTTGTAGGAGAGCTTGGTCTGTGTCATAAAGTACTTAAGACTTTGGTGATCCGTTCACAGAATGAAAGGAGTCCCCAATAAATAGTGCTTCCATGAGTCTAAGGCATGTCGAACTGCAAGGAGTTCCTTTTTGTATATGCCTAGAGCTTGCTCAACAGGGTCGAGCCTTCGACTCTCATAGCCTATGGCGTGCCCTTCTTGGAGCAAAACAGCTCCAAGGCAATCACCACAAGCATCACATTGGACCTCAAATGGTTTGAGAGATCCGGTAGTGTAAGCACATGTTGAGAGATAAGCTTTTCGAAAGCATAGTTCTCCTTAGCAGACCATGTAAACCTAACACTTTTCTTTGTTAGGTCATGTAATGGTCCTGCAATTTGTGAGAACTTTTCTATGAAGCGTCTATAGTATGCACACATACCTATAAAGCTTCTTAGTTCATGAAGATTCCTTGGTTTAGGCTATCCTTTTATTACCTCTAACTTTGATGGATCCATTTGAATGCCATCTTGAGAGATAATGTGACCTAAATACTGAATCTCTTGCAAGAAAAATTCACTTTTCTTTCGATTAACATAAAGTTTATTCTCTCTCAAAACTTGAAATATTACTTGGAGGTGCTGCTTGTGTTCGTCTAATGAATTAGAGTAGATGATAATATCATCAAAGAACACTCCAGTGAAGGTTCGATGAGGCTTGAACAGCTTCTCCATCAAGCGGTTGAATGTGGCTGGTGCATTGGTCAAGCCAAAAGGCATGACAATGTATTCGTAAAGACCAAATATGGTGCGAAATGCGGTCTTTACAATGTCTTGATCAACTATCCTTATTTGATGATAGCCACTTTTTAGGTCAATCCTACTGAAGTAGATCGATCCTTGTAGCTTATCAAATAGGTCTTCTACCCGTGGAACGGGAAACCTATTCTTGATAGTGATCCTATTTAGTGCTCTATAGTCGACACACATACGATATGTGCCGTCTTTCTTTTGCACTAATAGCAGAGGTGAGCAAAATGGAGATGATCTAGGCCTAACCATGCCCTTCTCAACTAACTCATGCACTTGCCGCATAATCTCCTCTTGTTGAGCTTGAGAAACTCTATAAGGAGGTTTGTTAGGCGGTGAACTTCCTGGAAGAAGCTCAATTGCATGGTCATCATTACCTCGTTTAGGAGGTAGCTCACAAGGGAAGTCGTCAATGAAAACATCTTGAAACCCCTTGAGAAAATTGGATAACTCTAATTCCTTTTGGTTGCTTTTATTTTCTTTTGCTAAAGTATTAGGTTCATTTTGAGAATCTTTCACAAAAATCATGTACACGGAAATAGAGCTCTTTATTGACTTGTTGAATGTTGGTGTATGTACAATGGGGATAGTGTTACCCATTTCCTTAGCATCTATATACATGTCTTTTTCCATGAACTTAAAGGAGATTCTCCTTTCAGAAAATTTAACATCGGCAGCCAGGTGGTCAAACCATGGTTCCCCTAGGATTACATCCTCACGCTTGAGAGGAGAGATAAAGAAGTTCTCTTTGTCCACATAGCCTTGGACATGAAGCCTCAATTTCCCGATTAAGGGAGTGACTGAAGCTTCTTGCCCCTTGAAAGCACTGTCTACGGGTAGGACATCTCCCATCTTTTAGGATTGTATGCCTAGCTTGGTGGCCAACTCTATAGATGTAAAATTGTGAGTAGAACCAGGGTCAAAGAGAATAAAAGCATCATGTTCTCTTACCTTTCCCCAAGCATGGCATAGAGGAGATCCTTTGTGGTGAGTTTGGTGAGTCTCCTCCTCTTGGATTTCAACCAAGGAAGCTCTAGGAGGATCTTGGCGGTTGTTCTTTTGGGGACAAGCGCGGTATGCATGCCCTAGTTTGCCGCACTTGAAACACCGGTGATCCTTGCGATAACGCTCAAGCTCTTCAGGAGAGAGTTTGTTCTTACCTTTGTAAACTCCCTTCTCTTTAGCTTTGTTGGAGTTGCCCTTAGGAGACTTTTGAACATTGTCCTTCCCCTTAGGCTCATTGGAACCCTTGTTTTCAGGGGGCTTATTATTTCTTTTAGCCCCCGTTTGGAAATTGATTCGTGAGGCCACCATAGTATGGCGTATTACCGCCGATATGGTACGTGGCCTTTTGGAGTTGACATACTCCGCCATTTCTTCGGTTAAGCCCGCACAAAATTGTTGGTTTTGCTCTCCAAAATCCAACTTTTTAAAGACAGTGGCTTTGAGTTGTAGGTCCCAAAACTTGTCTACATATTTGTGGATGGATTCATTGGGAGAGAGTTTTAAGCTTCGCCATTCGGTGAGTACTTTGTCTTTGGCATCGGTGGCCAAAAACTGCTTCATAATGGAAGCTCTTAAAGCTTTCCATGTTCGTGGAGCTTCACCGTTGGCTCGTAGGCTAGACCACCATTGCCTGGCGGACTTTTGAAAGTGCATAGCTACATGGCGTAGCTTAGAGGACTCCATGAAGCCCTCATCTCCAAACGCCGCATCAAATTGCTGGATAAAGGCCAAGACTTTGTCTGTAGCACCAAAGGTACCATCATACGTAAGGAAAGAGATGCTCTTCCATCCCTCTTTGAATTTCTTCAACTTGGACGACCTCTTCCATGCGGCATAGGATTTCCTATGGCCTCTTCTTTTTGATGGTTCAAAGGTTGCACCATCACTTTCTTCAGAATGTGAAGAATTTGAAGAAGGTGGAGAAGAGGGTGACCTCTTTCTCGCCTTTTTCTTGTCTTGATCTTCGTCGTCTTTACCATCACTTTCATAAGAGGAAGAGGATGAAGAAGATGGAGAAGAGGGTGTCGTCTTTCTTGCCTTTTTCTTCTCTTTCTTTTTATCATCCCTCTTTGAATTATGGCGTGGAGAAAAGTGTGATGGTCTTCTCCGCTTTGGTGGTGATGGAGAGCGCTTAGCCCGCTATCTTCGTGGAGCCATCTTCGCCGAGGTGGCGGGAGACTCACTTCTTTATCGTTCCTTCGATGGAGGCTCTTGAGTTCTCGTTTGGGAAGGAGATGCATCATCAAGAAGTAAATTCTTGAGCCCTTCGTATGGATTCTCTTCTTCTTCCCGAATCGGAGAGAGACCTCTTTTGGGAGTCTCACAAGGAGGCTTCCTAGGTGTTCTCTCGTCATGGTGATAAGCTTGGAGAATCCCGTGACCACGGAGCTGCCGTTGCACTTCACTTTGGAGAGATGGATTGCCCATGGCTTGTTGAAGCCTAGAAACAAGATAGTTAACAAGCATTGAAGCATGATTAGTAGCTTGCTCATGAGCAAAATCAAAGTTATCAACATTAATTTCACTCTCTTTACTATTGTCAGCCATTCTAACAACTTTTAGGTGTAAACTTTTTAGGTGTACTTTGGCACTTCAAGCCCTAGTTGCTACTCCTCTTTACCCCTTTAGAAAAAGCACTCAAGCTACTGTACCCGCGGCTTGAATACCATTAATTGCAAGGAATAGAAGAGAGGGTCTTTCGACACCAAAACAACACCGGCTCCTGTCAAGCTTCTAATAGCTCAATAGTGGTTAAGCCGTAGGCAAGCCCCGTAGGACTCCACTATTAAGACCATAGCTCTCGACGGTGATGCCCCGTTAACTGCACAAAGGCAAGCACACTGCAAGGCTGAAAAATCCCTATTCTACTTACTCACAGGCAATTAATAATACCAACCATTTATAGCTAGCTTGAGGACCTCCCTTCTTGAGCACGAAAAGAGAAACCTTGTGCTCTGATACCAATGTAACATTTAATGGCCTAAAAACTTGTGTGTAGCGGAAATTAGCATGAACATAGTGGGCATTTCATTAGAATAGATTCCTAATGAGAATTCCAAGAGTGGTTGGGTGGAGAGAGCAAAAAAAAGCATATCACCTAGCTAGATAGCATCAACAATACTTTCAAAAGAGAGAGAAATTAAGCTATTGACAACAATTGAGGACCGGATTTTCATGGAGCCAGTCCCCCCTCCAAAAGGCTTTGTATTATGGTTTCTCCCATCAAGAGAGACATTGTACAATACAATTCTTTGTGTTCCTTCAATACTAGCTAGTGCAATGAAGATGAAAGCTTCATGCACAAGCAAAACACTTAGTAAACACAACTTTAATTATCCCCGTTCTCAGACCCAAGACCTCACACAAGCAGGGTATGAGAGTAGATTGAGAGGAAGAAGGAGTATCTTACGAGAAAGATGTACATCTCCTCACATAATCACTCATATTAGCATAGATTTAGCTTAGTAATTAGCTTGGTAGAGGAGATGAGCATGCATTGAAGCTTGGCTCTTGGTTGGATTTGCATCCACAAGCCAAGAGTGTGTCGATGTAGGATTCTATCTCACAAGCTTGGTGTAATGGAATTTGCCTATTCAATTTGAGAGTAGCGGAATTTAATGAGAGTACTTTCAAGAAATGATTTTGTGAGCATAGCGGGTAGACATAATTGAAGATAGCAACATAATCATAGCAATTAGTTAACTTGGCATAGTCAATACTTTTGCAAGAGAGAGAATTTAGAGAACATGACAACAGTTGAGGACCAGATTTATGTGGAGCTGGTCCCCCCTCCAATAGGCATTTGTATTATGATTTCTCCCATCAAGAGAGACTTGTTACAATACATTCTTTGTGTTCCTTGTGACCTAGGTGAAGCAATGAAGATGGAAAGCTTCATGCATCACCATCATAGCATAACCTAAACTTGAAGAAAGCTTTAACTATACCAAGCCTCAGTCCCAAGACCTCAAACACCTTCGAAGGTGGAGAGAGCTAGCAGGGAATGAGGGTAGAGAAGAGGAAGAAGAAACATTTCATACGAGAAAGAGCTAGTTCCTCACTTATCATAACTCTTGTGCTAGCATACATAATAGCATAGTAATGAAGAAGAAATAGATGGCAAGCTCAAGAAGCATGGCTCTTGGATGGATTTGCACTCCATAGCCAAGAGTGTTGGTGTAGGCTCTCAACCTCTACTTGCTTGGAGAAAGAGAGGGAGCTCTTGCACTTTGCATAGTACACAATGAGAGTGCTTGTGAGTGTGTGTGGGTGAGTATACCCCCTAAGCACCCCCCTATCTTGCTTGGTTCGACCCCCCCTTGTAGCTCATGCTTGAAGCTCATTGGACCCCTCCAGGCCTAGCCAATCACAAGCAGAAGCCATTACAAGTAACATGGATAGCCTTGGGACAAGTGTCCCCCTTTCCCCTTTGAGAGAGAGAGGACTTGATAAATGCAATAACAATTAGATAATTCAAGTAATTTATCATTGGACCCCTTTGAAGCCTAGCCAATAGGCTTCAAGCAACACATGAAGGTAACATGGGTAGGGACCTAACATGTGTCCTTGCTGCCTCTTCAAGCTGGGGCTTCCCTTGTGAGTGTGAGTGTGTGTTCTCTCTCTAATCCCTAGGAAAAGGGCTCGCCCCCCCTCTTGTAGGGATGCTTTTGACTTTAGGAGCTCAAGCACCTTAGTCATCAAGCATGACAAGGCACTTGGACTAGGGGGTATTCCCACAAGCATCTCAGGCAAGCATGTCAAGGCACCTCAAGCACCTTAATCAAGCGGCAAGTCAAGCACCTCAAGCATGGAGTAATTCAAGCACCTCAAGCACCTTAATCAAGCACCTCAAGCAGGACAAACACCTCAAGCACGACAAGCACCTCAAGCAGGTCAAGCACCTCGAGCTTGGGCCGGGTTCCCACCTCAAGGTCAGCCCTAGCTTACCTAAGGTCAAAGGACTTTTACACACATTATTGGAGGTCTTCAATGAAGCTAACCCTAAGGTCTTATGCTCCATTGGTTAGCCTTGCTCTTGATAGACCATCTCCCATTTGGGCCCCTTTACTATTGGCCCCGTGTTGAGATAGATCTATAAGCACATATCTATATCTTAACACTTGTTCCCGTTTATTCTCCCACATTAAGTGATCAATTTAATATGAGAAAATCATTTGGGTTGGTTAGATATTAGATTTTATGACACTTGGAGTAGGTGATGAGCTCTCCATTAAAGCTTGGGAAGAGATAGTCTTCTCTTTCTTCACACATGAGATTGTGTGAGTGTGTGTGTAATAATGCCTTGCAAAAATCAGCCCCCTCTCTCTCTTGGGCGAGCCCTCTTGCTATTTTCTCTTGCAGGCTCCCCATTGGACCTCCCCAAGTCAAGCCAATGGCTATTAAGCAGCATAAGTGATAGCCTTCAGACATGTGTCCCCCTTTCCCCTTTTGTGAGAGCTTTATCAATTAAACTTAATTGATTTAAATGAATTAAATCCCCATGGGACCTTTTCCCATTATGACCAATAGGAATTAAGTAGCCCATTGGTCTGCTCAATTCCTATTGGACCCCTTCACGGGCTGTCCAATAATCATCCAGGAGACTTAATTTTCATCGGTTCTTTTTATTAAGTGTTTTTTAATTAATTAAACTAGATTTACTCTAGCCTAATTCTCATTGGTCCACCTCCAAGGCCATCCAATAGGAATTGGGCACCCCTTGTGGGCATCTGGGCTAGGGAGCTGACATGTGTCCCTGAACCTTAGGGTCTTTTTAGCCCATTTTTGCACATGGTTATTTTGCAGATGGCCCCCGCTTTGGATCCCTATTTTCCCTCCTTTGGATCCCTACTGTGGCCGGTCTGCTAGCTTAACCAATATTCCAACTTTTTTTCCCCCGGCACTTCCCCACATTAAATGATCAGTTTAATATGAGAAAATCATTTAGGAGAATTAGATATTGATTATTATGACAAAAAGCATGCCGAAATAAGCGCTTTAATACGCGCCGATATGTAAATTTGCTATACCGACGCCTATACCGAGGCTTATTCTAGCGTGTATATTGATTCTTGCACTGGCGGCAAAATCTACATTTTTTTTTTTTTACAGAGAGGACTGGGAACTGATGCTGCGTTATTGCAGCAGCAGAATATAGTCCTCTTTGCCCAAAGGAAGAGTGCACAAGCAGCCACACTCCACCTACAATTTGATGCTAAAAGGCGAGTGTATACATATTAGCAAAATTATAAGAAGAACAAAACCACAAAATTAAAAGTTTAATCATGACAAGTTCTCAAAAGCATAACCATAACGTCGTCTTGAAAATCGCAAAACTGTAAACATAATCTACTTTCCATACCATAATCATAACCATAACCTGCTTGTCATACCATAACCATAATAGCCATACCATCATTGCAAAACCATAACCGACCACAACCATAACCTGATTGTCAAACCATAACCATAACCATAACCATAACATGATTGCCAAACCATAACCATAACCTCTGTGCCATACCATAACCATAATCTATGTGCCATACCATAATTGCAAAATCATAACCATAACTTGATTGGCAAACCACAATTATAATTGCAAAATCATAACCATAACCATAACCTGATTGTTTGCCAAACCATAACCATACCATAATTACAAAATCATTACCATAATTTGATTGGCAAACCACAATTATAATTTCAAAATCATAACCATAACCATAACCTGATTGCCAAACCATAACCATACCATGGTTGCCAAATCATAGACATACCATCATTGCCAAACCATAACCATAACCTCTGTGCCATACCATAACCATAACCTCTGTGTCATACCATAATTACAAAACCATAACCATAATCTGATTTTCATACCACAATCATAATCGTAAATGGAACGTAAAACCATAAACATAAGCGTGGAACTGTACATATATACAATGAATGAGCACAACTGTATGAAGAAGACCACGACTATAATTAAAAAAAAACATGTATGGAGGATGTCACCTTCATGGTAATGCCTCCCACTCAATGGCCTCTCCCTCCTCTTGCAGCTGGGTCAAAAGGGTCACAAGTCCATGCTTGTACCATACTTCTTCTTTCGGTGTATCGGAGGGCGCTTCACGTTGACTTCCTGCAAAATTATGGTTTAATCATTAGATAAATTTTCAAACAACATATACATTTTCGATAATTTAAAGCATACGTATAATATTTACAAACTCATATGTATCGCAGCCTCCACTCCCAAGATGTGACGCTCTAGCAGACTCCAAACGTGCTTTGGCTATATCTCTCTGCTGCTGAAATCTCTCAGGATTGTCTTGTGTCTCTTGTGCAATCCCCGTCCACTTCTCTGCGTCCAACCATGTCGGCTTTGGAGTGCCCTCCCTGTCCTGTCTCTTGCCTCTGACCGACCGTGTGACATTGTGGCAATCACCACGCTCAAAATCTAGTTATTCAAGACTGGATCGTATCCCTCTGCCGGTCTTTACTCTCTGTGAATGGCCTCGACGATGTAATTCTTCCTTTTATCATCTTAATTATCCAAAGTCTTCATTAGAGAGTGGCCAAATTGAATTTTACAGACCTGTCAAATTCTCTATCGCATGGCCTTTCCTACCATATTCACCACAACAGTCCCATCCCTGCTCTTGTACACCTTGCTAGGATCATGCTCGTGTGATCCCCAAGGTGTACGCGGTGTGCCAATCGGTGAACTATCTACTGAAGAGAGTGATGAATGCTCTCTCGGTGGTGTGGATGCATCGGTAGAACCACTACCACAACAACCACCGCCTCCAGAACAATGTCTACCTCGTCTCGAAGATGAACCGTCGTCTGTGTAGGGGACACACTTGATTGAGGTGTGGGGCCGGTTGGTGTAGGAGGCACACTAGTCCTAGGCATAGGGGCGGCCATAGTAGGTCTAGAGGAACCAACTGCCCAAAGATTCTATGAATCTCTTTGAACTCAACTTCCAATCCTTCGCACACTTGCTTGCTCTATGGAGAAACTTGAACAACATAGAGCCAACGCGGTTTAGACAGATCTTTTTCATCAGTTTCTCTCGATAGTGGATCTAGCGTGAACACAACTTTTTCACAATGCTGCGGAATTATGAATGTATCGCTCTGTGACGGCAGCCTACAGTCGCCCATTAACCTCTCTCTGGCCGTAAGCCATCAGCCAATCCCCCATTAACACCGCCTCCTCTCTCTCCACGTATCTGTCCACACCCGCTTAGAGTTCACTTGAATCAATCCACTATTATCTTTGCGCGCAGTTGCATTAGGGCCGTTGGTAATAACTTTGAACCACTTGACATCAAAGATAAAAATATCAAACTTTCTAAAGTTAATCTTCAAGATGTCTTGGATAAAGCCAAAGTATTCAAGCTGGCTAGTCTTTGTGTTCTCATCCCTAGCACTACTCCTACTTTCTTGGATGAAGCTTTTCCTAACACCACTGTCGAAGTTAACCCTTTGTTCGTCTATCCGTTGCACTCTAAAGTGTCTCCCATGCGACCACAAAGCTCCATATTTGTGATACTGCAGCCACAAAAGTGAAACAAACTTAAACTTACTAAAGTTATGTGATCATGTGGAGCTCAAAAAGGAAGTTGTGAAAAATTACATACCAATCGCAACCCCTTGACATCTCCTCTTCCTCTCCTCTTTGCTTTTGAGATTGTCACATCTAACCAACATCCAGTTGGAAAGTCAAGCAATTTATAAAGATGATCTGAAAAAGGAAGGTTTCTAGTGATACGGTGTTGTATCGTAGCATGTGCATAATGTAAAAATAAAAATATATACCTCACTCTTAATGTTTTTGATGTGTGGGACCAAATGCTACAATGTACATAGTGTGATATATGTGAAAACAGATGCCATGGTTGCAGGCGTTGTTAGCATGCAAACAAGAAGGAAAATGAGAACCCCTATAGCCTTGCACACACCACACCATCGGAGAGAAACACCACAAAGCTGCGGAAAACACCTATGTCGAACACTTGTAGAGTCGGACGGAAAATAGTCCTAACCCAAATCATCATTAAAATTGATGAAAACCAAGATTATAAAGATGAAGTTCGTGTAGTGTAGACTTCCGTAGAGTATCCATATGCTTGATTCCGACACCAGACGAAAGAGTTACAAGCTTTCGAAGTTGGGGTATCTCTCAAAAGCTCCAAAAAAGCTAGTCTCTGTTAGGAAAAAAAGGTGTGCAGGGAATTGCAGCTACTAAAAGGGGATTTTTTTGGCTCTTATTCCAAGGGATTTTCTCTCTCTTCTTAGCCGACATGTTTCTCTCCTTGGGCACCTTTTAATTGGTCCAATTTTGGCATTTTTTGGGTCAAAAATGAGCTCTCGGCCACTTTTTGACCAAGGCAAGTGGGGAAAGGAGATGTCCAATGGACCAAAAAGGTGGCGCCTGGGCAACTGGTGTGGACTGAAAATCGTGCCCCCTCTCTTCCCCAACACCCACGAGCCCTCACAAGCAAGGTAAGGAAGCTCCATTAGCTCCTTTGATGGGGTACCCACTCTCCCCCTTATACCCTCTAATTTCCACTTGCTCCACCCCATGTGGGATTACTCCATTACCACTTGGCACCATCCTCCCACCTCCCCACGTAAGCAAATGAATTTTTTGTTTTGTCCCCCACATCGAGCAATCTTGGCGGACTCGTGGCGGGTGACTCCAAGCACCGAATGCGATGCTGTAAAGCCCACCGGCTCGGAGCTTATCGCTTCGGCTATTTTCAAAACTCCTCGGCCACACCTTTTCTAATTAAATCCATCAAATCAGCCCACTTTACTTTCTTCGCATGCATCCGCACCCACTTTCTAAGTAAGGAACCGCCCACTTCCAATGCATGTAGCTTATGTTGTATGAGTCCGATTCACCGGCTATCAAGCATGATTGAGAGTACTCATTGAGAACACCTTTTAAGAGTTCAACCAACCCAAAACTCTTGCAAATGACTAAGCAGAACCAAGCCTTTATACATAATTTTTACAAGAGCACTTTGAAAACTCAAAGCATTATGTACATCTATGTACTCGAGGCTAGTGAGCAAGCTTTTTGGCATGACTTAGTGACTTCATGCTTATCCAAAAAATGCCTGACATAGCTTGCCAACCCCCCCTTGCCTGCTTAGTCATTCATGACAAGTAGAGGTCCCTAGGGTGAATAACTGTTGCACTTCATTCCCAAAAACCTCATCCACATTTTCAGATGTCTCCACATTGTCTCCTTCTATTGATAGAATTTCTTCAGTCACAATTGTCATCAAACGTGCCAAATACTTCTTCAATCTATAATCATTAACACAATACTTATGTTGTGCACCATTTAAGTTTGCCAACTGTTATGTGCCATTTTCAAACTTGTTTACGACAGTAAAAGGACCTTCCCATTTGATTTGAAACTTCTTTTGAAAGGTATTGTCCAATTTACTATTGTATCGCAACACTAAATCACCCTTCTCAATTTTTTATCTTCCACGCACTCATTGGATTTTAGCTGAGCCTTCCTTGACACTTCTTCATAGTAGCTCAAAGCTAAAACTCTATCCCATTGCAAGCATTGTAAATTTAATAACCTTTTCTGCCATGCATTTGTTTGCTCCTCATCTTCCAATGACAACAACTTGAGAGCAGGAATTTCCACTTCAATTGGCAATAAAGCTTCCTTGCCATAAACCAAGTTGTAAGGGGAAAATCCTGTGCTCGTTTTGATAGCAGTTCTATAAGCCCATAACGCACAAGGAAACTATGAATCCCAAGTCTTCCCATGTGTTTGCGTCATCTTTGTCAGATCTTTACCAACTCTCCATTGAATCTTTCATTAAGACCATTACATTGAGGATAATAGGGAGAACTGTACCTATGTTGTATATGAAGCTTTTCGGATAAGAAATCAACAATTCTCTTCTAAATCTTGGTCCTCTATCAGAAAGTAGCTCTAGTGGCACACTAAATTTGCAACATATGTACTCATAAAATTTTTTTTCCATCTCTTTACTGGTAATCTATTTGACAGCCTTGGCTTCTTCCCATCGTGACAAATAATCCACTGTTGTCAAGATGTAAGCATTTCTTTTGCTAGTCATAGGTAAGGATCCAATGGCATCAAGACCCCATTTTTCAAACACGTCAAAAGCTAAAATTGTCTTTCACAATTCAGGCTTCAAAATTCTCTTTCTCATCCTTTGACAAGGCAAACATGACTTGCACCAATGATTAATGTCCCGTTGAATACTCAGCCATATATAACCTTCTTGCAAGATCTTATGCAACATGATCTTCATAGCAAAATGGCCTCCACAAGACCCCTCATGATTTTCTTCCAAAATTTTGTAAATTTCTTCTTTCCAAGGCACACGACACAAAACCAAATCACCTCCTTTCATGTAAATCACATCATTAAGCATTTTGTATTTTTTGGCTTTTCTTATGAACGCATACTTTTTAAACCTTCAGGTAGAATATCTATCAATAGAAAATCCACTTCCTTTGATAAGAATTCCCTCCCATGATATAAAGGGACATTTGCCTTCACCACAAACACACAAGTGATCATTTCTTAAGCAACACCATAAGCTTCTTCATTTTGAGACCTCTCAACATGCTGCAAACTCCATGCTTTGAGCTTTTTGAGCAACGCTTTCACTTTGAAGCATAATTTTTTCAATTTAGGGTTCTTATTCTTCCATACTCCCAACACTTGCTTCACAACCAACAAAGCATCTCCTTTAATTTGCAAGCGTCTAATTCCCAATCGCAAGCAAATATGTAAAACACCTTCAAGAGCCATGTATTCTACTTCATTGTTACTCTTTGCATCAAGTTTCAGCCCTTGCTTCCTCATAAGCTTTCCTTGTGCATCATAGATAACCATGCCTCCTGAAGCAGCATCATGACTTCTTCGATAAGAACCATCAAAGTATAACAGTGAAGCATTAGGGATGGCAAGAGTCCCGACTTCCCTCTTTTGCACCACCTCTTCTTTAACCAAAACCAGAGTATCCTTATAAGTAAGAAGATTTGCCAAGGTAGACCGAGTATTTTTCCTCCACCAAAAAGGTGAATAACTCGTGAGAAAAGTGAATGACTTTTGCAGCAAGTAGTGTCTGAATCGTCTGCAAGCATAAACCATACTGGTCATCACCAATTCAATTTCAAAACAATCTCTTTCATGAGGAGTCTTCACTCTACTATCATAATGAACAGGTTTCATATAAAGAGATTCCTTCCCCCTTTGCAATAACATAGCTCCAATAGCATCATCTCCCAGTGATGGGTTGACATAAAACTCCTTTTCCCAGTCAAGAGCTTGCATAATAGGTAATGTACTCAAAGCCTCTTTAACTTTGTCAAGAACATCGTCACAGTCATGAGACCACTCTAAGGGATCATTCTTAACCGTTTGCTGCAATGGATACAATAGTTGTGATGCCAAAGTTATGAAGCGAGACAAATATTTAACTTTTTGTATGGAAGTGGCCAATTGTTTGGTATCTTTTGGAGGTGACAGTAACAACAACTCCTCTACTTTCTCTGGATCTGCTTCAATCCCATTTTCTGAAATTACATGTCCCAAAAGCTTCACCCGTGGCTGTGCCAAATGACATTTTTTAGGATTGAGCTGACCCCTGCATTCATCATACCTGGAAAAGGTGATTTTGAACAAGCTTTTGAACATGCTCTTTCCTTGAACTGTATACACAGAAATCATCTATGAATCCTTTGACAAACTTCCCAAGAAACGGGGTAAGGATCCAATCTACTTTTCTTTCAAACGCTCCTGGCCCATTTGTCAACCCAAAAGGAAGGCAACAAAAGCAGAAACAACCCCATGGCGTGATAAAAGTAGTCTTTTTCCTATCTTCAGGAGCGAGGATAAGCTGAAAGTATCCTAAATACCCATCACAGACACTGTATCTCTCAAAACCAGCCACCACTGCATCTAACAATTCATCAATAAAAGGAAAAGGGTAAGGATCTTTCTTGGTTACCACATTCAGTGGATTGTAATCAATACATACTCTCCAACACCCATCTTTCTTTGGGGTGACTACTACAGGGCTCACCCATTTAGCATTGTCTACTACCACAATGAACCTTGCATCCAAAACCTTATCCACTTCTTCCTTTAAGGCATTCATCTGCTCCTTGCCCATCCTCCTTAACTTCTATCTGATTGGTTTTTCCCCTTCAACTAGCTTGATCTTCACAGGATCCCCAACCAAACCCCTATTTCTTGATATGAGGTAATGAAAAGATTTGGAAACTGTCCAACATTGCTACGTAATCCCTTATTTCTCCTTGTGTTAAATCAATACTCATCATATTTTGAATCAACTCTTTCTTCACTGGCAGTTCCTGTTTAAATTGCATCAACTCTTCAAGTTGCTCTAAATGGTTTGAAGCATTTATATTCCCTGATAATTGCAGCACTTCACTAACTTCCCTCTATTCCTTGTCCAACAACAAGAATGACACTTCACCCTCATCACTGGAACTCGAAGTAGTGCTACTTTTTGAGTCTTTAGAACTATCATCACTGGTAGTTTCGGACTCATCATTCTCACTCACATCTTCAAGTGCCATAGGTTGTTTGATAGTCATATCAAACCTCTTTTCACCCTTCTTGCCATGCACACCGATTGTGCCTTTGCCCCAATCTTGCACGACACCAACAACTCTCAATGAAGGTCGTCCCAAAATGAGAGGAAAGGCTTCCAAACCAGCTGGCATAACATGAAAGTTCACCATAACTTTCACGTTAAAGACTTCAACTTCCAAATTCTTAATCATCCCCAAACATTTCACCTTGGCATGGTTTGCTAGTCAAATCCGAAACCTAGAGCTTCCACATGTAATGAGACCCAGTCTCTCGACACATGACTATGCGATCACACAAACTTGAGCACCTCCATCAATGTAGGCTTCTCCCATGCCCACACCTTTGTGCCAAGCGTTCACCACAGGATAGATGTCGGGTAACTCTCCCACGGACAACACTCTGACTTGTCCATGCTTCAACTCTTTTTTTGGATTCACTAATGACTTCCACTGCCTTTTAAGTTTGGGCACCATATTTATCAATTGTCCAAAAGTACAATCTACTTTCCTCCCAATCAGGTCCTCCTTTAAACTATAAGCTGTTTGGCCTTCTCCCAAAGGCAAATCTACCACTTCAAATCGTCTACGAAGCTTTCTCTTTCTCTTGGATTTCGCATCTTCACCCTTCTTCTCCTTCCCTTTCTTTTTACTAGACCTTGGTCCTTCCCTCTCTCTTTTGCCTACTGGCAACACATCTGCATCTTTCTTATCTACCCGCACAATACCCACATGATCATTAGAGGTTGAGACTTGATTTTACTGTCCAGTACCTTGATCTCCCCGTATATCCAATGCATAATCATTAGCTCTGTTAGGAATCTGCTGAGGAAGTGGAAACATATCCCCTCCCATCCTTGTTGGCTTTGGAAACTAAGTGCTAATGTGACCAAGCTCACCACAATTATAACAAGTAGGAATGAACCTCCTCGGCGGCTCAAAATCACCTTGTCCACGACCCGCATTAGCATTAGGATGAGCTTCACATCCCTGAGCCATCCCTCTACCATGTCCACGACCACGACCACCTTCACCACCAAGAACACTAAGTCGTAATTCCTGCATCATGGTCATCATGTTTTGCATATTTCGTTGTAACTGTTCAGTACTAGCAGTCCTTTGAACAGGTTGGCCTCCAGCTTTTTCCTGATTCTCCTCCTTTTGGCTACCATTATTTTGCTTAGGGACCGCTTTCCGTATTCATTAAGCCTTTGAGCTTTCCATTCTTTCTCTCTGGCAATGACGACTGCCTCCTTGAAGGTGGCAAGCCTCAGCTCAACTTTGAACTTCAATCTTTCTTTTAAGTTTGCCACAAAACGGTCCTTCCTTAACATGGATGGAGGGATCTTGTTTCCCAAAGCCCAGGCCCATTTATCCCATAAACGGGTGAACTGTATGACAAAATCATCCACACTTTGATTAGCCCTCTGAGTGTACCCGAGAATTTCATGCCAAACTTCGTCAGGTACTTCGATGGATCGGTATTGTGCCAGGAAATCTTGCTTCATACGATTGTAGTCCAAAACCACCCCTGGATTTTGTGCCTGCATCAACTCCTCAAAATTGTGTAACCAAACTTCGCAACAATATAGCCTGGTGTAGTATATTGTGCAGTAATCAATTGACTTCCAACTTTTCAATAAACGTATGTGCATTTTCATCAGGCAATCCATGAAATTGTGGGAACTCGTCTGCCATGTTTGATTGCCACAAAAACACTTACATGTGACGTCGAAAACTCAAGGAATGTCGATGGATCGCTCCAGTACCTAATCCACCTCACACTGCATAACCCGGCTCCTAGTGCTCGGCTTCACAAAACCTCACGACCCTCGAAAGGCTGCAATCTAATTATACAACCACCTCAAGTGCTGTCCACAATTTTCACATACATAGGTGGTTGTCCATAAGGACCCACATCCTTTTTACATTCATTGCCTGCAGAATAGACATATTTCACAAGAATTGGAGCATAGAATTACTTGCTCCTCAGTGGGGCCACCAAAACAATGTTAGTGTGCAAACAAGAAGGAAAATGAGAACCCCTATAGCCTTGCACACACCACACCGTCAGAGAAGAAACGCCACAAAGATGCGGAAAACACCTATGTCGAACACCTGTAGAGTCGGGCGAAAAACAGCCCTAACCCAAACCATCATTAAAATTGATGAAAACCAAGACCATAAGGATGAAGCTCGTGTCATGTAGACCTCCATAGAGTATCCATATGCTTGATTCCGACACCAGACGAGAGAGTTACAACCTTTCGAAGTTAGGGTATCTCTCAAAGCTCCAAAAAAGCTAGTCTCTGTTAGGAAAAAAAGGTGTGCAAGGAATTGCAGCTATTAAAAGGGTATTTTTTTGGCTCTTATCCCAAGGGATTTTCTCTCTCTTCTTAGTCGACATGGTTCTCTCCTTGGTCACCTTTTTATTGGTCCAATTTTGGCCTTTTTGGGTCAAAAATGAGATGTCGGTCATTTTTTGACCAAGGCAAGTGGGGATAGGGGATGTCCAGTGGACCAAAAAGGTGGCCAGGCAGTTGGGCAGCTGGTGTGGACTGAAAATTGTACCCCCTCTCTCCCCCAACACCCACGAGTCCTCACAAGCAAGGCAAGGAAGCTCCATTAGCTCCTTTGATACACCCTTAGGGGGTACCCACTCCTCCCCTTATACCCTCCAATTTCAGCTTTCTCCCCCCCATGTGGGATTACTCCATTGCCACTTGGCACCACCCTCCCACCTCCCCACTTAAGCCAATGATTTTTTGCTTTGCCCCCCACATCGAGCAATCTTGGCGGAGGCGTGGCGGGTGACTCCGAGCACCGAATGCGATGCTGTAAAGCTCGGCTCAGAGCTTATTACTTTGGCTATTTCCAGAAATCCTCGGCCACACCTTTTCTAATAAAATCCATCAAATTAGCCCACTTTCCTTTCTTCGCATCCATTCACACCCACTTTCTAAGTAAGGAACCGCTCACTTCCAATGCATGTAACTTATGATGTATGCGTCCGATTCACCGGCTATCAAGCATGATTGAGAGTACTAATTGAAAACCACCTTTTAAGAGTTCGACCAACCCAAAACTCTTGCAAATGACTAAGCAGAACCAAGTCTTTATACATAATTTTTACAAGAACACTCTGAAAACTCAAAGCATTATGTACATCTATGTACTCGAGGCTAGTGAGCAAGATTTTTGGCATGACTTAGTGACTTCATGCTTATCCCCAGAAATGCCTGACAACGTGTACATACCTTGTCGGGCAAGCGAGGCTAGGGACGTGGCACCGTTGCATGTTTTAACACATTAAAGCATGCCTAATTTGCTTTAGGAATATACAAATGTCAAGTGTTTCAAAGTGGCACGCTCGTTTTGCCTAGAAAGTTGAATGCGGACGATCTTGGCCAAAAGTAGCAGGTTTCGTGCACGGGTATAAAAGACGCGTCCAAAGTGCTTAGCAAGTGGGAAATGAGGTTCAACATGAAATTTGCATTCAATGGGATTTTCCCAAAAATTTTGGAGTTTTTCCTAGCTTGTTTGGATATTTTACGGACAAAAAGGGGCATTTTTGGATTAAAAATGGCCATAAAATGGTCAGAAGTAGCCCAAAAATAGCAAAAAATGGCTCAAAATGCCACCTCAACGATGGTACTGTCATTGCTCAAGCTAAGTGGTAAGTTTTAGAGCCAAGAATGAACTCATTTAGACATAAAAGCAAGGAGATACAACCAAAGCTTTCATGTCTTGAGTTTTTTTCTTTTTGAGTGTGTTTTTAGCTTCAAATCATCTACGCCTTGCTCAATTTTTCTATGAATCCTCACAGTTAGAGGCCCAACGCTTTCCTAGTCGCACTGCGCACTTCTTGACACATTTTTGGTGAACCCGTCGCGAAATAGGCTAGGCTGAGCGTTCAAAATCTTCATTGAAGGTCTCAAAACAAATTTTTAAATCTATAGAGCAACAAGAGCAACATGGGGTTTGGTTTGATCCAGTCACAATGCAAATGTTTCAATCTTTTGGGGTGTTTATGCAACAGCAGCAAGCTGCGGAAAGGAGGGAGCTTTCCTCAACCAAAGCGCTTCAATATGTGGTGAAGAAAATGGACCGATTTAAAGTTAAAGATGTAACAAAGTATCTTTGTGGATATGTAAAGGAGATGGAGCTTCATCGAGTGCCCGAAGCAGAGATGGTACAAAGTTTTGAGCTAGCCGTGGTTCCTGAGATCAAAGAACATGTAAGAGGAGTTAGAAATGAGCATGGGGCAACATGGGAAGCATTCAAGTTAGCTTTAAAAGAAGAGTATTTCATGGAGGACACCGAAAGAATAACAAAGAGGACGTTTTTAGAGTAGGTAGTTAGGCCAAAAGAGTGTCTTTCGCCTATCGAGCTGCTAAGGAAATTTGAATGCCGCTATGATCAACTTTCAAGGACTGAAAAGGCTACCTTAAACTTGGAGAAGACAGAGATCTTTTTGCACGTCGTAGGTAAAGAGATTCAAGATAAGTTAGAGCTACTACTTGAGGATAAGGATGCGGAACAAGTCTTAAAGACTGATTGGAGTGAATTTGAAGATGCAATTTCACTGCTAGCCAAGCGATAATGACGGAGAGACAAGATGATAGTTAACCCTACTCAATCCCCAAGTGTTCTCGAGAGTCCTATAAAGCATGTGATTGTGGTTCCAAAGAGTGAAAAATCTATCCTTGATGATATTGTTAAAGGAATGCAAGAGCTCAAGTTAAAGCTTACAAGGCTAGAAGAGAAGGGGCAACCATCAGGTCAACCTACAGGGCAACGACCTCAAGCTAGAGAAGGCTTTGTAAATGGATGCATATGGTGTGATAGTATTGACCATGCAAGAAGGGATTGTGAAAGTTTCAAAGATGCCTTGATGAAAGAGCTTTTTTCTTTAAAGATGGCAAAATTCACTTAAGTGAAATAGGTAAGCTCTTGGGGACAAAATTTGGCAAAGATTGGATGAAGAAACTAGTTGAGGACATGGATACTAGCCATGCCATCTCAATGGTTGAGGCAGCCGCCTATGGGTTGAAGGTGAATCTATTAAGAAAAAAGGATCAGTCAAGGTTGGAGAAGAGGAATCTATGGTATTGGTGTGCTATGGCCATGCACTATAGAATTTGCTATGAAGGGTAAAATGACTACAAAGGTTTTACATGAAGTTGGAGATTGCATTTGGCTAGAAGCAAGTTGGAATGCCCTATGGACTCTTTGTCAGTGCATGCATACATTTCCAAATGTCAAGCCAATGAGGCCATTGTCAAAGAGAAACATAGGCATGAGAATGGGGATGAAGGGCCTTCAAAACGGGCGATGAGGAGTGGAGGCAAAAATGACACAGTGCCTCCTAGATCACCTTCCCTGCAACAGATGCCTATCCCCGAAGTGCCTATGTAAGAAGCCTCTAAAGAAAAGAAGAAGGATGCAACAAAAGCTAAAGCAAAGGGTCCGGCCTACAAATCTGAACTAATCTCAAAAAGGTTTTGGAAGAGAGGATTTTGAACCATAAGGTGGAATTTACTTTGGGTGAGGTCCTTGGAATAGCAAAGAGGGAGTTTCGTGAAGAAATAATTGATATCATAAAGAGGAAGCGACAGTCTCTTACTGAATCTATTTATGTACAGGGTGAAGAAGAGACTTTAAATGCACAAGGAATATAGGTCTGTGGTGAGCATGGAGATCGAGGTAAAACACAACTTAAGAAACCTGTGATAATTATCAGAGGTAAAACACAACTTAAGAAACCCGTGATAATTATCCTAACCAGAGATAATTAGTTTAGTTAATTATCTCAGTAAAAAAACATTGTTTTTAAGAGAAAATTAAAGGGGGAAATAGACAATTAAATAAAAAATATTTGAGATAATTATTAGAGATAAAACACATCTTAAGAAAGCTTTGATAATTATCTTAATCACAAATAATTAGTTTACCTAATTATCCCAGTAGAAAAACATTATTTTTAAGAGAATTAAAGAAGAAAAATAGCCAATTAATCTAAAAATCTTTGAGATAATTATCAGAGGTTAAACACATCTTAAGAAATCGGTGATAATTATCTTAACCATAGATAATTAGTTTATCTAATTATCTCAATAGAAAAACTTTGTTTTTAAGAAAAAAGTAAACGAAGAAATTAGCAAATTAGACTAAAAAGCTTTGAATTTTTTTTCACAGTTAAAACACATTTTAAGAAACTCGTGATAATTAGCTTAACCACAGATAATTAGTTTGGTTAAAATCTTAGTAGAAAAACACTATTTTTAAGGAAAAAGTAAACATGGAAATTAGCAAATTAGATTAAAAAGCTTTGAGATAATTTTCAGAGTTAAAATACATCTTAAAAAACTCGTGATAGTTAGATTAACCACAGATAATTAGTTTAACTAATTATCTTAGTAGAAAAAGACTGTTTTTAGGAAAAAATTAAAGGGGAAAATTAGTAAATCATGTTATATGATTACATGCTATTTATCAGAGTTAGATTACATGATAAAGAGATCGTGAAAATTATGTCAAGGTTAGAAAATTAGTATAGATATTTATATAAGTCAAATTATACTAATTTTAGCTAAAAAATAAATGGAAAATTTAGTAAATCATGTTCTATGACTACATTCTATTTTTTAGAGCTATATTACATGATAACGAGACTGTGATAATTAAGTGAGTTTAGGAAATTATAATTGACCAAAAGTCTTATTTTTAGCAAAAACTTAATTAAACTAAATAGACTTTGCGGTCAAAAGTTTTTAGGAAAAATATAGTAAGTGTAAATCTGTGATATAAAGTTGAGAAAGTTAAATCTTTAAGAGAAAATAAATAAAAATAATATTAAGCTCAAAATATGCAAATTCCAAGCTTAAAATTCAATGTAGAAATTAAGAAAAAGATATGGAAAACTATAAGAAAAATAGGATAGCTTAGAAAAACCTTAAGAAAGCTGTGAAAAAAGTTATCATGCCTATATAGACAAATAAAAAATTACTAGCTCAAGAATTTACCAATTAAGACTATAAATTTAACCTTGGATGGGTTACGATTGAATACAAAAGTTAAATCTAGATTTTGAATAATTTACCTAATGATTAGACGTTCATTTTATAAGGATAAGAAGTTATGGCACCTAAAAGGATTCGAGTCAATCTTACATATGATGATGAGGGCAGAGCTCTAAAAAGAACTAGAGCGTCGCACGACGATGAAGCTGTGCTTAGTAGTAGGCCTACAGAGGAAAGTCTTCAGGCGCCAGCGTAGCACCAGATGGTCGATCAATCCCAGGTTGGTTTTCCATTATTCAATTAAGTCTTAAAATAGTTTAAGTTCTTTTATAAGTTAACAATAGGACTTTTGGTCAATTATAATTTTCTAAACTCACTAATTAACTATGGTATACTTATCACAAGTAGATAAGGATATTTTTGACCTCTGATAATTATCTTTTAATTTTCCAACTTAATTATCTAATTTCCATCTTTAATTTTTAGTTAAAATTAGTATAATTTGATTTAGATAAATATCTATACTACCTTTATAACCTTGACATAATTATCATAGCCTCTTTATCATGTAATATAGCTCTGAAAAATAGAATGTAGTCATATAACATGATTTACTAATTTTCCCCTTTACATTTTAGCTAAAATTAGTGTAATTTGACTTAGATAAATATCTATACTAATTTTGTTACCTTGACATAATTTTCACGGCCTCTTTATAATGTAATATAACTTTGATAAATAGCATGTAATCATATAACATGATTTACTAATTTTTCTCTAAAAACAATATTTTTCTACTAAGATAATTAGCTAAACTAATTATTTGTGGTTAATCTAATTATCACGGGTTTCTTAAGATGTATTTTAACTCTGAAAATTATCTGAAAGCTTTTTAGTTTAATTTGCTAATTTCTCCGTTTATGTTTTCCTTAAAAACAGTGTTTTTCTACTAAGATAATTAGCCAACCTAATTATCTGTGGTTAAGCTAATTATCACGCGTTTCTTTAGATGTGTTTTAACTCTAAAAATTATCTCAAAGCTTTTTAGTACAATTTGCTTATTTCTCCGTTTACTTTTCTCTTAGAAAGAGTGTTTTTCTACTAAGATAATTAGCCCAGCTAATTATCCGCGATTAAGATAAATAACACAGGTTCTTAAAGATGTATTTCACCTCCAAAATTATCTCAAAGCTTTTTAATCTAAATTGCTATTTTTCTCTTTTAATTTTTTCTTAAAAATAAAATTTCTCTTCTGTGATAATTAGCTAAATTAATTATTTGAGGTTAAGATAATTATCACGAATTTTTTAAGATGTATTTTATCTCTGATGATTATTTCAAAGCTTTTTGGATTAGTTTTCTATTTTTTCTCTTTTATTTTCTCTTAAAAACAGTGTTTTTCTACTAAAATAATAAGTTAAACTAGTTATCTAAGGTTATGATAATTTATACGGATTTTCTAAAATGTGTTTTACCTCTCATAATTATCTCAAAGCTTTTTGAATTAGTTTGTTATTTTTGTTCTTTTATTTTCTCTTAGAAACAGTGTTTTTCTACTAAGATAATAGTTAAACTAATTATCTGAGGTTAAGATAATCACCACGGGTTTCTTAAGATGTATTTTACCTTTGATAATTATCTCAAAGTTTTTTGGATTAGTTTACTATTTTTCCCCTTTTATTTTCTCTTCAAAACAATGTTTTTCTACTGAGATAATTAGTTAAATTAATTATCTAAGATTAAGAAATTTATCATAGGTTTCTTAAGATGTATTTTATCTCTAATAATTATTTCAAAGCTTTTTGGATTAATTTGATCATTTTTTCCTTTACTTGTCTTTTAAAAACAGTGTAATTCTGCTTAGATAATTATAAAAATTATTTAAAAAGCTTAAAGATAATTTTTCTAGCATATTGATAGTTTAGCATAGCTTTGATAATTATCTCATCTTAATCTAAGTTTAATTAGTATAATTATCATTAATTAATGACTAAAATGAGTAATTTTAGCCCTAATATAATATAATAATTAATTAGCTTAGTATTCATAAGCTTAATCTCAATAATCAACAGAGAATTTTGAATTAAAAGAAAATTTTAGAGTATAAATAGGTTTAATCTTCATTTAATTAAGGAAAATGTAAATAGGTTAACATAGTTCTACAAATTAAAAAAGATTAGTGCTAATTATCGTTGATTAACCAACTAGAGCTTTGCTCTCTAGTGATTTCTACGTAGAGGTCTCTTTAGATGAGTGAGAATTTACCAAGGCTCCGAGTCTGTCTGAAATTGTGAAGCAAAGGGTCCTATTTATAGGTTTCTGGCACTCACAAGCTCTCATAGGCTGAAAAAGGCAGTTGCTTGCAGCTCAAGCAGCCCCCAGGATCAAGATGGCGTCCCCTACTACTAATTTTGTCTTGGGCAGGTTCCACACAGCTCCACACAGTCTCCCCAGCTTTCAGAATCGATTTTTGCTATTTTTCCTAACTTTTAATGATTAAACTTGGAAATATCCGCAATTTCTAGAACCTTAGGATAAAAAGTCTTTAACAGTAATAATTACTGAAAGCATTCAAATTTACTTAACTAATTAGATTCATAGTGTAACCTTTCAGAGCCCGTAACTTTTCACCCCAACTTAAGAAATTGAGATGTCCTCATCTCAATTGAATTTGGGAAAATCTTTGAAAAGTGATACTTCGTCCTCCCATGTGGCGTCTTCAGTGGGGTAGTCCTTCCATTTTACTAAATTTTCTCTGATTACTCTGTTTCGCAGACTTCTTTCCCTAGTTAGAGTTACTTGCTAGTCAACTTTTCCCTAAGAAACTCTCAGTGTTGAGCTCGTCTTAAAAACCTTTACAAACCATTTCTATCATCTCAAAAACCAGATTAAATCCATTCTATAGAAGATCCATTTATCCACCTTGTCAACATGAGCGCGCTCGGTCTAACTGACGATTCAGAGCAATTAGCGTTTGACAAGTATCATGTATTCGAGCTATGCCAATCTGAATGCGCTGGGCGTGTTCTTGCCATCTTGAGCAATCTGCATTCGGCACAAGCTTCCACTATTGCACCAGAGGTACCCCCTCTGTGCTCTAACCTTGTTGAACAACAATATGTAAAGGGTTTTAAGAAGTATCATACCAAGAGTTCTTTTCGGCTTCCTATTAGTCTCGTACCTTAATACTTTTATATCTAGGTCATTTTCTAAGGAAGTCTATCATGTGCACAAAGAATGTGAATTGATTTCTTAATAACTATCTCAAACTCAAAATTCAAATTCTTGTCATACTATCGAGAACCTCTGTCTCATTTGCTAGATCCACCCTTAATTTCTTGATTGAATACTAACTTAACTTTAGATTCCTTAAATAATTTTGGGAAAGAAAATCATGTATACCATTATAATATATAAGTAACTCAGAGTTTTACATTGTCGACTTATAGTGGTTTACAAAACTGTCTATTGTTGTTGAGTTATAGGATTATTAACTATAGCCAAGCAAGTGGCTCATTCATCTTCCTCGTTCATTAAGGCTGGTTCTCCCATGATTGCATAAGCTCTAGATCCTCTTTCTCTTCCTCTACCTCGTCCTCCATTTCTACCTCCTCTTAGATTATCTCCTTGATTTTGAGGAATGGCTCTCGCAGTAGTTCGAGGGTTTTGCTCTTCTGGATAGTTATTTCTATAGTGCCCTATTTGATTTCATCCATAGCACCTAACGTCTGGGAAGGTCTACTCCAAATTCACTGTTGCAGCTACTCCACGTTGTTGATATCCTTGGACGAAAGTTCCTCTGGCTCTTTCCCTAAAGTTATTGAATCCATTATAGTTCCTTGTAGAGTTGGTTCCTTCGGCTACAAGAGGCTTAGCCCTAAGAAGGGCGACCTGAATTGATGTAGGCCTCATGGCTTTGAGACGTGTACTCAAGGATTTATTGAGGCCTTGACAAAAGCGAGCAATCTGCTGCTCCATTGTCATATGGGGAGCATAGCGTCGTAAGGACACAAACTTGGTATAGTATTCTTCTAGTGAAAGTCCTAGCTGACGTAGAACAAAGAATTCGTTCATCTTGATAGCCTGATGTGCAGGAGAAAGATAGCGTTCTTTGATTGCCTGCTTCATTTTCTCCCAAGACGGACTATTCATGGGATTATCTCTGTAGTGTTGCTTCCAACAAATTTTGGCATCTCCGCTGAGAGGGAACACACCCAACATTGTTTAGTTTTCCTGAGCAGTTTCTACAGTTTTAAAATAGTCGTCCATAGCATCTAACCATGCTTCGGCATCTCACTCTAAATTGGGTCCCTCTCCCTTGAAAGTAGGGAGTTGAACTTGCTTTAGTAGTAATTTTTTCTCTTGAGCAACAGTGTAAAGGCTATTTACACGAGTATTTCCCTGATATTAAATTAGTGGAATTTAGCACCAAATGAAATCTCTCTTACTTATGCTTTTAACTTATTTGCACACAGGATGAAGACAATTGCCAAGCCATAAACAAAACTGTTTATAGCATACCCATGAGAACCATAGTATGTACAAGAGTTAATACAATCCATGAAGGTCCTACTATATACAAGGGTGACGACAATCCTATACTAGAATCTTGTGGACTTTGGATGGATCAGATATAGGATCAAAATATACAACATCTTTTGGTCCATTAAAACTAGGGCCTACACCTATGGGCCTAATTCTACCTGGGTAGATTACTTTAGACACCTGATCAAACACCCACTGATTTTGTGATACTCGGACATCACCTATTACAAGGGTTTCCCATGGATTCTCCGTTCCAATGAAAAAGTATACTTCAATCACTTGAAGATCTTCGGCCCATTTGAGTCTCTTCATATTTAGTTCTAAATCTTCTAACTCTCCCGCATCAATGAAGAAAATTCCACCAGATCTTGACCAGCTGATCCTCCAAGTGGAAGGAGAAAATCTCTTATCTAGCCATTTCATCACGCTTTTTCGCATTGAATAGTGTCGGGATAGGCAAGCTCTCATGAACCTAATGTTGAAATCCATGGATTTGGAGTAGGCCTGATGGAAATCTTCCTGCAAAGATGGGGATAATTCTCTCTTTATTTTTCTCCCTCTTTTCAATTAAATACGTCTTTAATTTGAATTTGTCAGAGAGCAATTATTTCAACCTAATACCTTAAACTTTTCTCTAGGTCCAAGAATTTAATTAACACACGCTCTGATACCACTTGTGAGATCCCCAACCCCCCAATACCAAGATCGGGATGGGATCCTTGACAGGTCTCTAGGTTTGATAAAAATCAGAGTCTCTAAACAAGAAAAATCCAAGAAATAGACCTTTACCATTGATAATGGCTTGGGTCTATAGCCTTAGAAGAAAACCTAGTACTGTCTTGCAGTGAAAACAGGACAACATATTAAAGTCCAAAAAAATTTATTTCGACCCTATAACTTCCACAAATTGGGCTAAGGTATCCTCAACCAACGCTTTTTCCTCCCCTAACATATATGAGGACAAAGCCGCTGGTGGACTCCTATTTCAAGTGAAGATGTTTTCCAAACATTTTTAGTGCGTGGGGATGGATAGTTACCTGACTAATCAGGTCCACCCGTCCATGATTGACAACCTTAATCAATCCCCGCTTACCACCCCGTCCTCACACATGATTCATTTATTTTCTAATTACTAACATATTGTTTTAACATTTAAAAAATGGTTTCTTTTAAATATTCCATCACAGTAATTCTTTCAATCAAGTATTAAAGATAGTATTGAAAATAATTCTTTTAGAAAACAGACATCTTTAAACTTAAGACAGGGTACTGTCAATCAAAACATTGTCCATAATAACCATGATCAGTACTCTTTTTTGTCTCAAGACCACCTAAGGGTGAAAAAACGGCACCTATTCCTTATTCACAATCCGGAGTGGATAAACCCCCACCCAAGGTTCCAGGTGCGCATACACCAAATCAGTTGCCCATACAATCGAACGGCTCCCCTATGATAAAAACGGTATCTTAACTTATGTAGAAACATCAACATGACACGGAGTAGAAACTCATCATTCATGGGGGTAACCGACTTATCCCTGGCTGGAAAGCCATCATTATCATCAATTTATACCAAGGAGTCAGAGGTGTTTTGAGACAAGCTATCTTAAGGATGATGAATCATATCTTTCCTAATTCAACCAGTTTTAACCCAAACAATTCTTTCCTACTTCATAAACAAATGCACGTTGGTTTCTAGGAAGTTACCTTCCGTTTTTTACCAACTATTCCTTTTCTGATTCTTACTCACTCCTTATGTATGCAATGTTAACTTATAAAAGAACTTAAACTATTTTAAGACTTACTTGAATAATGGGAAACCCACCTGGGATTGATCGGCCATTTGCTGCTGCGCTGGCGCCTGAAGACTCTCCTCTATAGACCTACTACAAAGCCTAGCTTCATCGTCGTGCGACACTCTAGTTCTTTTTAGAGCTCTGTCCTCATCATCAGATGTAGAATTGGCTCAGGTCTTTTTAGGTGCCATAACTTCTTATCCTTATAAAAAGGATATCTAATCATTAGGTAAATTATTCAAAATTTAGATTCAACCTTTGTATTCAACCGTAACCCCATCCAAGGTTAAATTTATAATTTTAATTGGTAAATTCTTGACCTAGTAATTTCTTATTTGTCTATATAGTCATGATAGCTTTTTTCACAGCTTTCCTAAGATTTTTCTAAGCTATCCTAATTTTCTTATGATTTTCTATACCTTTTTTTCTTATTTTTCCATCGGATTTTAAGCCTCGAATTTGCTTATTTTGAGCTTAATATTATTTCTATTTATTTTCTCCTAAAGATTTTATTTCTTCAATTTTATATCACAGGTTTACACTTACTATAATTTTTCTAAAAACTTTTCACCGTAAAGTCTATTTATTTTAATTAATCTTTTGGCAAACATAATTTTTTAAACTCAATAATTAACTATGGTATAAATATCACAAGTAGATAAGGATGTTTCTGCTTTTGGTAATTATTGGATAATTACATAAATTCATTTTCTTTCTCGGATTTATACACAAAATCGGTTACTATTAGTTAAAATAATTAGCTAAACTAATTATCTAAGGTTTAAATAATTATCACGGGTTTTTTAACATGTATTTTACCTCTTATAGTTATCTCAAAGATTTTTGGATTGATTTGCTATTTTTTTCCTTTTATCTTACCTAAAAAACAGTGTTTTTCTATTGAGATAATTAGTTAAACTAGTTATTTGAGGTTAAGATAATTATCACGGGTTTTTAAAGATAATTTTTACCTCTAATAATTATATCAAAGATTTTTGGATTAGTTTGCTATTTTCTTCCTTTTATTTTCTCTTTAAAACAATGTTTTTTTGCTTAGATAATTAGTTACACTAATTATTTACGATTAAGATAATTATCACCGATTTTTCAAGATGATTTTTATCTCTCATAATTATCTCAAAGCTTTTTGGATTATTTTGCTATTTTTTCCCTTTTATTTTTCTTTAAAAACAGTGTTTTTCTGCTGAGATAATTATTTAAACAATTATCTGAGGTTAATATAATTATCACGGGTTTTTAAGATGTATTTTACCTCTGATAATTATCTCAAAGCTTTTAAGATTAGTTTGATCATTTTTTTCTTTTCTTTTTTCTTAAAAGCAGTATAATTATGCTTAAATAATTATAAAAATTACTCAAAAAATTAAAAAGATAATTTTTTTAGCATATTAACAATTTAACACAGCTCTGATAATTATCTCATCTTAATCTAAGTTTAATTAGTATAATTATCATTAATTTATGTTTAAAATGAGTAATTTCAGTCCTAATATAATCTAATAATTAATTAGATTAGTATTTCTAAGCTTAATCTCAATAATCAGCAGAGAATTTAGAATTAGAAAAAGAATTTAAAATATACATAGGTTTAATCTTCAATTAATTAAGAAAATATAAATAGATTAACATAGTTTTACTAATTAAAAAGGGTTAGTGCTAATTACCATTGATTAACCGACTAGAGCTTTGCTCTCTAGTGATTTCTGCGTAGAGGTTCCTCTAAATGAGAGAGAATTTCAAGGCTCCGAGTATGTTTTTTTGTGAAGAAATGGGGGAGTCTATTTATAGCTTTCAGGGCCCCTGGGCTGTTTCTGGCAGGTCCTGGCACCTCAAGCAAGTCCCCAGCTTCCAACTAATGCCACCTGCTGCTAAATCTGTCTTGGGCAGGTTCCACACAGCTCACAAGTGGTATCAGAGCGTGTGTTAATTAAAGTCTTGGACCTAGAGAAAAGTTTAAGGTATTAGGTTGAAATAAGTGCTCTCTGACAAATTCAAATTAAAGATGTATTTAATTGTAAAGAGGGAGAGAAAGAAAGAGAGAGAATTATCCCATATTTGCAAGAAGATTTCCATCATGCCTACTGCAAATCCATGGATTTTAACATTAGGTTCATGAGAGCTTGCCTATCCCGACACTATTCAATGCGAAAAAGCGTGATGAAATGGCTAGATAAGAGATTTTCTCCTTTCACTTGGAGGATCAGCTGGTCAGGATCTGGTGGAATTTTCTTCATTGATGCGGGAGAGTTAGAAGGTTTATAACTAAATATGAAGAGACTCAAATGGACCGAAGATCTTCAAGTGTTGAAGCATACTTTTTCATTGGAACGGAGAATCCAGAGGAAACCCTTGTAATAGGTGATGTCCAAGTATCACAAAATCAGTGGGTGTTTGATCAGGTGTCTAAAGTAATCTACCCAGGTAGAATTAGGCCCATAGATGTAAGCCCTAGTTTAAATGGACCAAAAGATGTTTTATATTTTGATCCTATATCTGATCCACCCAAAGTCCACAAGATTCTAGTATAGGATTGTCGTCACCCTTGTACATAGTAGGACCTTCATGGATTGTATTAACTCTTGTACATACTATGGTTCTCATGGGTATGCTATAAGCAGTTTTGTTTATGGCTTGGCAATTGTCTTCATCCTGTGTGCAAATAAGTTAAAAGCATAAGTAAGAGAGATTTCATTTGGTACTAAATTCCACTAATTTAATCTCAGGGAAATACTCGTGTAAATAGCCTTTACACTATTGCTCAAGAGAAAAAATTACTACTAAATCAAGTTCAACTCCCTAATTTCAAGAGAGAGGGACCCAATTTAGAGCGAGATGCCGAAGCATGGTTAGATGTTATGGACGAATATTTTAAAACTGCAAGAACTGCTCAAGAAAACCAAACAATGTTGGGTATGTTCCGTCTCAGTGGAGATGCCAAACTGTGAATAATTTAAACTATTTAAAGACTTAATTGAATAATGGGAAACCCACCTGGGACTGATTGGCCATCTGCTGCTGCGCTCGCGCCTGAAGACTCTCCTCTGTAGGCCTACTACTAGGCCCAGCTTCATCATCGTGCGATGCTCTAGTTCTTTTTAGAGCTCTACCCTCATCATCAGATGTAGGATTGGTTCGGGTCCTTTTAGGTGCCATAACTTCTTATTCTTTACAAAAAGGACGTCTAATCATTAGGTAAATTATCCGAAAGCTAGACTTAATCTTTGTATCCAATTTTACCCAAATCTAGGTTAAATTTATAGTCTTAATTGATAAATTATTGACCTAGTAATTTCTTATTTGCCTATACAAATATGATAACTTTTTCCAAAGCTTCCCTAAGGGTTTTCTAAGCTATCCTAATTTTTTTATAATTTTGTATATCTTTTTTCTAATTTTTCCATTGAATTTTAAGCTTGGAATCTGCTTATTTTGAGCTTAATATTATTTCTATTTATTTTCTTTTAAAGATTTCATTTCCTCAACTTTATATCACAGGTTTATACTTACTATAGTTTTTCTAAAAACTTTTGATCGCAAAGTCTATTTATTTTAATTAATCTTTTGCTAAAAATAGGACTTTTGGTCAATTATAATTTTCTAAACTCACTAATTAACTATGGTATAATTATCACAAGTAGATAAGGATGTTTGTGACCTATGGTAATTATCTTTTATTTTCCAACTTAATTATCTAATTTCCATCTTTAATTTTCATCTAAAATTAGTATAATTTGACTTAGATAAATATCTATACTAATTTTCTAATCAATGCCGTTTTTTGCATAACAGGTCTCTTACAGTCTTCTACAGTTTGTTCTATATAGCACGTGTTGTTCGCGCTTCGTTTCTCCTCTTTTCAGGCAGTTTTCACATCAGGTGCAACATTTATCATGGCTGACAACAACACAAATGTGTTCAAGATGTTTACTGCTGCTGAGGACAGATTGGATGGGGACAATTACCCTATGTGGGCTTACTCATGATGCAACATGTCCTTGTGTCAAAGGGCGTCTGGAATATTGTGCAGGACATTGATGTACGTCCTGGTTCTGAGGATGTAGGCGAAGTTGTATGTCTTGCTGCAAGGATTGTTGATGTTAGAGTTGTTTTGCCTACGACAGAACAAGATTGTTGGGATGTAAAGGATGTGCAGGCTCATGCGTTGATTGCGTTGTCTGTGAAGCGCACCATTACTCCTCACATTTGTTCAGTGAAATCTGCAAAACATGCTTGGGATATTTTGCAAGAGTCGCTTTCCAAAAAAAAAAAGGATTAGATAGTGCGCAAGTGAACATGCTTCTATTGCTGCTCAAAGAAAGGGTGGTAACAGCAATGCAGTCACTTCTTATGGTTCTTCTACGAGTGGAAAATCACATGTTCCTAATGCTTCTCAGCAATTCGTCTAGAAATTCTGGTAATAAGGGCAAAAAGAAGATGCATTGTCATTATTGTAAAGCTAATGATCACTTGATCAAGCAGTGTCCTAAGTTGAAGGCCAAAGAGGCTAAGAACAAAGAGAGTGGTTCCACTGCAAATGCTGGTTCCACTACAAATGCAGCTATTGTTGAGTCTTCTGTGAAAGGAGACTGTGATGTTGATGTTGATGCAGAACCGGTTTTTAGTGCAGAGTGTACCTATAATCCTGTTGTCCATGATGCATGCATGTCAATTGCTGCAAATTCACATGTGTGGTATTTTGACAGTGGTGCTACAAAGCACATTACCTTGCATCGTGATTTGTTCACCTCTCTTGAGTCTGTCCCTCATGGGAATTCAGTTAGTTGTGCCAACAATGCCTCTTATCCGGTTCAGAGAGTTGGAAAGATTGTGCTTACTGCTGCAAATGACAATTCTTTCACACTTGTTGATGCACTTTATGTACCTGGGATCAAGAAGAATCTTTTCACTGTATCTGCACTTGCTAGACTTGTCCTTGTAATCAAATTTGTGGATGGCAGATGTACAGCACTACATGATCTCAATTTCGGTGATGAAATTATTGCATATGGCATTTTATGCCGTAGGTTGTATAAGCTCACTTTGTATGACAAGTGTGGGTAGAATTTTGCAAATGCAATTTTGGATTCAAAGCCTATTTCAGATGCAAAACTTTGGTATGTACGTTTTGATCATCTAAATTTTGCCACTTTGTTGCGTTTGCAGAAAGCTAATATGGTTGCTTCTTTTTCGCCTCTTGAAGCACCTGTGAAACACGTTTGTGAAGGCTGTATTTTGGGTAAGATGCAATGTTCTAAGTTCCAAAGGATGGTCCAATTAGGGCCACATGCAGGTTGCAGCTTGTGCATAGTGATGTTTGTGGGCCCATGCAAACTCCGTTCTTGGGTAATTACCTTTACTTTGTAACTTTCATTGATGATTACTCTAGGCATGCATGGGTATTTCTGCTTAAAGCGAAGTCCAAAGTTTTTATGTGCCTCAAATAATTTCTGGCTATGGATGAAAATGTCTCGAAATGTACTATGGCACCCTTCGAGGGGGGGAGTATATGTCTCATGAATTTAATGCATTTCTGGCTAGTCGTGGGATAAAACACCGATGTACAGTGCCTTATACACCTCAACAAAATGATGTTGCTGAGAGAAAAAATAGGTCACTTACGAAAATGGCACGATGTATGATCAACAGTCAAGCTTTGCTGCATTCTTTTTGGCTTGCCACTTATGTACTAAACAGGTGTCCTACAAAAGCTTTGCACTCTATTATTCCATATGAAGCATGGCATGATAGAAAGCCTTCTATTGAGCACATGCATGTTTTTGGCGGTTTGACATATGCTTTGGTGCTACAAACACAACGTAGAAAATTGGATGATAAGGTTGTCAAATGTATTTTTGTTGGTTATAGTGTTGAAAGCAAAGGTTACAGGTTGTATCATCCACAAACAAAGCGTATTCTGGTTTCACGGGATGTTGTGTTTGTGGAAGATTCTGTTTAGCCCTTGCTGTCATGTACTAGAGACAGTAATGTAAGCTCACATGACATTTATAACACTTTGCTGCCTCTTTTCAGTGGTGGAAGTACGAATGTAAATTTCAATGAGGCAAATGTACAGTCTATGGGGGTTTCTAAAAATGTTACAGATCAGCCTATTATTGATGTAGATGTACATGATGTACTTGATGAGGAAAGGGCTGAAAATGAGCAGACTAGAGGTATGCAAAAATGGCTCGTGCATACATTACGTGAAAGTAAATTGGATGCACCTTTGTCTAGTCGTACTCGTTCAGGTTCTCACCATGCATCTTATGCATCAGATTGTTATGCTTTGGCTGTGTCTAGCTTACATGATGTTGATGAACCTTTGTCTTTTGATGAAGCATAGAATTCAAAAAATTGGATGACTGCCATACAATCAAAATATGATGCACTTACAGAAAACGACACATGAGCAAAAAGGCCATTGGTACGAAGTGGGTCTACAAGTTGAAATGCAAGCCGAATGGTGAGATGATCGCTATAAGACTTGACTTGTTGCAAAGGGTTATGCACAGCAAAAAGACATAGATTATACGGGTTGAAGCAATCTCCTCGTGCTTGGTATGAGAAGGCTGACAATCATTTGGTCAAACGAGGCTTCTGTAACAGTTCAATAGAAATCACATTGTATGTCAAGCGTGAGGGCGATGTACTTCTCATTGTTGTTCTTAATGTGAATGATTTGCTGATCATTGGTCCCAATGAGGCTCATATTGTTGAATTCAAGGCTGATTTGAATGCTACTTTCAAGATGAAAGATTTGCGGCCATTCCATCATTACTTGGGTATACAATTTAAGCAGTGTGATGGTGGTATTGCCTTGTGTCGAAAAAGTTACATAGAAACATTGCTATGTAAGTTTGGACTTGAGGATTGCAAACCTATTGCCACTCCCATGGAACCATGTTTGAAATTAAATCTTCATGATGCTGGTGATCCCACAGATGTCACTCTTTACCAAGCTGTTGTTGGATGCCTCATTTATGTATGCAGCACGAGGCCCGATATTCAGTTTGCAGTCTCATAGGTTAGCAGATTTATACATAGCCCAGGGTCTAAGCATTGGCGGCGATAATGATCCCCCCTTGGGATAAAACAAACCAAGATGTAAAGTGCCACTCAAGTAGCGGAAAATCCTCTTGACAGCCTAGACTTACATGCTTTTTCGGACTCAAATTGCGCTGGTTGTTTTGACACGCAAGTGTCCACAAGTGGTTTTTGTTTCATGCTTGACAGTTCGTGTATATCATGGTTGAGCAAGAAGCAACCTACTATGGCCACTTCTAGTCGTGAGACTGAGTACAGGGTAGTCTTCACAGCTACAATTGACTGTGTATGGATTAGACACCTTATGACTGATTTGGATGTTGGACAGGACACTGCCTATAATGGAATTTGCCTATTCAATTTGAGAATAGCGGAATTTAATGAGAGTACTTTCAAGAAATGATTTTGTGAGCATAGCGGGTATACATAATTGAAGATAGCAACATAATCATAGCAATTAGTTAACTTGGCATAGACAATACTTTTGCAAGAGAGAGAGTTTAGAGAACATGACAACAATTGAGGACCGGATTTATGTGGAGCCGGTCCCCCCTCCAATAGGCATTTGTATTATGATTTCTCCCATAAAGAGAGACTTGTTACAATACAGTCTTTGTGTTCCTTGTGACCTAGGTGATGCCATGAAGATGGAGGGCTTCATGCACCACAAACATAACATAAACTTGAAGAAAGCTTTAACTATACCAAGCCTCAGTCCCAAGACCTCAAACACCTTCGAAGGTGGAGAGAGCTAGCAGGGAATGAGGGTAGGGAAGAGGAAGAAGAAACATTTCGTAGGAGAAAGAATTAGTTCCTCACTTATCATACTCTTGTTGCTAGCATACATAATAGCATAGTAATGAAGAAGAAGGAGATGGCAAGCTTAAGCATTGAAGCATGGCTCTTGGTTGGATTTGCACTCCATAGCCAAGAGTGTTGGTGTAGGCTCTCAACCTCTACTTGCTTGGAGAGGGAGCTCTTGCACTTTGCATATCACACAATGAGAGTGCTTGTGAGTGTGTGTGGGTGAGTATACCCCCTAGGCACCCCCCTAGCTTGCTTGGGTCGACCCCCCCTTGTAGCTCATGCCTGAAGCTCATTGGACCCCTCCAGGCCTAGCCAATCACAAGCAGGAGCCATTACAAGCAACATGGGTAGCCTTGGGACAAGTGTCCCCCTTTCCCCTTTGAGAGAGAGGACTTGATAAATGCTAAAACAATTAGATAATTCATGTAATTTATCATTGGACCCCTTTGAAGCCTAGCCAATAGGCTTCAAGCAACACATGAAGGTAACATGGGTAGGGGCCTGACATGTGTCCTTGCTGCCTCTTCAAGATGGGCTTCCCTTGTGTGTGTGAGTGGGTGTTCTCTCTCTAGGCCCTAGGAAAAGGGCTCGCCCCCCCTCTTGTAGGAATGATTTTGACTTTTAGGTGATCAAGCACCTTACTCACCAAGCAGGACAAAGCACTTGAACTAGGGGGGGTTCCCACAAGCATCTCATGCAAGCTTCTCAAGGCACCTCAAGTACTTTAATCATGCAGCAAGTCAAGCACCTCAAGCATGGAGCCAGTCAAGCACCTCAAGCATCTTAATCAAGCACCTCAAGCATGAAAAACACCTCAAGCATGACAAGCACCTCAAGCAGGACAAGCACCTCGAGCTTGGGCCGGGTTCCCACCTCAAGCTCAGCCCTAGCTTACTTAAGGTCAAAAGGACTTTTACACACATTTATTGGAGGTCTTCAATGAAGCTAACCCTAAGGTCTTATGCTCCATTGGTTAGCCTTGCTCTTTGATAGACCATCTCCCTTTTGGGCCCCTTTACATTGGCCCCGTGTTGAGATAGATCTAAAAGCACATACCTATATCTTAACACTTGTTCCCGTTTATTCTCCCACATTAAGTGATCAATTTAATATGAGAAAATCATTTGGGTTAGTTAGATATTAGATTTTATGACATTACCTCTCTCTTGAAATCATAGTCGTCCTCGACTATGAGGTAGAAGAGATAAAGTCTTAGTCATTAGTCAATCGTACTTAGCAGGTAAAGGATCCCTTTTTACCCTACGACATCTTTCCAAGATGGATGACTAATCCATTTGGTGCTTGGGAGACATAGCTGCCGCAAGCATGTCTGCTCTTTAGTCCATTTCATTCTCCCAAAGTAGAGTGACAAATTCTACTTGGTGTTTGAGAGACGTCGTCATCACAAACATGATTCTAAGCATGCATACTAGTTAAATTTGTGCACAGTTAAAAAGAGGACTAGTCATATAAGACAAAAACATGAGTTATTTAAAAGAAATTTGTACATTTGCTTACTCTAATGTAGCATTGTAAGCATTGACAAGGTTCATACTATCCTTAAGTTGTACTCCTTGCATCCATTTAGCATCTTCAAAAGGATAATTTTTGAACTTAATAAGATACCGTCGGATAATCTTACCATGTCGTAGTACCTTGTCTTCATGCCGAAGGATAGCTTCGGGTTGTAGCACCTCTTCTTGGTCTTCAACTTCGGGAGGGTCTTCAATAATTGGTTCAACTGGTGGCTCTCCTTTGTAGGGCTTAAGTAAGCTTACATGAAAGGCATTGTGTATAAGCCAATGGTTGGGCAACTTGAGTTGATAAGCCGTCTCATTGATAGGCTTCAAGATTTGGAAAGGACCATAGTATCTTTTTGCTAGTTTAGCATAATACTTTTGATGGCCCGTAGGATTTTTGCCCGTCGTTTGCCTTAATCGACCCTTAGGAAACTTGAGTAAGACCCAATCATTTTCTTTGAACATTAAGGCTCTTCTGTGCTTATCAGCAGCAGCTTTTTGCCTTTGTTGAGAGATGGCTATAGCCTCCCTAATCTTTTGAAAAGATTCTTGTAGGTCACGGCTATACTCATCGGCGGCGAAGATCTTCCCATGTACTTTCAGTAGCAAGGGACTTTTAGGTCTTCCTTCTATGATCTCGAAAGGTGCTTTGCCCGTAGAAGTATGTACAGTATTATTGTAGGCATACTCTACTAGCGGTAAATACTTTTCCCATTGTGAGCGTTGATCTACTTCGGTAACATAAGTCTTGAGTAGATCGAGTATCGTAAGATTGGCTATCTCACTTTGGCCATCCGTTTGTGGGTGATAGGCCGAAGAGAAATTCAATCTTGTTCCTAGATTTTCAAAGAAACCTTTCCAGAAATTACTGGTCATTCTAGGATCTCTATCTGACACGATGGATGTGGGTAATCCATGGTGTTTGAAAATCTGAGATATGAAGAGAGTTGCCATTTGATGTGCCTTAATAGTCTTTTTGACAGGAATAAAATGTGCTTGCTTGCTAAACCTGTCGACTATTGTCCATATTCCTGTATTCCCATGGATAGACTTGGGTAATCCAAAGATGAAATCCATGGATATACTCTCCCATGGTGAATTTGGAATAGGCAATGGCTGGAGTAATCCAGGTTGCTTCCCTCTATCATACTTGGTCTTTTGGCATACTACACATTTTGAAACATACTCTTGTATGTCCACTTTCATGGTAGGCCAATAGAAATACGTCTCTACTCCTCGGAGAGTAGGTTGAATACCTCTATGCCCTGCATATGGAGGAGCATGGGATTCATACATAACCTTCTCACGAAGGGAATGGGTAACACATAGCCTATTGCCGTGGAGAAGATAACCATCCTGCAAGGTGAATGGTTCCTCTTTCTTCCCCAAAGCAAGGGCTGACATTATGTCTCTAAAGTCAGGGTCAGTAGCATACTCATCTATCATAGAGGATAGATCATTGTGAGTAGCTATAGACACCGCATTAACTTTTGGTCGTCGTGAAAGTGCATCGGCAACTTGATTGTGCTTACCAGCTATGTGAGCAATATGGAAATTAAATTGCGAAAGAAAATTTGCCCACCTCATTTTTTTGTCGGAAAGCTTGGTTTGCGTCATGAAATACTTGAGACTTTGGTGGTCGGTTCGTAGGATAAATGGAGTCCCCAATAGGTAGTGCTTCCATGTGCCTAGGGCATGTAGAACAGCTAAAAGCTCTTTCTCATAAATGCCCAAGACTCGTTCATCACTATTGAGCCTTCGGCTCTCATATGCTATGGCATGCCCTTCTTGAAGCAAAACCGCTCCAAGGCAATCACCACAAGCATCACATTGGACCTCAAATGGCTTTGAGAGATCCGGAAGCACGAGGACTGGGTGGGAAGTAAGCTTCTCTTTGAGTTTTTCAAAAGCATTTTGCTCCTTAGCAGTCCATACAAACTTAACGTTCTTCTTTGTTAAGTCGTGTAGTGGTCCTGCTACTTGAGAGAATTTTGCTATGAAGCGTCTATAGTATGCACACATACCAATAAAGCTTCTTAGCTCATGTAGATTCCTTGGGTTAGGCCATGATTTTATTACCTCTAACTTTGATGGATCCATACGAATACCTTAGGCCATGATTTTATTACCTCTAACTTCATCCACTATCCTTATTTGATGATAGCCACTCTTAAGGTCAATCCTACTGAAGTAGGTAGAGCCTTGTAGCTTATCAAACAGATCTTCTACCCGAGGCACGGGAAATCTGTTTTTGATAGTGATATGGTTTAGTGCTCGATAGTCCACACACATACGGTATGTACCATCTTTCTTTTGCACTAAAAGGACTGGAGAACAAAAGGGAGAGGAACTAGGCCTCACCATCCCTTTGTCTACCAATTCTTGTACTTGCCTCATAATCTCCTCTTGTTGAGTTTGTGAGACTCGATAAGGAGGTTTGTTAGGCAGTGAGCTTCCTGGAAGGAGCTCAATACAATGGTCATCATCCCCTCGTTTTGGAGGTAGGTCCATAGGGATATCATCGATGAACACATCTTGGAATCCTTTTAGAAAAGTAGACAAGTCTAACTCTTCTTGATTCCTATCATTTTCATTTGATGAAACATTATTAGCTTTTAGAGACTCTTTGACATAAATCATGTACGCAGAAATTGAGCTCTTCATTGATTTATCAAAAGAAAGAGGATTTACAAGTGGAATAGTGCAACCACGCTCACTAGCATCTATATACATGTTCTTTTCCCTGTAGGTGAAGTAAATTCTCCTTTCAGGGAACTTCATGTTGGCAGCCGTGCGATCAAACCATGGTGCTCCTAGGATAACATCCTGATGTTGGAGAGGAGAGATGAAGAAGTCAGTAGCATACTCATCTATCATAGAGGATAGATCATTGTGAGTAGCTATAGACACCTCATTAACTTTTGGTCGTCGTGAAAGTGCATCGGCAACTTGATTGTGCTTACCAGCTATGTGAGCAATATGGAAATTAAATTGCGAAAGAAAATTTGCCCACCTCATTTGTTTATCGGAAAGCTTGGTTTGCGTCATGAAATACTTGAGACTTTGGTGGTCGGTTCGTAGGATAAATGGAGTCCCCAATAGGTAGTGCTTCCATGTGTCTAGGGCATGTAGAACAGCTAAAAGCTCTTTCTCATAAATGCCCAAGACTCGTTCATCACCATTGAGCCTTCGGCTCTCATATGCTATGGCATGCCCTTCTTGAAGCAAAACCGCTCCAAGGCAATCACCACAAGCATCACATTGGACCTCAAATGGCTTTGAGAGATCCGGAAGCACAAGGACTGGTTGGGAAGTAAGCTTCTCTTTGAGTTTTTCAAAAGCATTTTGCTCCTTAGCAGTCCATACAAACTTAACGTTCTTCTTGGTTAAGTCGTGTAGTGGTCCTGCTACTTGAGAGAATTTTGCTATGAAGCGTCTATAGTATGCACACATACCAATAAAGCTTCTTAGCTCATGTAGATTCCTTGGGTTAGGCCATGATTTTATTACCTCTAACTTTGATGGATCCATACGAATACCATCGTGAGAGATAATATGGCCTAGATATTGAATCTCTTGAAGGAAGAATTCACTTTTCTTTTGGTTGAGAAAAAGTTTGTTCTCCCTCAAGGCTTGAAAAATCACTTGGAGATGTTGCTTATGTTCCTCCAAAGACTTGGAGTAGATGATGATATCATCGAAGAACACTCCAGTGAATTTTCGATATGGTCTAAAAATTTTCTCCATCAAACGATTGAACGTAGCTGGTGCATTAGTCAAGCCAAAAGGCATAACTAGATATTCATAAAGACCAAATGTTGTGCGAAACGCGGTCTTTAAGATATCTTCATCCACTATCCTTATTTGATGATAGCCACTCTTAAGGTCAATCCTACTGAAGTAGGTAGAGCCTTGTAGCTTATCAAACAGATCTTCTACCCGAGGTACGGGAAATCTATTTTTGATAGTGATATGGTTTAGTGCTCGATAGTCCACACACATACGGTATGTACCATCTTTCTTTTGCACTAAAAGGACTAGAGAACAAAAGGGAGAGGAACTAGGCCTCACCATTCCTTTGTCTACCAGCTCTTGTACTTGCCTCATGATCTCCTCTTGTTGAGCTTGTGAGACTCGATAAGGAGGTTTGTTAGGCGGTGAGCTTCCTGGAAGGAGCTCAATACGATGGTCATCATCCCCTCGTTTTGGAGGTAGGTCCATAGGGATATCATCGATGAACACATCTTGGAATCCTTTTAGAAAAGTAGACAAGTCTAACTCTTCTTGATTCCTATCATTTTCATTTGATGAAACATTATTAGCTTTTAGAGACTCTTTGACATAAATCATGTACGCAGAAACTGAGCTCTTCATTGATTTATCAAAAAAAAGAGGATTTACAAGTGGAATAGTGCGACCACGCTCACTAGCATCTATATACATGTTCTTTCCCCTGTAGGTGAAGTAAATTCTCCTTTCAGGGAACTTCATGTTGGCAGCCATGCGATCAAACCATGGTGCCCCTAGGATAACATCCTGATGTTGGAGGGGAGAGATGAAGAAGTCTTCTTTGTCGACAGAGCTTTGGACATGAAGCCTCAACTTCCCAATCAAGGGAGTAACGGAGGCTTGTTGTCCCTTGAAAGCTGCATCAGCTGTTACTATATCTCCCATCTCAAAAGCTTGAATGCCCAACTCTATTGATATGAAGTTGAGAGTAGAGCCAGGGTCAAACAAGATGAAGGCATCATGCTCTCTTACCTTTCCCCAAGCATAGGAGAGTGATGATCCTTTGCAATGAGCATCCTCTTTTGGAGCTTCGATGGTGGAAGCCCTAGGAGTCTCATTGCGAGTATTCTTCTTGGGGCAAGAACGATAGCCATGTCCTTGCTCCCCACACTTGAAACACTTATGGTCCTTGCGAAAAGCTTCAAGCTCTTCAGGAGAGAGTTTGTTTTTACCTTTGTAAACTCCCTTCTCCTTGGACCGATTGTTGTTGTTGTTGTTGGAAGTGCCTTGGGAATTATTTTGAGCATTGGATTTCCCCTTTGCATCATTTTTATCTTTGTTTTCCATGGGCTTGACATTACGTCTAGCCCCTTGATGGAAATTGATGCGTGAAGCAACCATGGTGTGGTGGATTACTTCGGTAATAGTACCGGGCCGTTGAGAGTTGATATATTCGGCCATCTCTTCAGGTAATCCCGCACAGAATTGTTGTCTTTGCTCGGCAAAGTCTATCTTTTGAAAGACAGTAGCTTTGAGATGTAAATCCCAAAACTTATCTACATACTTGTTGATAGACTCATGAGAGAGGAGCTTCAAGCCGCGCCATTCGGTAAGAACTTTATCTTTAGTATCGCTTGGAAGAAATTGCTTCATGATGGAAACTCGTAGAGTTTTCCATGTCTTTGGGGCTTCTCCATTGCCACGAAGGCTAGCCCACCATTGACGAGCTGATTTTTGGAAGTGCATAGCTACATGGCGTAGCTTGGAGGACTCTGTGAAGCCCTCGTCCCCAAAGGCCGCATCAAATTGCTAGATGAAGGCCAACACTTTGTCGGTAGCACCAAAGGTGCCATCGTAGGTGAGAAAAGAGATACTCTTTCCTCCCTCCTTGAACTTCTTTAGCTTTTGTGACCTTCGCCATGCAGGAAATGATTTGCGATGCTCTCCCCTCTTGTATTCTCTAGGAGAATAGCCATAACTTTCATCGGAAGAGAAGGAAGGTGAAGAAGAAGGAGAAGAGGGTGACCCCTTCCTAGCCCTTTTCTTCCTTTGTTTCCTCTCTTGCCTTTGAGAGTGATGAGGAGAAGGACTATGGGTTGCTCTTTTCCTCTTGGGAGGAGTAAGCGATTGTCTAGACCGCCTTCTTCGTGGAGCCACATCTTCAGAAGAACTTAGACTTTCATTGCTTTCTTTCTCTTTGGATTCCTCCTCTCGAATGGGAGAGAGTCTTCTTTTGGGGGTCTCTTCAAGAGGCCTCCTAAGCTCTCTCTCCTCTTGGAGAGGAAGGGAAATTCCATAGGCACGAAGTTTTTGGGTAACTTCGGCTTGCAAGGTAGGGTTGCCCATAGCTTGTTGCAACCTAGTCACAAGATAATTCACAAACATGGGAGCATCATCATTAGCACCTTCATGTGCAAAATCAAAGCTATCAATGTTCATTCTACTCTCTTGATTATTGTCAGCCATGTTAACAAAATTTTATGTATGTACTTAGTGTATGCTTTGGCAATTCAAAACCTTAGTTGCCACTCCTCTTAGCCTTTGAAAATCGGCTCTTAAGTATCTACACCCACGGCTCAAAGTGGTTAATTATAGAGAGTAGAGGAGTAGGTCTAACATAGCAGAGTTGCCAAGGGCTAGCTCCTTTCGGAATTCTTATGGCTCAATAATGGTAAAGCCGTAGGCAAGTCTAAAAAGACTCCATTATTAAGTCCAAAGCTCCCGAGGTGTGCACCATCCCCCACATAGTGGGCTTAACAAAACCGGTATTAGATCCCAGTTCCACTTACTCTATTATAATTAACAACATCAACCATTTATAGGCTACTTAAGGACCTCTCTTCTTAAGCAAGAAAAGAGAAACCAAATGCTCTGATACCAATGTAATGGAATTTGCCTATTCAATTTGAGAATAGCGGAATTTAATGAGAGTACTTTCAAGAAATGATTTTGTGAGCATAGCGGGTATATATAATTGAAGATAGCAACATAATCATAGCAATTAGTTAACTTGGCATAGACAATACTTTTGCAAGAGAGAGAGTTTAGAGAACATGACAACAATTGAGGACCGGATTTATGTGGAGCCGGTCCCCCCTCCAATAGGCATTTGTATTATGATTTCTCCCATAAAGAGAGACTTGTTACAATACAGTCTTTGTGTTCCTTGTGACCTAGGTGATGCCATGAAGATGGAGGGCTTCATGCACCACAAACATATCATAAACTTGAAGAAAGCTTTAACTATACCAAGCCTCAGTCCCAAGACCTCAAACACCTTCGAAGGTGGAGAGAGCTAGTAGGGAATGAGGGTAGGGAAGAGGAAGAAGAAACATTTCGTAGGAGAAAGAATTAGTTCCTCACTTATCATACTCTTGTTGCTAGCATACATAATAGCATAGTAATGAAGAAGAAGGAGATGGCAAGCTTAAGCATTGAAGCATGGCTCTTGGTTGGATTTGCACTCCATAGCCAAGAGTGTTGGTGTAGGCTCTCAACCTCTACTTGCTTGGAGAGGGAGCTCTTGCACTTTGCATATCACACAATGAGAGTGCTTGTGAGTGTGTGTGGGTGAATATACCCCCTAGGCACCCCCCTAGCTTGCTTGGGTCGACCCCCCCTTGTAGCTCATGCCTGAAGCTCATTGGACCCCTCCAGGCCTAGCCAATCACAAGCAGGAGCCATTACAAGCAACATGGGTAGCCTTGGGACAAGTGTCCCCCTTTCCCCTTTGAGAGAGAGGACTTGATAAATGCTAAAACAATTAGATAATTCATGTAATTTATCATTGGACCCCTTTGAAGCCTCGCCAATAGGCTTCAAGCAACACATGAAGGTAACATGGGTAGGGGCCTGACATGTGTCCTTGCTGCCTCTTCAAGATGGGCTTCCCTTGTGTGTGTGAGTGGGTGTTCTCTCTCTAGGCCCTAGGAAAAGGGCTCGCCCCCCTCTTGTAGGAATGCTTTTGACTTTTAGGTGATCAAGCACCTTACTCACCAAGCATGACAAAGCACTTGAACTAGGGGGGGGTTCCCACAAGCATCTCAGGCAAGCTTCTCAAGGCACCTCAAGTACTTTAATCATGCAGCAAGTCAAGCACCTCAAGCATGGAGCCAGTCAAGCACCTCAAGCATCTTAATCAAGCACCTCAAGCATGAAAAACACCTCAAGCATGACAAGCACCTCAAGCAAGACAAGCACCTCGAGCTTGGGCCGGGTTCCCACCTCAAGCTCAACCCTAGCTTACTTAAGGTCAAAAGGACTTTTACACACATTTATTGGAGGTCTTCAATGAAGCTAACCCTAAGGTCTTATGCTCCATTGGTTAGCCTTGCTCTTTGATAGACCATCTCCCTTTTGGGCCCCTTTACATTGGCCCCGTGTTGAGATAGATCTAAAAGCACATACCTATATCTTAACACTTGTTCCCGTTTATTCTCCCACATTAAGTGATCAATTTAATATGAGAAAATCATTTGGGTTAGTTAGATATTAGATTTTATGACACTGCCAACACTATCTACACTGAGAGTTAGAGCGCATTGGCAGTTGCGAGGAACCCAGTTTTTCATGCTCGCACAAAGCACATTGAGGTGCATTACCACTATGTCAGGGAGAGGCTCTAAGCAGGAGAGATCACCTTGGCTTATGTGCCAACGCAGGATAACCTTGCAAATCTTTTCACAAAGGCATTGTCTCGTGAAAAGTTCGAAGCTTTTGACAAAGCTTTGGGCTTACTCCCCTTTGTAGACTGATCATGTCCTCAGGGCATGGCACTTCTATTCACTCATGTGCCATCACTCGTTCAACGCATCACTCCAAGGGGGATTTTTTACCATATACATGTGGTAGTGATGTGTGTGAACACACTTAGGACCACTGGGGTATATTTTCCCTCCGAGGAGGTTTTTTTCCCCATGCATTGTATATCGCCGATTCATTCTAGGGCTATCTATCTTTCCATTGCACACTAAGTAAAACACTCTCTATTGTGTGCCTTGAGCTTCCTTCGTCTTCTCCAAGCTGTGTGTGTTCTCTTGCAACCCTAATTCCAACATCTACTATTCTCTTTGTTTTGAGATACGCTCATAGTTGCGCCTTCTTTGCTATATTTCCCTTTAATCATGTCTCACTTTAACAGTCATATTGCAAAAGTCCAAGATATAGCTTTTAGTATGGCTTTTCTTTCTTATGATACCAAAAATATGGACATTGATGGTAGTGTCTTCTGCTGCTTGTAGTAGTGCATAAATTTTTACTCTTTTTTTTTAGCGCTTAAAGAAAAATTAGTATTTTTGAGGCAAATCTCAAAATTTTGTAAGGGGGGTTACATTAAATCAAATTCAAGCACAATGCTTTTTCTCAAAAACTTGAAAAATTGATGTATGAAAAATTTTAGGGGCAACTTTATTTTATTTGAGGGTTTTTACACTCAATTTCTCTATACTTTGTAGGTTTCCTCACCTTCAAATCTATAATTTCAAGATAAACTTCAAAATTTGGAGGTGGGATTACACTAAGTCGAGAATTTTTTGAGCATTCGGCTATACTTTGTTTTTTCCCAAAAAATTTAAAGGTAAATTTACTATATTCTAAGGGTTTTTCACTAAACTTCTCTGCATGGTGTAGATTCTCTAAACTTTAATTTAGGTTCTTTGAACTTGGTTTTTTGAAACGTGGATTTAGAGGTATTCTTACTTGCATGGACAACAAGATGGGCATGGACATGGGGGGGGTTTCTTTTGTAGCACATAATGTGGACGAGCATTAATCTCTCAAATCTTGGTTTGCCATGCCTTAGCTAATTTGTTGTTGTGCCTGCACTAGTATTTTCCTTTACATACGTTGCACACAAAGTGTAAATTGTCTTGCTCATGGAAAGGCTTGAGTTTGTGTTGCACCTCCGCATAGTCTAAACGAAGCCGTACATTGAAAACGGCGTACAATCAACTCTTGATTGTTAATGAAACTTCTTTTATATGGGAACTTGTCATGCTTGGTTAGGACGACTAATTTCAATATGAGTAGTACTACTTGTTCTATAGCTTTATTTTCTTTTACGTTGGAGCTATACACTCCAAAGGTTTCTAAGGTTTTAGGAGCACAAATGGAGATAGAGTGTGCACGGGATAGGAGAGATCAAGCAACATGGAGTTGGCGGCCTAGGGTTTGTTGCTGATGAGTTCCTACCCCACCCACACCCAATTGGCCTCATTTTCCCCTGACTCGCCGCATGTGCTCTCACCTCCACCTTCCTTCCCTTCCCCAACTGATTTTAGACGACGACTCCTTCCCTCTATTCACGCACCAATGAGTCCTCAATGTTTCCTCCTGCTATCCCATCATGGAAATAACACTTAATTGTACACTATTAATTCAGCATCCTATTACATACACATCAAAGCTAGCATGAATTTTGTTTCAAAATAGAAGGCAAGATATGCACACTCAATATTGTACATAATACCAAACAATAGTGACATGAAAAGCTACTCAAACTCCTTTGGTACGTGTTAAGATGGGAGAATTTAATTCAAAAGTCAACAAGAAAATATTCACTTGTCTAATTTTTTAAAAAACTACAATTTTTATTTGTTTTGTATTGAACATAAAAATTTGATAGCCCATTTACATATCTAAGGGAAATAGTGAGGATGCACATACAAACTACACAATCAATATCTTTGCTAATCCTCCTTCAATGTTTGTGACGTTGAAATGATGTTGTCAAATCGAGACGAATGTGGAATGAGCAAAAGAATGTAACTTTATTCGGATAGGCACGGGCCTCTGGCTATGTGAATTTTAAGAGAAGTTGAGCCAAAATACACACTGACAAAGAATTTGACACTTTTAGATGCTACAAACACCATGATTCAATTAAATCAATCTTATACAACTTTTCCGTTACAAGTTTTTTCCCACTTTCTCGGGTTCCCTCTTCCTTAGTTCCCTATTTTGAGTTCGATTATAGCCCGATTTCCATATCCTAAATCTCCTTGCTATGAGGTATACTCCCATGCATCTTACCTTCTAAACGCCTTCCCTAATTCTTGGTTCTCTGACTCTGTATCCCTTACTCTTAGTATGCCCACCTCGAATCCCTACTCTAGGTTTTTTCCTATTGAATTCTCTCTCTTTCAATTTTCCTTCCTGAACAAACTTTGAGTGCCTTCTAATGGCTTCAAAGCACATTGGAATGCCCTCAATCGGTTTGGAAGCCTCCTTGAATTCCCTGACCTTTACTTAATGCCTTCCACTCTATCTTCCTTGCTAAATGTCCTCGAATTCTCCCCTCGGATTACCAACTCCATGTTTTTACAGCTAAATCGCATTCCAATTGGCTTAGAAACCCTCTATTTATAGCTCCTACCATACCTAATCCCATTTCAATTGGCTTAGAAATCCCCTATTTATAGCTCCTATCCTACCTAATCCTGGCTTTTCACCCCCACATGGTTGGCATAAAAAAATGCCACGTGTAAAACCCAAAAGATGATGGCTACCTTCTTGACCCTTACCAAGCATGCTTCTTTGGTCCAAAACACAATGGCTTGGGAGCTTGATGAATTCTTCATTATGTAGCATAGTTCATAAGCCCCAAAAGCATCTCACACCATCCTACTTACTACATCGTTGCATTATTGAGCTTTTAAACTCGCATGTTCATGTTGCCTCCCCATTATAATGTTGATCGTCCAATTAGATGTTGCCCAAGCCCAAAGATCCACAAAATTTGTAAAGCCTACAATTTGGTCCCAATTTCAAAATGCCTTAAAATATTGGCCAGCCATTGTGACCAAAAGCCTAAAAATTAGATTAGTGGATATCGTTTGCAAAAGTATAATATGCCACTAACTAATGATCTTCTAGAAAGAATGCATGCAACAAAAGAACACAAAAAAAAGTCATTGAGGAAGCTCAAGAGAAAGCTCACATACGTGTTCTAAAAAAAAAAGCCGAAATGCGACCAATCCTTGAGGTCATACCAGTCAATATGCTTCAAGTTTAGACTCTACATTTCACTCAAGACTTGGCAGAGGATGAAGTAGAGATGGATGATGAATGCTTGGATGGACTCAACATCAAGAAAACAATAACCATGAAAGACAGATTCAAAGTCAAGGCATTGATAGGTATAGGTGCCAGGATAAACACAGTAAGTTATTCGACTTACAAAAAGTCAATTACCAAAGCTAAAGTGAAAGCATGCCATAAGAGTTTACTCCAACCTTGGGCATGATCAAGCATGCATAGAGTCAAAGAAACCGAGCAAAGTTGTTTACAAATGGGTGCCAAAGCTTCAACAATCACCAAAGTAACAACAATCTCTTGACAGAATAATGCAAGAGAAACAAATGGTTCTTCGCCTCACGAACTATCAAAGAATAAGCACAGTTGCTCCAAGATCTACTCTTCAAGAGAGTCAACGAGCAGGAAGCCTTGGCATCGGAATCCCTTTAACAATCTGCTCAAAACCCTCCTCTTGTACAACATAAGTGTTTTGAAATGCATTGACCTCACAAGCATGGTATAGCCAATCAGGGTTATGCATAGAGTCGAAGAAACCGAGCAAAGTTGTTTACAAATGGGTGCCAAAGCTTCAACAATCACCAAAGCAACAACAATCTCTTGACAGAATAATGCAAGAGAAACAGATGGTTGTTCGCCTCACGAACTATCAAAGAATAAGCACAGTTGCTCCAAGATCTACTCTTCAAGAGAGTCAACGAGCAAGAAGCCTTGGCATCGGAATCCCTTTAACGATCTGCTCAAAACCCTCCTCTTGTACAACATAAGTGTTTTGAAATGCATTGACCTCACAAGCATGGTATAGCCAATCAGGGTTATGCATAGACACGACTTATTATCCCATGCACGGCACTACCTGGGATACATGCTATTGTCCCGTAAGACTCCAATTTGGAGAGGAGAGGCATTCTAAATGAAGATCCAAACAGATGAAATCTGCTAGGAAAAGGACAATGTTTGAAGTGTTTGTATGCTAACAATTCGTGCAAGCTTTCTGGAAAATCCATGAGAAATATCCTAATAAGTAAAAGAGAATGGGGAGAGTGTAGTACAATAACCCCTACATTTATGTAAATAGTGTAAATTTCATACTATTAATTTTATCCTTTTTCTATGTTTTTTGGCAAAAAAAAGTGATCAAAATGGAGTAACCCACAAAAATATGGCCAAGTATAGTCTTTATGTAAGTTACGATAATTTTTGAATTGGATTTCTTTTTTTTCGATCGGTTTTGTATTTTTTTCTATTTTTTAATAAAAATCCAAAAACTAAAATAAATAGTAAACAAGCTCAGATCGAAGAATGGAAGATACCTCGATGACCGGGAAGAAGGGACGGACAAGCATGCCAAATATTGTTCAATTTTGACGACGGTGACAAAAAACCTAAATTAAGCGCAAGGGACCCGATTTTGCGAAATCTTTAAAAATAGGAAAATCGTAGTCTAAAAGAAGAAATTTTTGAAAGAGATGTATACCTCACCATCTATTATTAGGACTAATTGGGGGGTTTGAGAGAAAGTGAATTGGGAAGCCCAGTTATGTATAATCCTAGTAGGCCAAAAAGAGTCCCACTTCTACCTATCACCGTTTGGAGAGAGCTCTCAAAGACTTCTTTGCACGCTCCGTTTGCACCTTCTAGGGGATGTCATAGTACATAGTCTCACACGAAACATGAGGAGTAAGTTCATAACCTACTAATGAACTTGTTTGATCGTGCTTATGGGTCGGGGTAGTTCAAAAAAACCCTAGGTTAGCAGAACTTTCTCGAGAAAGAATGACAGGAAAAGTGATTGTAATGACCGGCCCAGTACACCAAATCTAACCAAACTTGAAGGGGCCATAGCATAGACATATAGAACATTTTCACAGGCTTAGTGGTGAGTTTGCCAGTGTCTAGGGAGGTCTATAGATAATAAGCCCAATTTTGTCCGGAATCAAGTTCTGACTTCACACAAGGCTTCCCCATATGTGCTATAGACAATGTACATAGATGGGATTGAAAGGAAACACCATTTGGGACCTATAGCATAAGAAAACGGCTCAATGATGCGCAAAGGATCATTTTTTACCAAAGGCGAAAAATCAACTTGAAACTCATCCAAGTTCAATATAGAGGTTCTTCTTAACATATGGAATAAGCTCAAATGCTTCAAAGTGGTAAAAAGTCATTACAACTTGAGTTGGGGTCAATATCACAAATGTCAAAGAGCAAAGTGCAGAAGACAACTTCGGTACAACCATTTCAATCTCAAAATGGCTAAACTTTGTGTATTAGGCTTAGTTTGCATGTGTGACACCAAAAGATTTCAATTTGGATGAAAATTTGCAAGAGTAGATAATAAACACGATTATTATCTTATAGCCCAAAATGACCCAATTTTGCTAAATTTGCATTGCACAGTGCTTCGACATGTTATAATAGGCCCATTGATGTCTTGGAACGAAAAAAAAAAAACTATTTTCACCTCTACACTTGTCAAAAAACGCACAAGAGTTTCTGGTTTTCAAAATTGGGCCCAGCTTCATCTCATCAAGGAAAACAAGACTATATAGCCAAAATTTCAAAAAGTTGAAAAAATAAGGAGGAAGATGATAATCACGATTAATATAGTCGTGCTCCAAATCAGCTCAACTCCACAAATTTTTGATACAGCTTGTTTCCCCATGTCATCACAAGCCAACCCATCAAGTCTGGGTAAAATTTGGACATCCAATGTATTCCTTCTCACACTTGGCCAGTTTCAGAGCCATCTTTTCCAAAAATTACCCCATATCTCACTTCACCGATCTAAATTCTTCCAAAAGCCAATCGGTGCTTATTCCTAATGCCCTTGATGCATGAAGTCAAATTTAAAAGATCATGCAAAAAATCTAGCCCTAGATATAATAGGAACACATATTATCCTACTTTAAAAGTTTTTGTCCCAAGTTGGTATTTCACTCTGAAGTGTACCTAATAGGAAAAACTATGTTTCCAACTTACAAGTTCAATGCATACATCCCCAAGGCTAGCCCAAAAGAAGAAAATTTTGAAGAAAAGACTCCAAGAGCTCCCAAACTACCAATTGGAAGAAAGATCCATCAAGGTAGCAAAGAAGGGATATATATCAAAGGCCAAGCTTGAGATCATCATGTTGCCATTTTCTAGGGTAGATTCAAGAATGCAGACAACAAGGCAGTGAAGCTCCAACTCTACCAAAGGAAGTATATGATGTGGCCAAGGATCCAGTCATACGGGAAGCCAACAAGCAGCTAGGATTGCTATCATTTTACGAAATGGAGCCATGCGGTGTAGACTTGTAGAGGTCTTACGACCTCTTGAGGTCTATTCACAAGGATGTGATTGCCCGCATCAGTGATCCATCAGGATAAGTCATAGAGGTCAATATCACCAAAGACATTGTGTTGGAGGCTTTGAAGTTGCCAACCGAAGGAGTGTCAATGAGATCTAAGGAAGAGAAACGCACTAGTATCTTCATAAGAAATTCAAATGCGGCTACATTTGTAGATATGATCCACAAACACGTTGAAGATCCCACCACATTGTATCACCAACATTTCCACTTCACAGCAAAAGAGGCCCCCGAGATATACCACACCCAACACTGCTGTAGCCCCCAACACTAACAATAGAATGTGGGGTGGATGACTTACTCTTGGTTATGTGTGAAATCATCATGATCGACAATCTCTCTAGACTAACTTTAACCATCATAACAATTTCTCTCCGAGCAGTGAGTGGGCTTAAACGAATGTGATATTGGCTGCATCTCCAAATCTCAGCTCCATGCAGTACGGTAGGCCTGACTAGCATATCAAACATCCAAAGTTTGGTGCGGAGCTATATGTAAGCTCACTGACTCCCAAGTGCACCTAATGCTGAGTAGCCACTCCTTCAAGGCTCCGGAAACTGTATGTAACCTCACTACCTCTCAAGTGCACATAATGCTGCGTAGCCCCAATTGGGCCTCAGCCGCTCCTTCAACCAGAATCGTGGACCAAAAATGCCTCCCAAATCCACATATTCCTTCAGATACTCCAATTTTTTCTCCTCAAAATGAGAGTAGATGCATGGATCTGGTCACCCATTGTGTCAAAGTGTTTGAATACCATAACCTTTGTCATTGTAAAATTTACTGTGAGGTCAGTCCCTACAAAAGGAATTTAGTACGTGCAGATGGTGTTGCAGGCCCTCGAGTAAGTCTGAGATAAAGGCATATTATCGTTGATAATGAAATTGGTTTGACTCTAACTTGAGTTACTGGCTTCCTACAATTGCAAAATAAGAGAACAACCCCCTCTTGCAAAGGTTTTACTAGCTTAGTAAAGCATTCTACTCTGCCTACAGCGACGAAAATAATTATTCTGCAACTTAGGTTGCTCTAGAAGTACAAAGTTGTTTCCTAAAACATAATGTAGTGAAAGATCATTAGTTTAAAGGTAAGCTATGAATAGGTCGGTCTTTTAAGAGTTTGCCACCTTAATCAAAGCCGGTGGCTATGTAAAACTCCTATTTCTCCTTGCTCAAGATGAGGGGTGCCCAAATACTGTGTAATACCTTTCCATCTCAACCTCATCCCCCGCCTTTTTGTAGGATCTCTAGGAGAAAATTCCTGATAACTTTGCTCTCTTCATCAGCTGCAACCAAAGAAAGACATCACACCAATTACAAACTTATTTCAAGCTAAAAGCAAGCCTTGAACTAAATAAAATTTGGTCTTTTTTGCTACTAAACTACAATTTCAGGAAGAACTTTCTATCCTTCAGTGCGCTATCTGTGAGGGCCTGCCTGTCTGTTGCTAGTAGCATTGATTTTGTGAAAGACAGCTACTTAGCATCCATGATGGAGAAATGGTGACGAGGCAGTATAGCCTTGAGTAATTCTTTTCAGAGTACAAATGAGATCTTCCTTACGCACGACCATTCTGTAAAACAAATGAAGGTTTGCGTAGACGTCCGTAGCATGAAGACACTTCTTCTCCCAGAAGCACTTGCCAGAAGGGGAGGAAGGGATGACAGTTGGAGCCAGCATATAAACTTGAGACTGCAAGCAAGAAACTAACCAGCATCCTTTTTTACAGGACTGCTTGCCTCAAACATGATGCCTCCCAATCCTTATTCAATACCAGTGTTGCCTTGCTCCTACAAAAGTGGGGATCATGTGATATGCAGACCTAGCAAGCATTTTATTTCTCCAAACATCTAAGAGCCTTTCTGGCTTAGTTATGCAACTTGACAGCTGCTGTTTTCTCAGAGTCTGCAATTTTCTCCTATGTCTGTTCCTATGTTCTTTTGACACCACCCTTCACTCCGTTGACCCACAGATCCCAGGAGCTTTATGTTTGTGCCCTACACAGCAACTTCATCACAAGATTTAGACAGCTAATCGGTAAAAATTAATCAGTGTGAAATCTCTAGTCCATATTTATGTCAGCTGAGAAGATGGCATTAGCTTCTGTGGGTAAGTTTATGGTTACATCATATAACGAGTCTACAATCCACCAAGGTTGGATTTTAATATTATGGCATAGGAGAGTTTTTTGGTTTAAATCGAAGGCTCTCTTCTTGAGAAAAGGGATACATGTTTTTAGGATGCAAGCTATGTACAAATACATAGCAAGGGGGGCTTTGAGTGTCAGCAAACAAGTGCACCACAAGGTGTCTACATCTTGCTGCATCCGGTGGCGTCACACAAAACTTGGCTTGAGGCCAAAGTGTCTGTACCAAATCTGTCACCCCCAGGTCCCCTGTGTGGTGTCCCTTGTGTGGTGTGAGAACTCAACAGCCACTTGGAGCCAGTCAAGAACTGTCACAAAGTGATGACGTGGTGGAAAGCAGAAACCCTAATTTCTGCCAGGAACCCTAAAATTCCTGCAAACCCTAATTTCTGCCAAAAACCCTAATTTCTGGAAATCGCGGATCCTTTAATAAAATAATAATATTAAAATAAAGATGAGCGACGCGAATCTTGCTTTTTCTCTACGCAATGAGAAAGAGAGAGAGAATGCTTTTGCTTTCAAGTTTTGACTCTCTGTGAGAGAGAGAGAGAGCAGTTGCTTTTGATTTGAAGCTTTTGGGGCTCTGCTTTTGGGCATCCCTTGTAACCTTTAAATTAGTGGTGAGAGCCTCACTTCTCAGAGCATCTGGACGCAGAGTCTGAGAGTGAATCCCGACCCACTCTCTTGTACTTTGAATTGATTAATACAAAAAGAAATACCGAAAGGGGCGGCAGTCTTTGGGGCCAATATCTCTAGGCGCGGAACTCCACCGGGCCAGTGCAAATCTATTGTGATCTGTGAATTGTTTTGAAGTGGTTATTTGGTGCTGTCGCAATTGGATTTTTATACAGTGGTATCAGAGCACGGCCGATTTCTCTTCTAAAGGAAATCCGATCCTCAATTTTTTTTCCGCGGCACCTATGGCTTCAAGCAATGATCAGTGGACTCCCTCTGCATCTGGAGATGCGGGCAGGGATCACAACAAAGATTCCGGCACAGAGTATGGCCCGGCCTCAACCTACTCAGGCGGAGCGGCAAGAGATGGAGCGTCGTCAATTGATTGGCAATGCAACAAAGATGATGCTCAATTTTTCCAAGGACCCGAAGATGGCAAAATATATGAACCAGACCTCTTTGGAAGCGGAATAGACGGAGTGGCAAAGAACCACCACACCACTCCCGAAACCCGCTCTCAAGAAACCTTCTGCCTCCAAGAAATATACGGAGAAGGAACTGGAGAATGTGGTTTATGCACGGATTGCTCAGCTTTTTGATGTGCAAAAGAAGAACAAAAAGCATGGCAAAAAGCAGAAGAAAGGCACTGACTTCCCGGGATATTTGGGTCGTCGGTCGACATTCGACAAGGCAAAGAAACTGAAGAAGCGTGTCAAGTTTGAAGGCTTACCCAGTTCTTCTTCTTCTTCTTCTTCTTCTGACAGTTCTTCTAGCTCTTCAGACTCGAGCGAAGAAGACAGGAAAAGCAACAAGCGAAGCAAGAAACAACGCTTCATAAACGGCAAGAAAAAGGCAAAGAAGTCTAAGTCTCGCCCAGTGAGTGACACTTCTACAGAGGACTCATCTACGGACAGTTCAGACTCTGACAACGGAAACTTTTATGCGAACAAGAAGAATTTTTACAAAGCCAACCAATATTACTTTCTCGAAGATAAAAGCAAGAAAGTCCGAGAGTTTAAGGAAGGTGGCCACTAGATCAAGTTTGATACTTTTTCAGGATACTCAGATGCTTCGAAGGCTTTGTTTTTTATACAGCAGTTTGACATCGCTTTCGCGGGAGGACACTATTCAGAGCACTCCAAGATTCGGAGAGCTGCCTCTTATTTTAAGGGGAAAGCTCAAACTTGGTGGTCCACGCTTCTATTAAGCAAGACTGTGCTAGTTACATGGCTGAAATTTAAGAAGCTTTTTATTTCTTCTTAGTTGACGCAAGAATATGAACGAGATATACGAGCTGCTTGGAACCATCTTCGGATGACCAAGAAAGATACAATCAATGCTTATTGTGAAAGATTCTGGAGCTCTTTTCTACCCGCCTCTTCATTCAAGAAGATCTCATTCAGAGAACAGATTGAGCGGTTTACCTTGGGTCTACCTACAAAGATCCGAGATCCCTGCTTGGAACAGAAGTCAGCTTCTATTTAGGAGTTGACGAGTCATGCGAAGCGGGGCTTTGCAATTCACTCTGGCAGTCTGACCTACCCCACAGATGAGGTCACGACACAACGAACCGGACAGACTTTTGGGAATGAAAGTAGAAAGAGAAAGAGCAACCCAGAGAGAAAGGATGCACGACCCAAGCTTACTCCTGAGGAGAGAGCTCGCTTCATCAGAGAGGGGAAGTGCTTTGGATGTGGGGAACATGGACATATCTCCGCGAAGTGCCCTAAAAAGGCACAGAAAGAACAGAATGATAAAGACGACGACAGGCCTGAGAGTTCAAGAGCAGCTGAGCAACGTGGCAGAAAAGGCAGATAGAAAAGCAGATCTAGTACCACATGGCGTGGGACCTGCACCGAATCTAATGAATGAAAGTACAAACTTTGCCGCTTTTGGGGCAAAGTGAAGGATCAGGAAGCTCTTTTGAAGGAGCCAAGGCCAACTTCTTTTCACTTGGAATTTGCGGCTCGATTTGGAATTACGCCCGACAGACTGACGCCACAAGCGGAGGTAGTTCGACTGGCACCCTGATGGGATGTTGCCATTACACCGAGCATTGGCAAACTTCATTTGCAATGACAGGGGTGTTCAGGGCACGCGAGTGACGTTCTACTTAGGATCCCTTGGTACCACAAGAACTACGCCGTAGTTAACTACCGGGCTGAGAAAGCGACTTTGATAAATGAAGGGCTAAGAGATTGTACTTGATGAACTTCAGTTTCTTACTCGTTCTTTTGGGAGAGAACTGAACGATGGATAAAGGTTGAATATGTTTTGACCTGATCAAAAGAACGCCAAGATTTTTCTCCACGCTGATGCCGATTGCTTTTCAAAGGGCCTGAAGATCAAACCATTGATCTGATACCTGGAAGCACGCCACCAAATCGGCCACCTTATCGTGTGAGCCGAGTACAGAATGAAAAGATTATGAACCCAGTGAAAGCCTCTTGGAAAAGGGTCTTGTCCAGCCTAGTACTTCACCGTATTGCTCTCCAGTGTTGTTGGTTTTGAAGAAAGACGGATCTTGGAGAATGTGCATCGATTACAGCGCTCTCAACGAAATCACCATCAGGAACAGATTTCCGATTCCTAGGATCGATGATATACTCGACAGGTTACAAGGATCCTTGTGCTTTAGCAGGATTGACTTGAAGAGTGGATATCATCAGATCAGGATAGCGCCAGGAGATGTCTACAAGACAGCTTTTCGGACGACTTTTGGGTTATTTGAGTTTTTGGTGATGCCTTTTGGCTTAACCAATGCTCCTACGACATTTAACCGGATGAAGGACAGGATTTTTCGAGAGTACAGGCTATTTGTTGGCACTTTCTTTGACGACATCATTGTTTTCTCCAAGAATGAGTCAGAACACAGAGACCATGTGCTAAGTCTTTCAGGCATCACGAGATCACACATTAGTGATTAATGCAAAGAAAAGTGAATTTTTTTTCCTACCAAAGATACACTTTTTGGGACACATTGTGTCAGCAGCAGGAATGCAAATGGACCCGGCCAAGATAGAGACTATCCGTGATTGGCCCGATTTGAGGAATATCCATGAAGTTAGAAGCTTCTTGGGACTGTGTTCGTACTACAGGCGGTTCATACGAAAGTTTGTAGAGGTTGCTTCCCCTTTGCATATCTTGACATAGAAAGGAGTACCTTTCTCGTGGGGATCCACATAGGTGACTGCCTTTCGGACCTTGAAAGAGAAATTGACTACAGGACCTGTTTTGACGTTGCCGGACTTGCAGAAGTCATTTGAAGTATATTGTGATGCTTGTGGTCGTAGTCTGGGTGCGGTCTTGATGCAAGAAGGCCATGTCATAGCTTACGAGAGCCGTTTGTTCTCTAGGCCGGAGATGACAGCACAGATCTATGGGAAAGATCTTTTGGCGGTTATCCACGCTCTTACTCAATGGCGGCATTACCTACTCGGAGCGGATTTTACTGTCTTCACAGACCATCAGAGTTTGCGCTACTTCTTGTCACAGAAGCAGCTTTCGGAAAAGCAGATGCGGTGGGCGAACATCTTGTCACAGTTTCACTTCTAGATTGTCCACGTGCAGGGACAGAAGAATGTGGTGGCAGATGCTTTGTCTCGGAAGCCGTTGGTTCTGGCTATTTTTGCGATACATCATAGAAGCTTCGAGGATATGGTCGATCAAAATGCCACAGACACAGATTTTGCAGATATTTTCACACGGATACGAGATGGGGAGACAGTAGCTGGATACTCCCTTCGGAAGGCTACTTGATGAAAAAAGATTATGTTGTGCGTTACACAACTCTTAAGGGCAAAGGTTATGACTGAATGCCACTGTCCACCTTTTACGGGTCACCGCGGCATTGCTACCACCATGAAGGGGGTAGAGAGATACTTCTTTTGGCCGAGACGCAAAAAGGATGTGGCAAAGTTTGTGCGCAATTGCTTGGTATGCCAGAAGGTCAAGTTTGACAGGCATAAGGCACAGGGATTCTTACAGCCTTTACCCATACCCACCCACCCTTGGGAGAGTATTGCAATGAATTTCATTTTTGATCTCCCAAGAACATAGAATGATCACGATGATTTTCTGATTCCATGGCACTTCTGAGATCATTGTTTTGAAGGCAATTTGGGAGAACATTGGCACGCAATTGCAGTTCTCGTCATCGTTCCACTTGCAGACTGACGGGCAATTTCAAATTGCCAATTCAGTGATTTTAGATTTATTGAAGTCTTGTATCTCGGATCAGAAGACTCAATGGGAAAAGAACTTACCTTTGGGCGAATTTGCCTACAAAAACACGATACACTCTTCGACGGGGAAGACGCCATGTGAGATTGTTGAAAGTGCTGCGAAGGTTCCATCCTTCCTGAGCACGAAAGATTAGATATTTGAAGCGAATGAATATTCGCGAGATTTGGATACGGCTTTTGCCAAGGTTCACGAGACTTTGCAAGAGTCTCAAGAACGACAGAAAAAGGCAGCGGATCGCCATCGTCGCGACTTGAAACTGAAGGAGGAGGATTGGGTGCTCTTACTTTTGAGAAGGCACGCCTAAGAAACAAAAAGGGAAAGGAGAGGCTTTTTCCAAAGCTTAGTATGCGATACTACGGACCTTTCCAGATAACTGAAAAGATAAATGATGTCTCCTTCCGATTGAAACTGCCAGATACTTGGAGGATTCACAATGCATTGCATGTGAGTCTCTTGGAACCTGTTAAGGGTGATGTGTCTGATGATGGGGAGCCTGATGAGCAACCCGCAGTGGAAGAAAACGAGGAGATCCTTGTTCCTGAACAGATATTGGCACATAAAGATACGAAGAATAAAGGTAAAGTCCGAAGGCAATTCTTGGTTAAGTTCAAGAATTTTCCTGCATTTGATGCGAAGTGGATGGAGGAGGAGGACCTAGCAGATACTCCTCGGATTGTGAAACTTTACCTCGATGTTTTGGTTTAGCATAGTCTACTCCAAACGGAACCCAGAAATTCAGCTTGGCCGAAGATTTGGTGCAGTAGGATGCACAAGAGGAGAGTTACTCCCCTCCTTTGTCAACAGATGCCTTGATTTTGATACTAAAGTCATTGATGTCTCTTTGAGCTTCAAGGATACTGAGAGCTGACAGTATTCTGCTGGATGACTTTATAAAATGGAATTCCTGATTATGATACTGATTTGTTCTTGACTTCTTGTGAGTGCAGGAATTGATAGACGAAATGACTGCAGCATTTTGGTCTACTTGATCTCGAATAGACATGGTTGCAATAGGGGTTAGTCAATCGGACATCGATGAGGTCCCGATTGGACCTAGATGTGATTGCTAGCTACATTGCCGATAAATCATGGTCTAAGATCCGAATGAATGTTGAATGTCATGCGATGTTCTGTGATGTCTGGTGATGTCCTGTGATGTCATGTGATGTGACTGTCGATTTTTGTACATGTGCTAGATGTGTGTTCCTAGTACGTAGGTACTAACACTCAGTGTCTGCTAAGACGGTTTATGGCTTTTGTCGGTTTTGCAAGCGTAATCGCGGTCGATTACAATGCTTTCAAGAGGGGGGTATGTCACAAAGTGATGACGTGACGGACAGCAAAAACCCTAATTTCTGCCAAAAACCCTAAAATTCATGCAAACCCTAATTTCCGGAAATCGCGGATCTTTTTTTTTTTTTTTTATAATGATGAGTGACACGAATCTTGCTTTTTCTCTACGCAATGAGAAAGAGAGAGAGAATGCTTTTGCTTTCAAGTTTTGACTCTCTGTGAGAGAGAGAGAGCAGTTGCTTTTGATTTGAAGCTTTTGGGGCTTTGCTTTTGGGCATCCCTTGTAACCTTTAAATTAGTGGTGAGGGCCTCACTTCTCATAGCATCTGGACGCAGAGTCTGAGAGTGAATCCCGACCCACTCTCTTGTACTTTGAATTGATTAATACAAAAAGAAATACCGAAAGGGGCGCCAGTCTTTGGGGCCAATATCTCTAGGCACGGAACTCCGCCGGGCCAGTGCAAATCTATTGTGATCTGTGAATTGTTTTGAAGTGGTTATTTGGTGCTGTCGCGATTGACTTTTGACTTGGAGTGTCCAAGTCTGTTACAAGAACACTCTCTGTGAACCCTAGTGCACAACGGAAAGGAGAAACCTACCGCTGTATCCAGAGCCTCAGTGCCTCGGGCTGCTAGAAAGAGGACGTGAACTCAAAAGCAAGTCACCTCAAGGTTGGGAGAAGGGTCACTGAGGAAGAAAGTGAAGCTGTAGTCGAAAAAATTATATCGTCTGTCAATATCAAATCTAGTCAGCCCCCGGAAGACTGCTGCAAAAGGAGAGGTATGGACTAGAAGTGGCGTCCTCAAGTAGGGCTGTCCCTCTCAAGCCATTCAGCTCGAAGCGAAAGCACTACCAAGAAAGCGTCTAGTTGTAGATGTGTGTCCATTCCCCTGTGTCGGAGGAGTGTGGGATGGGTTGGGTGATGAGGCTGAGGGCCGAGGGTGAAGGATGGGGAGGGGGGGAGGTGGCGGTGAGATAGAGGAGTCTGAAGGTGGAGAGGGGGGGGAGCTGAGGAGGTGGTGAAGCAGAGGTGGAAGGAGGCTCCTCAGGGGGGTCAAAACGGTTCCCATCAGAACCCAATGTTGCTGAGCTGTAGGAGATCGGCCACCAAGGGGGGCCGTGTGGCGAGCCCGTCCCTGTTGACGGCGGCCGGGCACCTGCTGGCCAACCATCAACTGGCTTTTTGCTAGCCTCTGTCTGCTGGGCATGCTCAACCTTTAGGGGCTCAGCATAGCTGCAGGTCAAGATCTCCTGCGAGGAGAGGCCTTCGCTAAGTGGCCCATCTGCTTGCAAATAAAGCATTGGTTCGGGAGTCCCGAATACTCCACCCTCTGGCATAACCACCCACCACTCACCCTAGGTAGGAGAACCACCTTCGGGAGGGTGTGTGTCACGAACCAAAACGCGTACGGTGGGAACACCCGCAGCCTTGGCAGCAACTGAAGATGCCGTGCACGGGGTCTCCAAGACTGTCCCGATCTCGGAACCAATCCTGGAGAGAAGCGGAAGGTAACTCCCTCCTCATGCTGGGGAAGCAGATCGAAATGGGCAGATCTGCCTCCTCCACAAAAACATCCGAAGCTGGGTCGGAACCATGGCACCATTGTCAAAAATGAGCCCCGACCGCTCGTGTGGCCAACGGGCTCATCCAAATGACTTTTGTAGCCATCTCGGGAGTCTCAAACTCGATTTGATAGTACCCTCGTCCGAGGAGCTGTATGTCGATGATCTTTCCCACATCTGCTAGGAGACGAGCCTGAAGGAGGTCACGCACTTCGCCTCTGCTGGGTTGACTGCTAATGATTTTGTAGATAACACAGGTGGCCTGGAGGCGCTCCACCTCCGCTGCAAGGCTCGCTTGCTTTGCTGGCGACAGAGCAAGTCGAATGGTGGGCTCTGCGAGGTCGCTCGAGGGGGCTTTGTTAGAGTCCTTCTATGGCCAAGCATAAATCTCCATTCGTGTCTATTGTTGTGGAAGAAGGCGAGCCACGGGGGTGGTGGAGCGTTTGCCGACGAGCTGAAATCAACCCATCAACAATGCTAGTGAACGGGGCGGCGGGGGGGGGGGGTGGATGGATAAGGGGGGATGGGGGCAGCGCGCTATTGAGCTGGCACGCAACGCGAGGCGGTCGGGAGGGGGGAGAGAGCGATGGTGGAAGGGGAGCGGGTGCAGTGCAGGGCAACGGGGGCGATGATGCGTAGGCTAGCGAAAGCAGCAACGAGCATGATGTTCACAGGACAGTTGATTCCTCTAACAACGTAAATACATAAAGGTTGGGTAGGTTATTTAATCCTTTCTGTAAAACTTTGTGAATATAAGGATCAACATGAGGAAGATCATAAGTTAGTACATGTTGTACTTCTTTCGAGAAATCCATGTCTCCTGGTTTATACAGGCATATGTGTTGTGCTTCGAAACAAAAGACCGACTTTGCATTACAGACTCTTATCTTTGATAGATTCCATAAAAGACCATCCAAAATAGACTTGGTCTAGCTTGAATGTATTCCTGTTACTCAAGCCATATACAAAAAGACTAAGGAAGCTTCTTACAGAGTTAATATCCAAATAGGCATTCAGGTATTTAGGTGGTATATTAGAGGGGTGGTTGTAGGTTGGCGCTGGGTTAACCTCCTCCTTCCGACTCCATCCTTGACAATTATTTCCTGCAATTAGAAATATAAGAGATTCTTAGCAAATTGAGCACAAGCTGGGGTATATGCACATCTACTGCGGGCACTAGGTAGATTTGATGGAGATGCATTCATGGTAGAGGGAGTACAGTTAGGAGTCAATGAATTGCGGTTGACTGTGAAGTAGCTTCCCGATGATTTAGAGAGGGAGGCAATGGGGGTCCATGCAAGGTGGGTGGTTGAGTTAAATACTAGGGATTTTGATTCCTGGGTTTAGCACTTCTCCCTCGGGTATGTGAATCTTGTGAATCTACCCTAGCCCGTTTTCCTCCTCTGCTTTCCTATCGTTAGGGGAATACTGCCTTTGATAGGAATACTTCCAATTCCTCTCCAGGTGAGTTCGGCGGTGATTGGTGGCAGAGAGCAGCATGTTTGATGTAGGCCTTGAGCCTTTCTCTGTACATCACATGGATTAGGAGGGCCTTAATAGCTTGTTGCCCGTCTGTAGCAACCCACTTAAGAAACTTTAGTGTTGACTTTTTCAGAGAGTCAAGAAAAAAAGCCTGTATTTTATGTATCGTGAGCCAAAGAGCGTGGTCGAACCATAGGACATTCCCATCTGTACGAGACTCACCCATGTATTCACAGCCACATTTGATGAAAGGCATGTGTATGTTTCACGATTGATTAGTGAAGTATCGATCTCGGCCAGTGAGTGAGATCGCTCCTTTGATCCCCAGTACACAGCCTAAATCATGTGAGCATCTTTGAGTCTCAAAGACGGATATGGTGAAGGGGCATCCCATCAAGAAGGGTTCTATGATATTAGAAGAATTCGTCATTAAAAGTTTTTCTAGCCCAAGATTAGCGGCTGCTTTATCCTTGTCATTGAGCGTAGTAAGCAGAAACCCTTCATTTATTGGTGCTAGTGAGGCAAAATTACCAAATGCCCATACCTTTTTGTTCGTGTTTTGCATCCCATGTCTGCACAATTTCCTACATACCAAAGTAACTTTCCAGCGTAGTGTGATATGGGCAAGGTGGTGGAACAATATAAGGAAGGTCTAGGAGCCAATCCATCCAAGATTGTGCTTTGATGTAGGGGTGTGTGTGTGTGTGTGTGTGAGAGAGAGAGAGAGAGAGAGAGAGAAATGAAATGAAATGTTATATTAACGTCTTCAAAAGGCCGAAGTGACCTATGAGACCAAAAAGTTACAATGTAGTGGATTAATGAAATGAAATGTCATATTAACGTCGTCAAAAGGCCGAAGTGACCTATGAGACCAGAAAGTTACAATGTAGTGGATTTGATACAAAGTCAGAGCAACAAGATGACAAAATGACAAAATAAAATACTATGGAATCCTAAACTGCTAGGTGTGAACTAAGCAGCTAACTGGGATAGATAGATCACAAGAGATCTAGCATCGGTCGCTGGCAGATCTCATCAATCTCCTCCATGGTCAATAGTCTGACCGGGTGTCGTGCGTATTGGGCCAAAGCGATACGAATCCTTTGATGCAACCTCCGTCGATGTTGTGTAGTCCTCCGCAGTCGTGGGCGTCTGGATCTCCCCAGCTCGGTCGCTCGGTCGATCAGTGTGCCTCTTGTCTGAGGCGACGAGCTCTGCTGTGGTAGTGGCTCCTCCGGGTGTCCAGTGGCAACTCTAAAGAAGTCTGTGATCTGTCTCTGAGACTGGCTAGCCTCTCCTCTCATCAAGCTCTCTCTATGTCTGCGCAGCTCAGGCAAAAACAGACCCAGGCATATCTGATCCTCGTATCGAATGACTCTGGAGAGTGGTCCAAAGCCCTCTCTGAACAAGCAATGGAAGCGACCTCGTATCTCGTAGTAGACGGGGCAGTGGCATGTGCAGTGCAACTCTGTCTCAGGCTCGATGTCACACAGGGGGCATATCCTGGCCTTTGTTGGTACTCCGCTGTATCTCCCAGTCTCGATCCACAGCTGGTGTGAAGATGTGCGTATCTGGCCAATAGCACATCGTATCCCATGAGACAAGTGGGTGTCCATGTATCTGGGCCTCGTCACAAAACCGTCCTCCATAAGCTCGAGAAGATGCTCTCTATAGGAAGCCATCTTCGTGCCCAACTCCTGTGCTGGCTGTATCCATGTCCTCCTGGTGTCTAGCTGAGTCAGGTCCTGGCGGATGAGCCTGGTGATCTCGGACTGTGTAAGAGTCACAGAGGGTGCATCCAGTGAGTACTGGAAGGGAGGCAATCTGTCTATGTTGAACCCATGTGCCTGAAACCATGATGGCATCTCTACATGACAACATGTTGTATCTCCTTGCATGGCTAACTGTCGAGAGGACTCAAGTGCAAGGTGGGCATATCTATCTCTGGGATGTTCCCATATGTGGTGTATGAAGGAGACAGATCTGGTGAGCGCCTCAACCACTAGTGGGGGGGCAGCTAGCTCTGCCCGGACAATAACATGTGGTACTGAAGCCTTAGCTCTAATGAGCCGCGAGATCATAGAGACCAAAGGCTTCTCCATGTCCCCCCATCCATCAGTGCGGACTGTCCTCCCGTGATGATCCAATGAAGGTCCCCAGGGCCCAAATCTCAGCTCCATAAAGCAATGCACAAGCCACCAAAGTGTCAAAGAGCCAGAGCTTCGTCCGAGGCTCCTCAAACTGAACCTGTGAACACATCCTTTCCAATCTACCCGATGATGCATGGGCTCTGGTCAATGTCGTCTCTGCTGCCCTCCTCAATGAAAATGCTGGCCCACTAAAAACCACTCCAAGGTAAAGTGTAAGCATCTGTATACACCACTATCTCCTGGCCGTATGTGAATGCGGGCGCCGACCTCCTGATTCACTGTGGGGTGGTATTAAATACCATGACCTTGGTTTTACCAAGGTTGACGGACAAACCACTTTTCTGGGCAAACCTATGCAAAGCATCCAAGTGACGTCGCATCCCCTCCGGAGAGTCGGAGATCAACACAATATCATTAGCATATAACAATAGTGGAATCCATGTCCCTGCCAGTTGTGCACCTCTATCACCATCTGTCTCAATGTAGTCAGAAACCTCATCCACATACATACCAAATAGAGTAGGAGAGAGCGGTCAACCCTGCTTCACCCCAATAGTTGAGTGAACCGGTGTGGATAGACCCTCTGAGGTGTGTACATGAACCACTACCGACCTGTATAACGCCATGACCCCCCAAATGAGCTCTATGGGTACTCCCATCCACCATAATTTGCGCATCAATCTAGCTCTGGGTACTGTGTCAAATGCTTTGCCGAAATTTACAAAGCTACAATAGATCCGTCTCCCATGTGATCTGCCCTCCTCAATGATGGCTCTGAGTGTCAAGATATGGTCAAGAGTAGAAAAACCCCTCCTGAACCTTGCCTGCCCGGCTGCACGTATCCCCTCTCTCTCTGCCTATCTACTCAGCTACTACTCAAGAATAGATGCGCACAACCGTGCCAATGTGTGTCCAATCATGATAGTGCGATAATTCCCATGCTCCATAGGTCCTATAGAAAATATAGAAAAAATGAGTCTAGATTGGAAAAGACGTCAATCTAGGTACATATGTACTTATGTAAGAACATACACATGTGTATGAAATATCTTACAAGCATGTTTTCCTTGGGAAGGATAGATAAAAGATATAGGAAAAATGAGTCTGGATTAAACAGGTGGTTAATCTTTGTAGAGAAATACAGATACAACATAGCACAATCATTTGACCTAGAATGGACAGGTGGTCAATGTAGACAACACATCTGACTATAAAGATAAAGAATGAAGCTAGATAAGACATGTGGTCAATCTATGTGTATATCTACACATGTAGCATCATACGACCATCACTTGACCTAGAATGGACAGATGGTCAATTTAGACAACACATGTGCCTATTAAAGAACATGGTTATGCATGTCTAATCTAGAAAAGAGCACATTCCCATATGACCATCACTTGAGCTAGAATGGACAGATGGCCAATCTAAAGTAACATATACTTAACAAAGTACATTCCACCATAACCTAGCGTAGAATGGACATATGACTAAGATATTCAATACATATGAATATGAAAGAACATACAAGCACACTTTTCTACGAAAAGAAAGATAGAAAATATAGAAAAAATGAGTTTAGATTGGACAAGTGGTCAATCTAGGTGCATATATACTTATGTAAGAAAATACGCATGTGTATGAAATATCATGCAAGCATGCTTTCCTTGGGAAAGATAGATAGAAGATATAGGAAAAATGAGTCTGGATTGGACAGGTGGTCAATCTTTGTAGAGAAATACAGACACAACAACATACGACCATCATTTGACCTAGAATGGACAGATGGTCAATGTAAACAACACATCTGACTATAAAGATAAAAAATGAACCTAGATTGGACATGTGGTCAATCTATGTGTATATCTACACATGTAACATCATACGACCATCACTTGACCTAAAATGGACAAGTTGTCAATCTAAACAACACATGCGCCTATTAAAGAACATTGTTATGCATGTCTTTCTTAGAAAAGAGTACATTCACATATGACCATCACTTGAGCTAAAATAGACAGATGGCCAATCTAAAGTGACATATGCTTAACAAAGTACATTCCACCATAACCTAGCGTAAAATGAACATATGACTAAGATATTCAATACACATGAATATGAAAGAAGATACAAGCACACTTATCTAGGAAAAGAAAGATAGAAAATATTAAAAAAATGAGTCTAGATTGGACAAGTGATCAATCTAGGTGCATATATACTTATGTAAGAACATACACATGTGTATGAAATATCATACAAGCATGCTTTCCTTGGGAAAGATAGATAGAAGATATAGGAAAACTGAGTTTGGATTGGACAGGTGGTCAATCTTTGTAGAGAAATACAAATACAACAATATACGACCATCATTTGACTTAGAATGGGCAGATGGTCAATGTAGACAACACATCTGACTAAAAAGATAAAAAATGAACTTCGATTGGACATGTGGTCAATCTATGTGTATATCTACACATGTAACATCATACGACCATCACTTGACTTAGAATGGACAGGTGGTCAATTTAAACAACACATGTGCCTATTAAGAACATGGTTATGCATGTCTTTCCTAGAAAAGAGCACATTCACATATGACCATAGCTTGAGCTATAATGGACAGATGGCCAATTTAAAGTGGCATATGCTTAACAAAGTACATTCCACCATAACCTAGCGTAGAATGGACATATGACTAAGATATTCAATACACATGAATATGAAAGAACATACAAACACACTTTTCTAGGAAAAGAAAGGTAGAAAATATAGAAAAAATGAGTTTAGATTGGACAAGTGGTCAATCTAGGTGCATATATACTTCTGTAAGAACATACACATGTGTATGAAATAGCATGCAAGCATGCTTTCCTTGGTAAAGAAAGATAGAAGATACAAAAGAAATGAGTCTGGATTGGACAGGTAGACAATCTTCGTAGAGAAATTCACATACAACAACATATGACCATGACTTGACTTTAGATGGACAGGTGGGTAATCTAGACAACAGATTTGACTATTAAAGATAAAATATGAACTTGTGATTTATCTATGTGTGGATATACACATCACTTGACCTAGAATGGACAGGTGGTCAATCTAGACAACACATGTGCTTGTTAAAGAACATGGTTATGCATGTGTTTACTAGAAAAGAGCACATTCACATATGACCATCACTTGAGCTAGAATGGACAGGTGACCAACTAATGCACACATGCTTAACAAAGTACATTCCACCGTAACCTACCGTGGAATGGTTATGCATGTGTTTACTAGAAAAGAGCACATTCACATATGATCATCACTTGAGCTAGAATGGACAGGTGGCCAATCTAATGCACACATGCTTAACAAAGTACATTCCACCATAACCTACCGTGGAATGGACAGATGATTAAGATATTTAATACACATGAATATGAAAGAACATACAAGCACAATGAGTCTGGATTGGACAAGTGGTCAATCTTTGTAGAGAAATACACATACAACAAAATACGACCAACACTTGACCTAGAATGGACAGGTGGTCAATGTAAACAACACATCTGACTATGAAGATAAAAATAGAACCTAGATTGGACATGTTGTCAATCTATGTGTATATATTCACATGTAACATCATAAGACCATCACTTGACCTAGAATGGACACGTGGTCAATCTAGAAAACACATGTGCCTATTGAAAAACATGGTTATGCATGTCTTTGTTAAAATTAAGCACATTCACATATGACCATCACTTGACATAGAATGAACAATTATAAAATATCTTAACTACACATATTGAAATCACCTATTTATAAGGAACAAATGCCAATGTTAAGAATGCACGTATGCTAAGAAGACCCTATTACAATCCATCTATCTTAGAATGGACGAGTGGTCAATCTAGTGTACACATGTTATTGGACATATGCAGTATAGATTGTTCACTTCCCCATGTTCATATGCAGTATAGATCATATGTGAATGTGCTCTTTTCTAGTAAACACATGCATAACCATTCCACGGTAGGTTATGGTGGAATGTACTTTGTTAAGCATGTGTGCATTAGATTGGCCACCTGTCCATTCTAGCTCAAGTGATGGTCATATGTGAATGTGCTCTTTTCTAGTAAACACATGCATAACCATGTTCTTTAACCACCTGTCCATTCTACGTCAAGTATTGGTCGTATATTGTTGTATTTGTATTTCTCTAAAAAGATCGACTACCTGTCCAATCCAGAATCAGTTTTCCTATATCTTCTATCTATCTTTCCCAAGGAAAGCATGCTTGTATGATATTTCATACACATGTGTATGTTCTTACATAAGTATATATGCACCTAGATTGACCACTTGTCCAATCTAGACTCATTTTTTCTATATTTTCTATCTTTCTTTTCCTAGATAAGTGTGCTTGTATCTTCTTTCATATTCATGTGTATTGAATATCTTAGTCATATGTCCATTCTACGCTAGGTTATGGTGGAATGTACTTTGTTAAGCATATGTCACTTTAGATTGGCCATCTGTCCATTTTAGCTCTAGTGATGGTCATATGTGAATGTGCTCTTTTCTAAAAAAGACATGCATAACCATGTTCTTTAATAGGCGCATGTGTTGTTTAGATTGACCACCTGTCTATTTTAGGTCAAGTGATGGTCGTATGATGTTACATGTGTAGATATACACATAGATTGACCACATGTCCAATCTAGGTTCATTTTTTATCTTTATAGTCAGATGTGTTGTCTACATTGACCATCTGTCCATTCTAGGTCAAATGATGGTCGTATGTTGTTGTGTCTGTATTTCTCTACAAAGATTGACCACCTGTCCAATCCAGACTCATTTTTCTTATATCTTCTATCTATCTTTCCGAAGGAAAGCATGCTTGCATGATATTTCATACACATGCGTATGTTCTTACATAAGTATATATGCACCTAAATTGACCACTTATCCAATCTAAACTCATTTTTTCTATATTTTCTATCTTTCTTTTCCTAGAAAAGTGTGCTTGTATATTCTTTCATATTCATATGTATTGAATATCTTAGTCATATGTCCATTCTATGTTAGGTTATGGTGGAATGTACTTTGTTAAGTATATGTTACTTTAGATTGGCCATGTGTTCATTCTAGCTCAAGTGATGGTCATATGGGAATGTGCTCTTTTCTAGATTAGACATGCATAACCATGTTCTTTAATAGGCACATGTGTTGTCTAAATTGACCATCTGTCCATTCTAGGTCAAGTGATGGTCGTATGATGCTACATGTGTAGATATACACATAGATTGACCACATGTCTAATCTAGGTTCATTCTTTATCTTTATAGTCAGATGTGTTGTCTACATTGACCACCTGTCCATTCTAGGTCAAATGATGGTCCTATGTTGTATCTGTATTTCTCTACAAAGATTAACCACCTGTTTAATCCAGACTCATTTTTCCTATATCTTTTATCTATCCTTCCCAAGAAAAACATGCTTGTAAGATATTTCATACACATGTGTATGTTCTTACATAAGTATATATGTACCTAGATTGACGTCTTTTCCAATCTAGACTCATTTTTCTATATTTTCTACCTTTCTTTTTCTAGAAAAGTGTGCTTGTATGTTCTTTCGTATTCACGTGTATTGAATATCTTAGTCATATGTCTATTCTACGCTAAGTTATGGTGGAATGTACTTTGTTAAGCATATGCCACTTTAGATTGCCCATCTGTCCATTCTAGCTGAAGTGATGGTCATATGTGAATGTGCACTGAAAAGACATGCATAACCATGTTCTTTAATAGGCACATGTGTTGTCTAGATTGACCACCTGTCCATTTTAAGTCAAGTGATGGTTTTATGATGTTACATATGTAGATATACACATAGATTGACCACATGTCCAATCTAGGTTCATTTTTTATCTTTATAGTCAGATGTGTTGTCTACATTGACCACCTGTCCATTCTAAGTCAAATGATGGTTGTATGTTGTTGTATTTGTATTTCTCTAGAAAGATTAACCACCTGTTTAATCCAGACTCATTTTTCCTATATCTTTTATCTATCTTTCCCAAGGAAAGCATGCTTGTAAGATATTTCATACACATGTGTATGTTCTTACATAAGTATATATGCACTTAAATTGACCACTTATCCAATCTAGACTCATTTTTTCTATATTTTCTATCTTTGATAGGGTCTCCCAACCTGAAGATAGGTACAATAGTAGTTAGGCTCCAAGTATCAGGCACGCCCTCCCACATGGCACGGTTAAACATAACTACTAGAAGCTCTGCTAGTAGATCTCTAGCATGCGTGAAATGCTTAGTCACTAAGTCATCATGATCATATGCTCTCCCAGTCCTCATCCTGTCAATGGCCTTCCTCACCATCTCAGCGGTGAAAAAAGCACATGTGTGTGGGCATGGATCGGGGGGGTCGAGAAGGGGGGACTGCTCAAGAACTGTGTACAGAGAATGCGTACTAGCAAAGGCCTCTATAGAAGTGATGGCAGGGGGGGAGAGTGCTCATGATGAAAGAGCCGCCATGCCTCACGTGAGTCCTGACTTAAGAATAGCTGGTATAGATCCTGCTCTAGGTGAGCCAAAAATGCCCTCTTCTTCCACCGCATCATGCGTCGGAAGTCAATCTGTGACTGTCTGTGAGTGATGTCCCCCAAAAGCACCTCCCTCTGAAGTCTAGCTCTAGTGTCCTGGCATCCTCATCATACCAATTGTTCTGGGACATGCTCCCCGAACTACATCTATGCTCAGGTTGGGTATGTGGGTATGCCTCTACTGCTGCATCATGTAGTGTCTGTGTCAGTATAGTAGTAAGCTCCTCCAGAGGTCGCCCTGGCTCCTCTATGCAAAGGCGTCCGTAGATCCCATCCTTGTATACAGAGTCCGTCTTCCGCGTGAAGGTGTAGCGAGTAGGGGCTGCTGCCCGTGGCCTGTGTGCTATACTAAACTGAAAAGAGATGGTCAAACGACACAAGAACATGATCCACTGCCACACCAACAGGTCTCGGTCCAACCGTGAGATCCTGGATACTAGAGATGAGGCTCGGCTGTGCCATGACGTAATCCACTATGCTGGCTCCATGTCTGTGTGGAAAGCATGTAAAACCCCCTGCAGCGGGAAATCTTTGTAGGCCATTTAAGATGGCCAATCCACGTGCAGTCCCCATGTCTATCGAGTGTCGTCCATACTCAGTGTGTTCCCCATCCTGTGATAGTCTGGATAGTCCCGTCTCTGCAACATCCAGCTCTCTCAGCATCTCCTGTGAAGTATCATAAAATACTGTCTGATGATGGGCAGTCCTAGCATTGAATCCTTCTAGAATGATGATGTCACCATCTCTAGAGAACTCCCAAATGTCATCATCCAAAATAGAAAAGGGAGACTCTCCTCAGGGTGGTGCATAAACTGACGTACTCGGGGGAAAGTAGCAAATACCAATGTAAGATATCTGTCTGTCTCTATTCTCAATCTCACCCACATGTACCTAGCTTGCTCATCCCTGCGGGCTATATGTATCAATGGCTGCAACTCCTCCCTGAATAACATTGCCACTCCTCCTGAGCCCCGCCCTCTGTGCTCTGATCGTGTCTCTTGTCTACAGGCTGTCTCCCATCTATATCCACTAATGTGAGGCATAGACTACCCAGGGACCTGATGTTTCTCAGAGTAGAAGACAATGTCTCTTCCCGTAAAACTATCCTCAAAAGCACCCACATCAAGGCGCATAGATTCATTACAATTCCAGGTGGCAACTTTAAGTGTGGTCCCATAGGTCTCGCACCGTCATGTGGAGCGCTGCTCTACAATCACCACCTGACCATCTCTGTAGAAGGCTGTCTTTCCCTTCTCCCTTGCCGCTTGAATCTCTGGCATTACCTCTCTCATATGCGCAAGCTATGTGAGAGTGAGGTCATCTCCAAGGAATATGTCCGTTTTCTTTAGTGTAGGATGCCTCTTCAAGAAGTCCTTTGCCTCCATGGATGGGAAACAGATGATTAAAGCTCTCTCTTTTCAAGTCTCCCCATTTCCTTGTGTCTTCTTCCCTACCCTCCATGCCTTTGTATGAGTAGCCTCACTACCTATCATGCGGAGAAGTTTTGCGACGTCCCCTTCCACATCATCTCGATCTTTTAGATCGGTTACTCTTATATGCAAAGCTCTAGTTTTCCTTCGCTGCTCTTCTTCTAGAGTCATGTTGATGATTGTAGGAGTGGGGACAAATGTAGTTTCTTTCCCGTTCCCTTTCTTAGCGACTTCTATCCATTTCTCGGCCTCATCCGCCTTCTTCTGTGTCTTCGTGATCACATCCATCTAGGAAGACCTCTTTACCACATTCTGTTTCTCCTCCTCTTTGATCATCCGTACCTGCTCCTTGATGACCTTGATTTCCTCTATCACGGAGGGTTGGAATTCCCCTTCCTCTAGTCCACTGCTTGCTCTATCAGCAAGCTCTCGCTTGAGGGCTGAGACCTCTTCTTTAAGTGCTTTTGAATCCGCCTTAAGTGCTTGTAGCTCTGCGCGCAAGTCCACTTTCTCCTTCTTCCATTGTGCGCCTTTGTTGAGAAACATTTGAAGAAAGTTTGCCTTCTCTTTCCACCATCCACCCCTCCACGAACTTCCCCTGCACGTCCTCAAGCCTGCACAAATTTCAGTACCTATGCGTCTCTGATACCTGCGCGAGCTGCCTATCCAGAGCGCTCTCTTCGCAGCAGCAGTCTGTCCCTCTGCCATCCAACCTCAGCCCTCGGTACAACTCCAATTCTGATTTAGGGGGTGTGTGTGTGTGTGTGTGTCAGGGTGCAAGTGTGTGTGTATACAGATTTCGCCCCTTGCTGTGTGTGCGCGCATACGCGTGTGTGTCTAGCCGTGGTGTGTGTGGTATTTGCTGGGTATTTTAGCCACAAATTGCGATGTGTGACTTTGTCGGCCGATGGATTTGACTGAACATTGTATCTACAAGCACCGGAAGCCATGGAGAGCTCGGCTATGGATCCTTGACACTTATCAAAGAATGTTTACATGAGGATGTTGAAGATGCACGCCGAGCTTGCGAAGGGCCTGCTCATGCCATGAAAATGTGAATTCCTGTAGAGGAGCTTATGGACCATGTTGCTTAATATGCCCTTAATGCAGTGATTCTCTTCTTCCCGAGTAAAATGCCTATGGCTCACGATGTAGGCCAATGGGTTGATTTTCTGCTCAAACGTCAAGTAGTCCCAGGGGTTTACTTTGGCGCGAGAGGATTTGATAAGGTCATACTAGCAAACATGGATGCGCGAGATGCTTTGCTTGAAATGTCTCCTCTCTTCTTCAATATGCAAATGACTCAAGTATTGCCTTGGGCTCTCACCAAGGACTATCAGAGCCTTATTCGCCATAAGAGCCCTGTCTAGGTTGAAGTGGTGGATTTTCCTCGCACTTAGCATCCTTTTCTTCCTTTGTTGGCTGCCAGTTGGGCAAGGTCATTTGCCCTCCTAAGCTAGATGCAAACACATATTGTTTCTGTATTTTGTGGGGCACTGACATCCCTACTCCAGCAGCATTTCAGTTGATTCTCGGAACACAGTGGTTGGCAAGCGCCCATTCAAACTCAAATGGGGTAAATTTACAAAATCTTGTTTTTGTCGTGGCAAATTTGGTCATATGCAATCTGAATGTTCAGAACCAGTATTTTGGAGCATTTTTGGTGCACCTGGCCTCACACGAAGGGTCTTCGGCTCTTGTCTATGGACAAGTGCCTTGGAGGGCTGAATATTTTGGACTTGCAGTCATGTTCTGACTCAAAAAGCTACGCTATTGCCAGTCTAGGTGGAACAACAACTCTGGACACTCATGGTATCACATTTGTGTGCGCATATTGTCACACCATCCTTTTTTCATTTGCAACCAACTTATTGGGAAGCTTGAAGACCACATTCCTCGCTGTCCTTTTACTTCATCTCTCATTGTTGATTGGTAGGTTATCACCTCCCAGCTGGAATGGCATGCTCATCCATCCTCTCCAGGAAGCTCCCTTCGATTGGAGAGACTCCATTGGAGCAAGGCTCTCTCTTTGAATTGGTCCAACAGTCTCCTTGCCAGGTACATCAGGTGGTGGACGACACGGGTCATGTACTTCCATTCTCTAATGCAGCATCTCAGTTTCGATTGGGACTCCATTATGCTCCTCTTTGGCGAGAGATTCATAGAATGCTTGCTGATCTCTCACCTATTCCTCCTATGAATGTGAACTCCCGCTGCTCTGATTAGAATCTTGCTGATACTAGCCTAGAATGCATTCCAGCCGGTAATGTTTATGCCCTCTTGCAATCTGATGCGTGGATTGTGCATCATGGTAATCAGCTATGGTCTCTGTCCAAGTCATCTTTATGGTGGAAACAAACATTGTCCAGCATTTGGCATAGTCATCTCCCTCAGAAGGAACGTATTTTCGTGTGGCGTTGCTTGGTGGGAGCTCTAGCTGTTGGCAGCATATTACCTGCACGGCATATTGTGCCCTCTCGTTGTGTCTGATGTTACGAAGCTGTGGAGATTGTGCCGTACTTCGTCGCTACTCCAGATCCTTCATTCGACAGGTGTCAGCTGGACTTCGGCCCCGTTTTCCTTCTGGCATTTTTCACAGACGGTTTTGGCTTTTTGGGATGCTTCAGTCCCCGCAGTCTCAGTTTGTGGTCCTTTTTGGTTGGGTCAGATTTTGGGTTTTGTGGGTCATTTGGCACCATCACAACCTCTTCATGTTTCAAGGCACTGACATGGACCTGTTTCCCTACTTCAAATTTCGTCTGGTCAAGCGCTGTATTTTGCTTGTGATGCTGGGGACATTACTCTTGATGCCTATAGGATTTACTTTGACTGCTTTTAGCCTTCGGAGCCTCAGAGTGCTCTACCTTTTGTATCTCCTTTTCTTCGTGGGTTTTCCTTGCTTTGAGGTATCCCACTTGTAAATAATATCAACAAGATTTACAAAAAGAAAAAAGTGTGTGTGCGTGAGAGAGAGAGAGAGAGATGTGGTGGTGGTGGTGGTGGTTTGGCGGGGGGGGGGGGGAGGAATGTCACAATTTGGTGGCATTGCATGCTGGCTCCAGATGAGACAAGAAAGGATAAGCCGAGCCGATGGCAACCATAAGAGGCAGACCAATCTTTGTGTTTGGCTGCCCGCAATATGCAGCAGAAATTGCGCCGTGAATCACGTGGCATGTACAAATGACTTGATGATTTGGCAGCTGGCTATGTGTGCTCTTTGGCGCGAGATTCTGAAAGCGTTGCCTTTTGTAGCCTTTGGAGCCCTATGTTTTTCAAGGCAATTGACTTTCTAAGCTTTGTTTAGGTTTAAAAAGCACAAAAGCAAGAGGCCTAGTGCCTTTAAATATGTGCCTTGGGGGAGCCTCACTCATGCAATTGATGGACAAGTGCTCCTCCAAATAGTTGGTATCCGTGAGGATGAATATGAAAGACATACCTTAAGGGTCACCTAGTAAGGGGCCAGTGCATCTAGGAGTGGAACTCTGCAACTGTGTCTTGTCTTAAGAGTGAAGTTCCCTTTAAATTGTTGGAGTGCTTAAAGTGTTGCAGATTTGTTCCAGTTGTGTTAAAGACTGTTCTAGTTGTTATTTTCTGTCGGTACAGTCACCTTTTCGTGTAAATTGGCATCAATGCATCAGTTGTTTGCTTTTCCAGCAAGCAAACCAGTCTTAGACAAGTTTAAAATTCAAGGCTATAGACTGTAAGAATATTTACAATTTCTCATCAACGGGATTTTCTTTCAAGGCACCCTTGGCAAAATTTGCCCTTTTAACAGAATTCGCAAGAATTCTTGAATTTCATGATAGCTCCAGTTATATCTTTAGTGTTACCCCCACCGGCACATGACAGTTCAAGAGCTCCAACTCATCATCCAAGAAATTTTGCTATTCCATTTGGTGGTGTTTTTCAATAGATGGTTGCAAGACATCCACATCCAATTGCACCACCTCTGCCCCTGGCACCTCCTGTGATTCACAATTAGAGCCCTTATGCTTTAAATGACTACAATCAAAGATTCTAGGATGTGTATCTGTCAGTTTCTTTCTCTAAAAATCTAACTCTGGAGGATCAATGTGACAGATACATTGTTGAATACATTGTTGAATTGCCTTCACGATTCCAAGAGTGTTTTCCTTTCCAAACAAGTAAGCACTATGCAAGGAATCATGGACCATGACAAAACCGGCTATGAGCTTATGAAAATAACCTTAATTTTGAGCCTGAAAAGACCCAATAACCAGAAGGTGCAGTGATAAGGGAACAATGTGTGAGAGAGAGAGAGAGAGAGAGAGAGAGAGAGAGAGAGAGAGAGAGAGAGAGAGAGAGAGAGAATGGCACGAGCCCTATGGGATACGAACTCTGCTAACAAGAGAGTACAAGGCTCTTGAACACTGCGAGAATGAGCGGGCCCCTCTTGCTGTATAGGGACCTGATTGAAATGCTCGACTCATACCAAAAACCCCACAACCCATAAAATGCCCAGGGGAAAAAGTTGCAAAAACATGACGCCCAACAAAAGGCCTAGAAGTGGCCGGCCAACCAAACTCTACAAAAAGTCCCCTTCATGCCTAGAATCTGGAAAAGCCTCACTAGGACAGGCACAACCACAAAGAAGCCCTCACTCCCACAAGATGACCTCCAAAACTCGTAGCATCCCCTCTTAGATCCTGGGTACAACAAGACTGGGGATTTGGGGACTTCAAGTGAAGGAGGAGTCTACAATTCTATTCCACCATTGTATCAAGCACACCTCTTTATGGAGTACCGCAAGGCCTATGATAGAAAATCCTATCCAACGATGGCAACAGGTGCTAGCAACTGTCATCAGTGTCCGCCAAGCTCTAGAAACTTGTGTCATGTCCACATCCTTCTCGAGTTGTGGCCAATAAAAGTAGCTCTCAACATCCTGGAAACCTTTTCTTGATGGTAACCTTCTTGAGAGACCTGTAATCGATACACATCCTCCAACGTCTGTTGTTCTACTGAACAAGCAATATCGGAAAACAAAAAGGTGAGGTATTGTGTTAGATCGAACCCTTTTCCAAGAGGTCCTATCCTTGGCTCATGATCTCTTCGAGTTGAGCATGGCTCACTCAGTGTAAGAGGGTTGGTTTGGACGAATACTGCTAGGGATTCAATTCTATGGTGTTATCCTTTGGTCTTTCCAGCGGTGACTTGCTAGGCAAACCTTCTGAGAAACAATCGGCGTGAGCTCGTACAAAACTTTGCCCCTCTGACTCTAAATCTGACAAATTGGACTCGTTATCTTCATCCACATAGTAATTGCTCACATTTTAGCACCCATCATCAATATTTAAATTACTAGTAAAGCGGCGCCGCCTCCGGCGGCGGCATGGCCCCTCTTTCCCTCACTTGCCCCCACCCGACCCCCCTCCCCGCCTTCCAAGATCCCAGCCCACATCAAAGCATGTGAGAGAGGAACCATGCAAGGTGGTTGGCAAGGCAGCAGTACAATGGCTTAGGTCGTGCAGGTGTCGTAGATATGCGGTGGTATAGGGGAAAGAGGTATGGTGTTTGATCACGGTGGAAAGCTAGGAGGTGGTGATCTCTCTCTCTCTCTCTCTCTCTCTCTCTCTCTCTCTCTCTCTCTCTCTCTCTCTCTCTCTCTCTCACACACACACACACACGGCCATAGCCACCCAAGCCAGGGGGAGGCCGCTCTGCCTATCATAATTGATCTTCCTGCCAATGCTTGTACGTTGACCCCTCTCAACTGCAGTTCCCTAGTATGGCTGGCCGCCTTTGGCGGCCTCTCTCTCTCTCTCTCTCTCTCTCTCTCTCTCTCTCTCTCTCTCTCTCTCTCTCTCTCTCTCTCTCTCTCTCTCTCTCAGCGCTCTTACTGCAGCTAGTGTAAGCCCCTGCGTCATCACATCTAGCACCCATGCAGGCTTCTGCAGCTTTCGCCTCCTCCTCCTGCGTAGTGCGAAGAACTCCTCCTCCCCATAGTTTGTCTTGTGGCACCAGCTTCTCCTCGAACGAAATAGAGGTGTGTTATATGCAGCCCACAACTTGAGGTGTCCATGTGATCTCATTTAGCTGAGAGCTTTCCATCCGTATGGTTGTGGATAGAAATAGGCCACCACCATGGGCATGGTATGTGGGTGTGTATAGATGAACAGCCTCTTTCTTCTCTAGCAAGAGTTTAGCAACTTTGGAACTTTTTGGCTTGAAACCCGACTTAGACATATATTGTCTTGCAATGCCAGGCTGTTGTTTCGGATGCCTACATGTGATTTGGGCTGCAACCCATGGAAATAGAAGTGCATCCACAGCTTGAGGTGTCCACCCACAGCTCGAGGCTGCAAGAGAGAGCAGGTGTTGACGGCGTTGTCCGTAGACCAAGGCTCCTTGCCAGCTCGATCGTGTGCGGCGGTGCGCTGCTAGAGGCCATCCAAATGCGCCTAGTTGTTTGCCGTGTTTGCGAGCAAATGAAGGGATGGAGGAAGAGTGGTATTGAGCATTTGTTGCCACATAGCAACCCACTCGTCCTTTTTAGAAAGCATCCAATCCAAAATCCGCATTTGGGACTTCGAAACTCCGAGGGTCCATGCATGATTCCGGATCCCCTGTTGGAGCTAGCACTTAAGGTGAAAGGCATGTTCTCTCTCTCTCTCTCTCTCTCTCTCTCTCTCTCTCTCTCTCTCTCTCTCTCTCTCTCTCTCTCTCTCTCTCTCTCTCTCTCTCTCTCACACACACACAATTCCATCTTCAATGATATGCCTTGAGTTTAAAAAATTCCATTCTCTCTCTTTATCTTTGTGCATGCTCTTGCATAGTCGCATTCCTAATAACCTACAAAATAATCTTAACAGACCTGTGTGTATTCACGTGCACTTGTACACACACTCTAGTATGGTTGCTTCATTGATTATGTGCAAAATAACATTGCCATAGACTTAATTGGGCAGAGGGTGAGGGTGTACGAGCAAAGGGCCAGGCCGGTTTTAGGAGGGGTTTCTCCACTCTTGATCATATTCTGACACTCAGAGCCATCATTGAGGAAGGCAGGTCACATGGGAGACGGATTTATTGTAGCTTTGTGGATTTCTGCAAAGCATTTGACATGGTACCGAGAGCTCCATTGATGCGCAGACTGCAGGAGATGGGGGTGCCCATAGTGTTGATTTGGGGGATTATGGCTCTATACAGATCAGTGATGGGACATGTACGCACCCCGGAGGGGAAATCTGATTTAGTTCACTCCACCATTGGGGTGAAACAGGGTTGCCCATTGTCTGCTACTCTATTTGGTATGTATGTTGATGAGGTGTCTGATTACATTGACAAAGAGGGTGATAGAGGTGCCCAGCTGGCAGGGACGTGGATCCCATTGTTGTTATATGCTGATGATATTGTGTTGATCTCTGACTCACCAGAGGGTATGAAACGACAGTTGGATGCATTACACAGTTTTGCAGAGAATAGTGGATTGTCTGTAAACCTTGGTAAAACCAAGGTTATGGTGTTTAACACCACACCACAGTGGATCAGGAGATCAGCACCGACTTTCACATATGGTCAGGAGATTGTAGAGTATACAGATGCATACACTTACCTGGGGGTTGTCTTCACTGGGCCGAGGTTTTCTTTGGGGAGAGCAGCATATACTAGACTGACTAGAGCTTTTGCGGCCTTGGGAGGCTTGGAGAGAATGTGTTCGCAGGTTCAGTTCCAGGAACCTCGGACAAAGTTATGGCTCTTTGATACTTTAGTAGCCTCAGCTATGTTGTATGCGGTGCAGATATGGGGACCTTCTGTAGGCCAAGATGGTTGGAGACGTATGGAGAGGCCCTTGGTATCTATGATCTCTCGACTGATCAGAGCCAAGGCCTCCATACCCCACACTATCATTCGAGCAGAGCTAGCTGCCTCTCCTATGGAGATTGAGGCGCTTACCAGATCAGTCTCCTTTGTGCACATCTTGTGGGATACTACTAGAGCCAGATATGCTAGACTGGCCCTTGAGTCTTCTAGACAGTTAGCTCTTTAGAGGGACACTTCATGCTGGTATGCAAAGATGACATCATGGTTTCAGATGCATGGCTTCACCATGGACAGGCTGCTCCCTTTCCAGTACTCTCTTCAAACACCCTCGATGTCTCTTACATGGGTGGAGATTACTAGACTCATTCGTCAGGACCTGATCCAGCTGGATACCAGGAGGACATGGATAAAGCTGCCCACAGGAGTTGGGCACGAAGATGGCTTTCTATAGAGAGCATCTTCTCCACCTCACAAGAGATGGTTTTGTGATTCGACCCAGCTACATGGATACACATGTCTCATGGTTTGCGGTGTGCCATTGGTCAGATACGCACATCCTCACAACAGCTAGAGATTGAGACTGGCAAATTCAGAGGGATACCAGCAGACAGCAGGATATGCCGCTTATGCCAGCTAGAGCTAGAGACAGAGCTACATTACATATGTCATTGCACAGTGTACTATGAGATTCGGGGCCGTTTCCACTGCTTATTCAGAGAGGGTTTCGGTCCTTTCTCTAGGGTCATGAGTTATGAGGATCAGAGATGTCTTGGGCTATATCTACTTGAGTTACACAGATATAGACACTTTATTGGGGAGAGCTAGAGAGAGACAGTCCCAGAGACGGATTACAGATTTCTTTTCACTAGATATGGGACAGCCAGAGGAGCAGCCATCACTGTAGAGCTCGACCCACACTCATTCGACCACTACCGGCACTCTCATCGACCGAGCTACCGGAGCTACGGAAATCTAGACGGCCACGATTGAGGAGAGGGACTACATAGCATCCAGACGGCCATGATTGAGGAGAGGGACTACAACAGAGGATTCGAGCCATACTCTCTTGACATCCAGAGTGCAGATGAGGATGGATTCTAGTAATAGTAGTATTTTGTTCTAGTCTTTTTGTACCCAGACATGGTATCAGATTCACAATTTTGTAACAATTTGGTCTCATAGGTCATTTTGGCCTTTTGAAGACGTTAATATAACATTTCATTTCTCTCTCTCTTCTCTTTTTTTATCATTTTATTTTATAATTGAAACTGATATTCATCTCATTTCCATTGCCATACCATATACTTGTACAACTGTGTAGCAGCCTCATGTTAGCTTCTATTCTATCTCATTTCACCATCGCTACTTTCTTAATGCAAATGCACAGATTTACACCATGACTTTCACTTCTTTTCTACAAAGTCGTATACATAGCTCCCATTGTCACTTCTTGCAGTGGGTTCAAAGTTCTCAGCCGATGGATCAGTGCATCCCTCGGCAACGAGTAAGCTAACTTGCTGGGCAGCTTTATCGTAGAATGAGCCCCGCCAATTAAACTCTTCACATTCTCTTGCTCCATTACCAATATGTGCCCACACTCTAGAAGCTTATCCACAGTCTCTTGGGATGGTTTCCCACGACATTAAAATACTCTTCTTCTTCTTCTTCTTCTCTCTCTCTCTCTCTCTCTCTCTCTCTCTCTCTCTCTCTCTCTCTCTCTCTCTCTCTCTCTCTCTCTCTCTCTCTCTCTCATCGTCTAGAGTGCAAATGAAGATGGATCTCTACTCCCCTCCCATATTGTCTTCACATTGTACTGCTTAGTTTAGGATCCCGTAGTATTTATATTTTGTTATCCTAGTGTAACTTATTTTGTTAATCTGACTTTGTATCAGATACACCGCATTGTAACTTTCTGGTCTCATAGGTCACTTTGGCCTTTTGAAGACGTTAATATAACATTTCATTTCATCTCTCTCTCTCTCTCTCTCTCTCTCTCTCTCTCTCTCTCTCTCTCTCTCTCTCTCTCTCTCTCTCTCTCTCTCTCTCTCTCCGTCTCCGTCTCCGTCCAGTCAATGCCCTTCAATTGGCCCAACCGGATTTTTGCTACTCCTTTCTCCTGACCGCTACTGCCACCATGGACCTCAAGTCTACTATACTCAGCTTGAACACCGGGTGCAGCTCCCACACTGCTGAATATCATCATTATCGCGTCTTCTTGTTCCCTGCGCATGTGTATGATTTGCGACTCCCACACTGGGTTGGAGGGCACGAGGTCGTGCAGGAGCCGTACTACCGATGCTAAGATTGGTGTGTGTGTGTGTGTGTGTGTGTGTGTGTGTGTGTGTGTGTGTGGGGGGGGGGGGGGGGGGGGGGAAGGGAGAGAGAGAGAGAGAGAGAGAAATGAAATGAAATGATATACTAACGTCTTCAAAAGGCCAAAATGACCTATAAGACCAAGCCGTTACAACATAGTAAATCTGATACCATGTCCGGAATCAAAAAGAACTGAAACAAAATACAATGTGTAGTACAATGAAAAAGAGAGAGAGGTGTGATGAGGAATTTGTGTTCCTACCTTGCTGCAGGCTTTCATGCGGCTATCCTTGTAGAAGCGCCTCTTCCACTTGAGAAGCCATTGTCTCTGCATCTGCAAGCCACCTACCATCGCCACTCCGTTCTAGCCTGCAACTTTCATGCCACAGAGAGAGAGAGAGAGAGAGAGAGAGAGAGAGAGAGAGAGAGAGCAGTTTTAAACGGTTGTCTCCCCTAAATGTTCAAGGTGAGCGAGAGAGCGTGATTGTAAGTCCATTCACAGAGGCCGCCTCTCTCTCTCTCTCTCTCTCTCTCTCTCTCTCTCTCTCTCTCTCTCTCTCTCTCTCTCTCTCTCTCTCTCTCTCTCTCTCTCTCTCGTGCGCTCTATCTCTTTTGTTGTGCGATCACTGTGCAGTTGGAGGTGCAGGTTACACCAGCCGGCCGGATCAAGGAGAAACTGCCACGTGTCAGGGGGGGTTGGGGGGGGGGTTAACAGAATCCCTTCCCCTTTTATAATAGTATAGATGGATATAAATAGATGCATGTATTGCACAATAGTATCAAAAAAAAGTAAGTATATACAAAGAGAAAGCTTCACTATCATATTTCAAAGGAAACCAACATGGGAGTCTTTCCTCGTCTTTTATCCTATACATACATAGAGCCGCATAACAAATGTGCATCTATGTGTGTGTGACGGCTATTAATGAGCAAGGTAAATGATGAGGTTCCCCATAATAGCGTTCGTCGCACGGTAAAACAACATCATAAAGAAAGCGAGATGAGTTCTGTGGGGGACCTGATGCCAAAAATTTGAATAATACAACCAGAGTGGTCTATTGCTCGCAATAGACCCCGTTGATAATGAAGCTGTAGAGCGATGCCTCGATCAAGTGTATGTGATGGCATGTGGAGAGACACCCTTGCTTCGCATCCGCCAAAAACAGCCTTGAGCTTCTTGACCTTGCCATATTCTGCAATCAGTGCATTCCAAGAGACGACATCAAGCACTTTTTGCGCTTTATGAAGTGCTTCAACACATTTGGCATACATGTCGACCAAGGCAGTGCCAAGCATGACGTTTTCTTTCAACAACCCTTGACTAACAATATCATTGTGAATTCTTTTTCCCATATCAGCATCTTGTGTAATGCCACATGCCTTCAAGGCGCAAGTGTACGTGATTGCATTTGGAATGCACTGATTGCAGAATATGGCAAGGTCAAGAAGCTCCTCAAGCACTTTTTGCGCTTTATGAAGTGCTTCAACACATTTGGCATACATGTCGACCAAGGCAATGCCAAGCATGACATTTTCTTTCAACAACCCTTGACTAACAATATCATTGTGAATTCTTTTGCCCATATCAGCATCTTGTGTAATGCCACATGCCCTCAAGGCGCAAGTGTACGTGATTGCATTTGGAGAGATGCCCTCTCTCTGCATCTGCTGAAAATAGCCAGATCTTCCTAACCCTTCGCTTTGCATCCACTGAAAATAGCTCAAAGCTTTTTGGCCATGACCAAGTTGGGCATATCCCGCAATCAGTGCATTAAGAGACGGCATCCCGGACAGGAAGTTCCTCAAGCATTTGGAGAGATGCCCTCTCTCTGCATCTGCCAGCCTTGGGTTTGTAGAGCTTCAAGAAATTTCAATGCCTGATTTTCGGATGCAATCACTCAGGTTAGAGGCCTCTGCAAATTTACGGCCCAACCGAATGCCCTGCATTACGTCGCATGTTCACATGGTCCTCTGTATAAGCAGGGGTTGTGGCATTACTGATGTCCGGATGCAATCACTCCGGTTACAGGCTCCTCGATAGCATTTGGAGCATCTGAGTACAACCAAGCTGCATTCAACTATGTTGAACCACTCATGCGGCAATGTATTGGACATGACTGCCTCCATACTGCCTAAGAGGCTTCAAGGGCATGCAACGTGTTTGGCGCATTTTATTCAACATTCTGGAGGCTTGCAGCTGAGCATGAAGATCATTGAAGGCTTGCAAGGCCTCTGCGAAGTTACGGCTCCTTGCATCAGCACCCTGCGCTTTTGAGCACCCAATCGAATGCCCTGCATTACATGGTCCTCTGTATAATCAGGGGTCGTGGCATGAATGCGTGTTTTGTTTGGCGCCGTGATGGATGTTCTACGATGGAAGCTTTGGATGAAAGGCGTAAGCCTGCATTCAAAACTGAAGCAGGGTAGCTGCGGCTTTGCATAAAAATCAGGGCGAAGGGGACTGGCACATGCCATATTTTGAGATAAAGGGTTCTAAAACAGCGGCACCTCTCTCTCTCTCTCTCTCTCTCTCTCTCTCTCTCTCTCACAAGGGAAGAGGGCCGGAATCTCTTCCCCCATTATAATAGTATACATCAAAATCAGATTACCTTTGCAAACTAAAGATATAGCTCTTGGCTTGAAATAGCGCTTGACTTCATTATCTTGACAAAAAGGAATGACAAAATAAAACAGAAAAAGGTACCTAGTCTTGGGACTGTATGGTTTCCTTCATGTCTAATTATGATAGGGTTTTCGAAAACTTTTGCAAGGGCTTCATTTCTAAAATTGCGTTCATCTTTTGCACCTGGATTTCAGAATCAGAAACCAAACAATCAAAACATATGTGTGAAGCTCAAACATAATGACATCAAGAGACTATTCGGACCATAACCCTCCAATATTGAATGCTCACCTATGATGTGAATTGAGGGACAAGTAACAATGGCAGGATAAGTTCTATTCTTGAGATTGGGTTCTTCAAACATTCCACCAGCAACAATCACAACAAATTTAATCAGTGGATGGCAAGTGAGAGCAAGGCCCTGTCCATTTCAAAAACATATCCGATGATGACACAAAATAAGTGTTATGGGTGGTAACAATGGTCCAAATGAAAAATGATCAGCGTGCAAAAAGAAAACCTTTTGCTGCATTGCAACAAGTGCTGCACAGATACAAGCTCCCTGTACAAAAAAGACATGCAATTACAACCCTGAAATGCTTACATTAATTAACACATTCCACCAGGATAGAGTGTTCAAAATACATTCCCAAGTTTGATGTATAAACAAAGCACTAAACTAACTAGTATAGCAACGTGGACCAGAATGTTATCAGAAGCTATTATTAGCCTCCCTCAGAACAATACCAATCTCTGCAACCCAGCCTTCACAGTAACCATGAAAGACCGTAGGAAGAAAATAGCAAAAAACTGTTTTAACAGCGTCTTGCATCATAAAGATGGACTAAAGGCCCCTCGGTGAAAATGTGTATAGATGTGTGTGTGTGTGTGTGTGTGTGTGTGTGTGTGTGTGTGTGTGGCTATGATTTGGGCCAAAATTATTTCACAGGTGGTCTTTCTCTTGTATGCTCATAGCAATTCTGTAGGTGTTCTCTCACAAGTCTGTGGGCTCTGGGACGTTTAGTCAGACAAGGGTGTCCCCTTAGTGCTTTGTTTTACGAAAATGCTTCTCACCCCTTGTTGCATCTTGAGGCTCACTTCCTCTGGCCGCTTGCATAGTCTGGCTCTACCTTCTAAGAAACAATTTATAGGACAAGCCTATGTTGATGACTCTTTTTTCATGCTAGGAACCATAAGGAGGATGTACAACACATTATGTATGCTCTTCATTTATTTGGTTTGGCAGCTGGACTGCACGTCAATTTTCCTAAATCCAATTTTTCATGCTAGGAACCATAAGGAGGATGTACAACACATTATGTATGCTCTTCATTTATTTGGTTTGGCAGCTGGACTGCATGTCAATTTTCCTAAATCCAAGTTACTGCCTCTGAATGAATTTGATTGGCACAAGCTTCTATGGCAGGGGAGATTGTTCCTCCTCAGATCATAGTACGTCATCTGAGATATTGGTTTGTCCAAAGATTGCACTTAAAGCTCAGCTATTGGAAATCAACCTGGCAATTGCATGTGCGTCTCAGAATTGTCCAATGCATTATGATGGCTTACGTGCAGTTCTATTTACCGCTTTTTATCTTGGCCTCATTGGTGCCTCGAGTCTCTTATGTTTTGCATGTTGGAGCATTTTTGGTGCACATCCTCCCACAAGAAGGGGTAGCAGTTTTTATCCATGGATAAGTTATGCACACCTAAGGGATTGGGAGGGACATTTTGGATCTATGTCAACATGTTCTGGCCCGGAAAGCTATGCCTGTTGACCCGGAAAGCTATGCTCCCATCTGTTTTGGTGGAACGGAAACAACCCTCGACAGTCATGGTTTTACATTTATGCGGTGGTATTGTCACGCCTTCTTTTGGTCACTCGCACCCCTCACATTGGAATGTCATCTCTGGGCACTTTGATGGCCATTCGCTTCGTCCCTTGTTGCTGATTGGAAGGCTATTACCTCGTACTTGTCCTGGCATGGTCGCCAGCCCGCTCAAGGTAACTCGCTCCGGCTGGACAGCATTCTCCGGAGTAAAGCGTTATCTCTCACTTTAATTCAGTTCTCTCCTTGACAAGCATACTTTCTTTCACAAAAAGGGGTTTGTCACGTTGATCAAGTGGTGGATGACTCGGGGTAGGTTCTCTCCTTTCCTGTTGTTGCTCTTCATTATGAGTTGAGACCTCATTATCGACATTTGTAACAGCACATTCAGCAGTTGCTTGCTGATGTTTCCCCAGTGCCTTCATTACTTAGGAATTCTCGGCTTTCCGATTAGCACCTCGCCCCTACTAGGTTGGGTTGCATATCAGTTGGGTTAGGTTATGCTTTGTTGCAGCCTGATACTGATAGCCGTTTTTTAGGCTCTCTGTGATTGTCATAGTGAGTTACTCTACCCTACCAAATTCACCCAAACGCTATGGTTACCCTCACCCTTTCACTGTATATAGGTGCGTGTGAGTTAGGGGACTTTTCCCATATCTCCTTACTGAAATAAAAAACCCTCAATTAGCTAGGCATTGGGCTAGTTGAGCCAAAAAAAATAAAATAAATAAAAAATATAAGTATATTATGGCCCATGCGTATGTAAATATTTCTTTGTATATAGGGTCTAAATAAAAGATTTTTTCATAATTATTTTGGTATTTATTTAAATATTTCTACCTAGGTGTGTGTTATTTATGCTCTGTACATTGCCTCACCATTACCACAATTTTTCTTACCATTTTTCATACTCTTTATTCCATATAGAAATATTTTCATGTAAGCTTCTCTTATATTTGGTGTAACTCCACCCCAACAAAAATCCAAAAAAACTAGTTTTATTTATATGTATATTTTTTCACTATTGTGATTTTTCCCTTCCTACATCTATTTTGTTTTTTTTCTAAAAAATTAGAGCACCAAAAATATTTATCTTTTTATGGTAGCCTCATAATGAGAGAGATTTCTTTTGACCCCTTTATATTTTTTCCACTTATATTATTTATATTTGACATGTACATATTTTTTAGACCCCTCAATATTTGATTTTCTTAGTTGTACTATTCACTTATATCATGATCTCAACAATATCTTCAATTATAGACCTACCAAATAAGGTCAAGGGTAGGTGGCATGCATACATGCACTATGGAGAGCTCACTCTTGGAGGTATTCAAAAGAATCATCCAAAGAAGGACCCCACAAGGACCTTGTGCAGTGGAAAAAAACGGTCGGTTTTGCTGAATTTTTAAAGTTCACTTGCTCTCCGAATTTGAAAAGGTGATACAAACAAAAGTTGTAGCTCGTGGGCTGAACTTTTGCCTCAAATTTTTTCATATTTTTTTGAGCTACGAGCTGTGAGCTATGATTTTATTAGTGGACCCCAGTTTTCCTATACTATGCAGCCACACTCTCTCTTCCACTTTATCATTTTCCTCTTTCACACACACTTCTCCACTCATCATCCCCACCTCTCTCACCACTCCTCTCTGCACCCTACTCACCTTCTCCTCAACCTTGAAGAATAAGAGAAACCATGGTGAACTCATACCTCCCACACACAATTCCATTCCAAAATTGACCACCTAGTCTCATTTTTCCTCCTCCAAATTACCCATATCTATAAAAAAAACCACAAAATTCAGCCTCTTCTCTTAAAAGACAGCATCATGGTGGTTGATTACTCAGCTTCAATTACCTTGTCTCTCAAGGAAGGTCAAGAGTGGAGAAAAAATGTACCGTCAAAGCTAGTGGACCGTCAACAAGCGTCAAAATTGGCCCTACTCAAAACACTTGGAGCATCAACCTTGTAAGAAATCCACCTTTTCTTACCTCTTAAGAGTTTTTCTTCTTTATTTGTATCCTACATGGATACTCCCATTGTAAATATCCAATTCCATTTGTAAATTAATACTAACTCTACTAACACTAACCCACTATGAAAAGTCCTATCACCTCCATTTCTCTCCTCTCTCTTTCCCCACCAACTTCTTGATAATTCCAAGCAAAAGAAATTAGATAAATTGCTGAAAATCTAACCCAACCATGGTTAGAGGAGTAACCCTAGCCTTCAAAATTGCTATAAAAGGAGGGTGTAGGTAGCACAAAAAGGGAGGAGCCATAAGCAAGAGCACTATGCTATAGCTTGAGAAGCCAAGCTCAACCTCTCTAGAAAGAGCTCTTGAGTGGAAGCTCATTGTCTTATGCATGTGCATGTGTTGTAATAGGGGATTAGCAAGGGAACTCTATGCCATTTGTAAGAGAGAGAGTGTTCATTCAATTGAGAGTAGGAAATCTATCATTTCTCCTACTAGTGTAAGCCCAACATTTGCTGAATCAAGGAGGGTGGATTTGGACTAAGCTTGGATACTTTGTCTCCCTTCCAACGTGAAGTAATGGACAACAATGATGCGTAAGTGTCTTGGTGTTTTTTGTTAAGTTCTTGATAGCTTGTCTCTGGTGTTGTCATCAATCTAGCCATAAATCCCACATACTGTAAGAGAGCGACAGGGTGGAGAGGACTCCCCTGGCCTTAAGACAGTGATTGGGGTGGTTTTTTCTTGTGATGCGTTGTGGTGAAATTTACGCAAGCTATGTTGAACAAATACTAATCTCACTTTGATTTGTCATGACAGATTTGTAAGAAGGTATTAATGCAACAAACACCCTCTCCCCCTTTTTCTCTCTTTCTTACATATATATATTTATGTTTGCTTGATCATTAACGATACACTTCAAAGCAGCCCGAGCACCATCTCTCTCTCTCTCTCTCTCTCTCTCTCTCTCTCTCTCTCTCTCTCTCTCTCTCTCTCTCTCTCGTATTTTAGTGTGTGAGAGTATTCCATTGGTGTTAGGGTTAGTGTAAATTCCTTGCTTGTTTGTGGGTTGCTCTAACGATTCTCCTCTTTTGCGTCCTAGTTCGCTCTTAAACTAGGTGGTGCCCCTTATGTAGTTGGGATTTGGCTGGGGGTTTGTTGTTTTGGTTTGTGTTGTGTTGTGCCCCAGCCCCATTGAGCAGCACGAGAGCCTTGAGGGGTGTCTAGAGGTTGCTCTTCTTGTTGCCCGCCCCGGACCGCCTCAAATTGGTGCCTCCACTGAGGACGGCTTGTGTATTTTTGTGTAGAATCAACCTTTAGCATAGTCAAGTAGTTTGCATGAATCACGAAAATTTGTATGATCTCTTCATTCCCATTGCAAAGCAAAAGGTACACATAATTGTTAGTACTAAGTTGCAATTTCAACGTGTCATTCGTAGAATTTTAGGTCCTCTTAGGTTGGCCGAGATAAACGCTTCAGTAAATCCTTTTATTTTGCCTCTCATTAGGTACGACCTTAGTTTGAACGTCTATATTTTTGTTTTGTTTTAAGCATTAGGTCATGCATAGACCATGGATAATGGCCCAAGAATAGAGGTTTTCCCCTTCCATTTCACTCCACACATTAGAATAAACATTGCAATTAGTAGGAAAATCCATTTTCAACAACGTATGGTGTTCATGTTTGGTGCCCAAAGAGTAGGAGAAATTCTCGCATCACCAAACCCTGTCATCCTACCTCTTATTGATTATCATAGGTCGTTTGATGTGAATATCTTTATTTTGTTGTAGAATAGATTGCAAGCTAGAAAACATTATTGTGTAAATCCTTTTAAGAAAGAAAAACAAAAACGGGTGTCACTTTGAAATCAATTCAATGGAAAGCCAACGCCAAATGTCTGGATATCCTCTTTTCTTTAGAGAGCCTCGAGAGGATGCAGAATTATTTTTAGCAAATTTCAAGATGTCTTGCCGTATCAAGAGGATAGTAACCGATCAAGAACGTGTAGAAATGTTTGAGGTGGTCCTTAGGAAAGATGCTAGCACTTGGTTTGACTCTTTGCATGAGGAAGTTAAGGGGAATTACATAGAAGTTTTGAATCGTTTCAAGAAATACTTCTTTGATCCCCAAAACACTCAAAAATTATGGCAAGACATTGTTTCTTATAAGCAAAAAGACTTAGATGACTACTACTTGTACAAGCAAGAGTTTCTACGTCTTTGGGCTCTATGGATACGAAATGTTGCTAACCCTGGTGATGGTGCAGAATTTCTAAAGAAGGAGAGGTTCATAGCCGGACTCTTTCCTGACCTTAAGGTAAAAGTTGAGGCAGGTGCACCTGCTACCTTTGATGCAGCTGAAACTAGGGCTGCTGAGAAATATAGGAAACTCAAGTGCTTAAGGGGAGAGGTTCCAATAGAAGGTCTTAGACCCAAAGGTAAGTCACAAGCATCAACATCGAGGGAGCTTCCTGAGGTAACGACAGAAGTAATTGAGAAGTTAAACGAATCTTTAAACAGCCTGTCAATTCACCTTGCACAAGCTGTAGGTCCAAAGGGACAAGCAAAGAAGTCCGAAGAGCGAGATCCACGACCTAGGAGAGTCTTGCAATGTTGGAATTGCGGAGAGTCTAGACATGGGATGTATAATTATCCTTGGCCCCGTGGGGAGCCAGGGAGACCTAACTTGAATTACCCAGTGATGAATGCAGGTGAAGGAACTGGTCGACAACCAAGGCTTCTACAAAGACCAAATGGACCAAGACCACCTCCACAAGGGGTAGAAGGAGTTCCACCTTTGCCAGATCCAAATGTGCATGTGGTAGAGGTGACAAACTCAAATGAGGTTGACATCGAAGCAAATGGCATTAAGCGTGGCCGAGGAAAAGGTAAAGAGAAAGAGGGTGTCCCATCACAGAGTGACCATGGACAAGGCAAGAAGGCAAAGGAGACCAAGCAAGCTAAGAGGACTCGACGTCGTATCAATCTCCAAGACTTCCCTCTTGGACATGGTATGGCTCCATACAACCTGTTGGAAGACATGTGAGGTAAGGGTCCTGATATCTCATGGCCTCAGTTTCTTGCATTATGCCCACAAGTTAGGAGGGATTTAACAAAGGCAGTTAGCACTAGGAGAAAGGTAAAAGAGAGTTTTCCTGTTGTAAAAATTACACATGCTGAAATGAACGAGGATATTACACCTGTGCTAGATTGTTAATAAAAGGAAGATTGGTTAGGAAAGGTCTAGTGGATGGGGGTGCACAAATTTGCATCATGACAGAAGGGCTCATGCAAAGACTAGGCATGCACATCCATGAGACACCTGAAATCAAAGTGAAAATGGCAAACAATAGCAAGGCTAGGTGCGTAGGCATTTGTAAAAATGTTTTTGTGGAGGCCTTTGGCATTAAGAAGGCAGTGGATTTCTATGTCATGTCTACCAAGGGAAATGGTTACCCATTTATCCTAGGAAGACCATGGCTAATGAAAATGTGAGCTTTGCAGGAATGGGAGAGTGGAAAGCTAATTTGCAGGAATGACAATCACAAGAAGGTTGTCTTTGACATGAAGGAGCAACGCCAAGAGAAGCTCCATGAAGAATCATCTCGAAGTGAGACGGAAGAAGATTGAACTGAAAACACTTCAGAAGAAGAAAGTAGCGGCAGCATTACTGAAGAGGAGTCCTCCATTGAAGTCATGGGGGTAAGGTTTAAGCCAAACAACCAGGAGACCTCTTCTCGAGGTTTGGAAGAGGTAGGTTCCCAAGAGAACCAAAAGGTGGAAGATGAAGGAATGTTAGAAGGTATGTTGTCTACAACACTTACAAAGGATGAAAGAGAGGAGTTCAAATGTGTGCTAAGGAAATTTCCGAGGCTTTTTGCTAAAGACTACACCAATGTGCGTGGAGTAGATGTTGTTCAACACAAGATTGAGTTGAAGCCAGAGGCCACACCTAAAGCTCAGAAGCTACGAAGGCTAGGAGTTATAAAGGAACAGGCTCTACTCAAGGAGGTAAGAAAGCTTCTAGCAGCAGGTTTCATTTATCCAGTGGAGAATTCAGAGTGGGTCTCTCCTGTTGTTGTCACTCCTAAGAAAAATGGCAAGTGGAGGGTGTGTGTGGATTACCGTCCCCTCAATGAGGCAACAAAAAGAGATCACTTTCCCCTCCCATTCCAGGATGAGATACTAAATGAGGTAGCTGGTCATGAGAAGTACACTGTGTGCGATGGTTACTCAGGTTACTTTCAAATAGGGATTGCATTGGAGGATCAATTGAAAACAACCTTTATCACTCCTTGGGGTTGTTATGCTTTTAGAGTCATGCCATTTGGTCTGACAAATGCTCCTGCAACATTCCAACGTTTCATGAACATGGTGTTTCAAGCATTCTTTGGAAAGTCAATTAGGGTGTTCATTGATGATTTCTGCATTTATAGCTCAAAATCATTGCATCTACAAAGGGTAGAAGAAGGTTTAAAGAAGCTCTACGACATGGGAGGTCAACTCAACCCCGACAAGTGCCACATAGGTGAGGATGAAGTGATCTTGCTCGGTCACAAGGTTTCCTATAAAGGCATTGAGGTGGATCCTTCAAAGGCAAAGGCTCTTATTGAGCTCCCATCACCGAAGAGTCTTAAGGAGGTCATCTCTTTCATTCAGAAGGTGAAGTATATGTCACGCTTCATTCACTTAGCCTCGGAGTTGCTTCATCCTTTGCAAAAGTTGACACAACAAGTAGAATTTGCATGGTGTGATGAGCTTGAAGAGTATTTTTGTAACATTAAAGTCATTTTGTCAGAGCTACCAACACTCATGCCTCTTTGTTGGGAGTACACATTCTTTGTTAGCTCTAGTGTTGGAAGGGAAACAATTGGTGCTGTGTTGCTACAACAAGATCCCCACAGTACAAGGATGCGACCCATCTACTTTGCTAGTAGGGTCATGAATGCTTTGGAGAGAGACTACACAGAAGCAGAACTCATGATGCTTTCTCTCATGTTTGCGGTGAGAAAGTTTAGATCCTACCTACTACCAAAACCTTTTGTAATTCTCACTGCAGAAAATTTGTTCCCTTGGGTGTCATCTCAAATGAATCTTAGTACTAGGATCTCAAAGTGGATTATGGAGTTGCAAGAGTTTCAATACTCTTTCAAGGTAGAAGATAGTGTGCGTGCACAATTGGCAGGGATTCTCACTTATAGGGTGCATGAAAAGGAGATTAAGGTGCCTGAAGTAAAGACCCTACCATTGCCACCACCAAAAAGTATTCCTGATGCTTTTACCTTGTTCTTTGATGGAGCTTTTCGTCGAGCCACAGGAAAAGCAGGGGGAGGGCTAGTGTTGCTCAACCCAAGTGGAGAGGTGGTCATGAAAGAGAAGTTCAATCTACCAAGTTCAGCTAGCAACAATGAAGCAGAATACGACACACTAATTCATGGTTTGAAGATGTGCATTGCACAAGGGATACAACGCCTCATGGTAAAGGAAGATGCACTTCTCATTGTTAAACAGATTTTAGGTATTTAGGCATGCAAAAATGAAAGACTAAGGGCTAAAGTTCATACCATCCGTAGGCTATTTAATCAATTTGAGGAGGTGCAATTATATCATATTCCTAGGAAACAAAATGAAGATGCTGATTTACTTGCACAACAAGCCGTTGCATGTGTAAAGAAAGAAGTGCAGGTCATCATGGTGGCGGCTGCTGTGAAGCAACCGAGGTACCAGGGATTGGAGTCATTGGCTCCCATCATTGGCTACATTTTGGAGGGTGAGTTTCCACCAGACTTCACAAAAGCTCAGAAGAGGAGACTCATGAAGAAGGCAAGCGCATATCTCTTCCTAGAAGGCTCCCTCTATCAAAGAGGGAGGGATCAAGTATGCAGAAGAGTACCAACTATTGAGGAAATTCCAGCCATTCTAAAAGGTTTGCATGAAGAAGCATGTGGTGGTCATTTTGCCCAAGAATTAACTGTGAAGAAGATTTTGCTTGCGGGGTATGTTTGGCCAAGTCTGCATGTGGATGTCCAACATTGGTGTAAAAGTTGTCACAATTGTCAGGTAAATGGGAATAGAAGATTGGTTTATGGTCCAAGGCAAATCGTGCTTGCAAATGGACCGTTTGAAAAGTGAGGGATTGATGCTATGGGTCCTCTGCCTAGGACAAAAAATGGTAAACTCTACATTCTAGTGGCTGTAGACTATATGACTAGGTGGGTGGAAGCACAGAGTGTGGCAAAGGTAAATGAGAAGACAGTGAGCAAATTCGTCTACACTCACATTTGTTGTAGATTTGGCACACCTTTGGAGATTGTTTCTGATAATGGTCCAGGGTTTAGAAAGGGATTGCTCACAGAAGTCTGTGAAGAACTTCACATTCTACATCGTCACAGTACACCCTACTATCCCCAATCAAATGGTTTGGTAGAAAAAGCTAATGGTGTCATTACAGGCATCATTAGAAAGATGGTGAAAAACGACAAAGTTGTGGGATGACTTCTTGGATGGTGCCTTGTGGGCGTATCGAACCACATATAGGGAAGCCACGGAGTTCACACCATTTCACTTGGTCTATGGTCAAGAGGCTTTACAGCCAATTGAGCTAAACATTCCAACAATGCGACTTCATGGCAAATCAGCACAAGATGATCAAGAAGCATGGATGGATCGACTTCTTACCTTAGCTGAGCTTGAGTGGAAAAGAGAAGCAGCATACGAGTGCTATAAGAGGAAAGCCACACAGACAAAGGAGAAGCTTGACAAGAAACTGAAGGACAAAGGCCTCAATGAAGGAGATCTTGTGCTAAGGTATGACAATCGACTCGATAATCGTTTTGATGCCAAATTTGAAACAAGATGGCAAGGGCCATACATAGTCAAGAAGGCTTTCAATTCAAGTTACTATCAGCTTATGGACTTGAATGGTAAAGAGCACTCCAGGAAAGTAAACGGGTATCGCTTGAAGCCCTATTTGAGTCGCCTTCTACCAAAGGATCTACCAAAGATCTGTCAAAAGACAGGGTGGAGAGGACTCCCTTGGCCTTAAAACAGTGATTGGGGTGGTTTTTTCTTGTGATGCGTTGTGGTGAAATTTACGCAAGCTATGTTGAACAAATACTAATCTCACTTTGATTTGTCATGACAGATTTGTAAGAAGGTATTAATGCAACAAACACCCTCTCCCCCTTTTTCTCTCTTTCTTACATATATATATTTATGTTTGCTTGATCATTAACGATACACTTCAAAGCAGCCCGAGCACCATCTCTCTCTCTCTCTCTCTCTCTCTCTCTCTCTCTCTCTCTCTCTCTCTCTCTCTCGTGTTTTAGTGTGTGAGAGTATTCCATTGGTGTTAGGGTTAGTGTAAATTCCTTGCTTGTTTGTGGGTTGCTCTAACGATTCTCCTCTTTTGCGTCCTAGTTCGCTCTTAAACTAGGTGGTGCCCCTTGTGTAGTTGGGATTTGGCTGGGGGTTTGTTGTTTTGGTTTGTGTTGTGTTGTGCCCCAGCCCCATTGAGCAGCACGGGAGCCTTGAAGGGTGTCTAGAGGTTGCTCTTCTTGTTGCCCGCCCCGGACCGCCTCAATACATGGATTGTGTCTCACAAAAATTAGTTGTGGTCACTCTCCAAGTCGCAGTTGTGGTGGCAAAGAATGCTCTCTGGCATTTGGAAGAATCATCTACCTCTCAAAGAACGCATTTTCCTGGCGATGCATGGTGGGTGCTCTACCGGTTGGTACTTTGTTGCATGTGCAAGTATTGCCTCCTCGTTGTGTCCAATGTCATGTGGCTGACGCATTAGGCAAGTGTCCTTTGCTCTGCACCTTCGTTTCCCCTCCGGAATCTTTCACACACGGTTCTGAATTTTTGGAGTCCCCAAACCGCCACAGTCTCCGTTTGAGGTCTTCTTCAGTTGGGTCAGATTTTAGGTTATGTGGACCATATGACACCAACGTAACTCTCAGCCTAAGTTGCTTGTTTACGCCCGTACATTAAAAGATATAAGTATAATATGTCATTATATGTTGTATACCCGTATTATACGCGTCTATCCGTATAAACTATATTTCGATCTAACTATTGTATTAACATAAACAGTGTTTGCACAGGCGACACTTCGAACGAACTATCACTTGCACTTTTCACCTGCCTCTCTGACATTTTGTCTGCTGCACTTTCTCCTCGTATAGCCGCATCTCTTTCAGTTTGCAGGTAATTATTTTGCCAATTTTAAATATATATTTTATCTAACAATTTTGCCTTCAATTTTGTTGTGGCACATTGCTCGCACCTTAGGGTCACTTTACATGTTCAATTCCATCCCTGTTAGTGTTGACCTTCGCCTCACATTGTAGGGAGGTTAGGGGTTAGACACCCATCCTTGGCTGTGTCAACCTTCAGGTCACACTGCAAGGGGGTTAGAACTTAAAACGCTTCAATCCTGGCCGTTGCTGACCTTCGTGTCGCACTGCAGGGAGTGGCTTAGGGAATCTATCTAGATTGCTCACCCTTGATTGCTGCTGACCACCGCATCGCACTGCAAGGGGGGTTAGGCTTAATAGATTCCCCGTCTCTGGTAGTTGTTGACCATCGTGTCACACTGCAGAGAGGGGTTAGGTGCAATAGATTCCTCGCCCTGGCTGTTGCTGACCTTCGTGTCGCATTGCAGGAGTGGCTTACGGAATATAACTAGATTGCTCACCCCTGACTGCTACTGACCACCGCGTTGCACTCCGGGGGGTTAGGCTTAATAGATTCCCCGTCTCTGGTTGTTGCTAACCACCGTGTCGCATTGCAAGGAGGGGTTAGGTGCAATTGAATCCTCGCCCTCGCTGTTGCTAACCTTCGTGTTGCATTGCAAGGAGTGGCTTAGGGTATATAACTAGATTGCTCACCCTGGTTGTTGCTGACCTTCGTGTGCACTGCAAGGAGTGGCTTAGGGTATATAACTAGATTGCTCACCCTTGGCTGCTACTGACCACCGCGTCGCACTGCAAGGCGGGGGGGGTGGGTGGGTGGGTGTTAGGCTTAATAGATTCCCCTCTCTAGTAGTTCTTGACCACCACGTCGCACTTCAAAGAGGAGTTAGGTGTAATAGATTCCTCGCCCTGGCTGTTCCTGACCTTAGGGAGTGGCTTAAAATGTTATGGATTCCTCGTCCCTGGCTACTATTGACCACCACGTTGCACTTGAGAAAGAGGTTAGGATATTTTAGATTTCTCGTCTCTGACTGTTGCTGACCGCCACGTCGCACTGCAGAGGGAGGATTAGGATATTTTAGATTTCTTGTCTTTGACTGTTGCTAACCGTTGTGTCGCACTGCAGGGATGGTCTATGTCTAAGAGATATCTTGTTGCTGACCACCGCGTTACATAGGGGCTATAGGTCAAATAATTGCTCATCCCTGGCACTTACTGACCCATTCTCAAAAATTCAAAGGAGAATTATTGACGTTTTAGAATTGTGAATAAGCATATTCCATCATTAGTCGTTCTTTTATTTATGTACTTATAGCCATATTAACACATCTATATATTTTCTATAACTATTTTATCTAATTCTTCTTTTGTAAATTTTCAGCCATGGTAGAGACAGATATTACGACAGCATCGCAAGATCATTTGCAACGCTCTTATTCTCTACCTCTATCTTGCTTCGAAGGATCACATCTGTTGTGCCTTTAATCCAATCAGTCTAAGGTTCAATGATTTCGTGACTAAGCTTGTGGAGCGCTGTATTGCGAGGTTGTGTCCTACATTTGACCCGGCTCTTCGCACCAACGGTGTTATGCACAACACAGAGAAGCAACTCTAAGGCCAAGTCCTAAGAAGTCTTGAGAGTATGGTTCACCCAACAATCAAGGCCTAGCCAGGAAGAAAGGAACGAATGCAACTTGTTTCACAGCTACATTCAGAGTTGAAGAGCAAAGACAAAGGAGAAGGCTCTTCTAAACACCCTAGGACTAAAGAGGATGTAGCTACTGCATCAGCCGTTGAGCCCTCAGAACAACCTTCGAAGGTTGTGACTTTGGATGGGACTACCTGCCCTCCTTTTTTTGCATTTGCTTGTTGAGCTCTCTATATTTCACCTGCAAGCACCCAACTTGGTGAAGAGCGCTATGCAAATGTAAAGCAAGTCTCACCGCCCATCCTCTTTTCAAAGATCCAGTCTATGCGGCAAAGATCTTCAAGGACTATCCAGGAAGCAAGCCAACTTTGCAGATAGTGCTAGAAGAAGCAACTGCCATCACAATGCAGCATCGTGGCATGATTCTAGCTCGTGCTCTTGTACAACATAGCAGAAGGCCGATGCTTATCTTCAGTCTTTGCAATGGAGGGCATCCTGAGCTATGCATCCAAGCTTGCTATCATGATGGAAGCAAACCTGCCATCAGAGAGTTTCAACACACGTCTGGGACAACATCTGAGAGTTTCGTAGACAACATTCTACAGATCTGCAATGCTCTTCTGCAAACCATGAAGTTCTTGCACAGCCACGACTGCATTGACAATGACTTGCATACCAGGAATATTCTATTGAATTTTGGCAAGCAAGGAGTGTATGCCGTAATTGCAGATTGGGGACAAAGTACAATTTCAAATACTCTGCAAACTTTTCCAAAGCTCCCAAACCTTAACCCTAAGCCGAGCTTAATTCGAGCGAGATTATCCATGGGAGACTCCCAAAAACATCAACACAAATCCACCTCCTTTTACCAAAGCTTTTGATGTATATAGCCTATCTTATATCCTTAAACGCTTGATTGCATGTATACCTGATACTTCCGAGGCCCCCGAGCGAGAGTTTTTATGAAATGTAAACAAGCACCTTATCCATGGAAAATTCCAAAATCCCTTAGACAGACCTAAAATATGGGATTTGAGCCTTTGTTTGAATGGAGCCCATAATGTTGGCTATGCTATTGTACCTCATTTTGGCTTGCAGCCTGCTGATGATAAATTATATCATGTCATGTTGCAGATATGGAGAATGTTGTCCCAAATAACAAAAACCAACCTCAGAATGACAAGAACATACCTGCCCCTAACCAAAATTCACATCTCGATTCATTACTCAACCACAAACTAGCACAACAGATTTACAAAGAGGAGGAAATCCGAGTCGATCTTAGAGCTTTGGCTTCATCTCAAAAGAATGAATTAGAGCTTGTTGGAGAGCCATTGACCTACAAGCGGTGTAGACAATTGTATCCCAACTATTTTGGGCACAATACGCTTTTCAAGGTTAGCGGCAATGCTAAGGGATCTCCCCCCTTGAAAATTTCTAACTTGCAACACACTATTCTCGCGAAACATATGCTCTCTAGATTCATGCAGGTATATAGGTCACCTCCAAACAACGGACAAGTGGCAATCTACTTGTGCAACAATGCTATTGTTACTACGTGTTGCGTCTCAAAGTAGATTGGAATGATCGTTCAACTACAACAGGCGTCGGTAAAGGCCGCCCAACAGAGAAGATTCACGCTCGGGAGGCAAACCAAGAAGAACCTCCTCGCAAAAGAGGATTTACATATCTGGCAGTCCTTGAGAAACTCTCGACTCAAGGAGTGGATCTGGCAAGGCAAGGAGAGACCCCGGCTATGTTACGTGCTTGAATAAGGGAGCTAGAGAGGAAGTAGGCATGGTATGAGACAAAGTATGGGCCTGCAAACAAAGAAGAGATAGGCGATGCTGGTCCAAGCAGATCATTGGGCACAGCCAATGACACACATTAAAACTCGACTTTCTGATCTAAATCAATCAACTGTGGCAAATCACAATGGAAATGCCGATGCTTGATGCTCAATTCTTCTTGTGCTCTTTCCGATACTGTGTCATGCCAAGGAAGAGACATGGAATGTGAATTCCTTGAATGCAAACATTTCAGCTTTTCATGAGTAATCCGCATACATCCGTGCTCATTCATGAGTGAATGTTGTTCATCGTACAATTTGTCATGAGGGATCACATAAGGACCGTGACTAAAATACAGGAAAGCATCACGAATGAAACACTCGAACAATGCGTGCTGACTAATCATTCGTACACATACTACTTCCTGTGGGGGTTCTTTGAACCTCGACTTGAGAGCCAAGATCGGTTCTTCGTGATCGATAAAATCTGCGATGAGGTTAGCTTCGCTAGAAAAAGTATCAACTAAACCATCATCCTTGTGAACAATCATCATGCTCGTGAATAATCACATCTTAATCATGCAAATCATCATGCTCGTGAATAATCACATCTTGATCATGCAAATCATCATGCTCGTGAATAATCACATCTTGATCATGTAAATCATCATGCTTATCATTATCATGCAAACCATGTGTGTCATGCTTTGAAGAAGAAAAGACTGAGAGAGTCTCCTTCTCTTGATCCTTTGCAATCTGTGCTTGCATATTAGAAAAGAGTCCGAACAACTCTTGCATGTGTTGGGCTCTCTGTTCGGCCGCCAAGCGCACATACTCGTGCTCGCGATCCAATTCGGCTCTTCTTCATGTGTGTTCACGCCATGCCCTTCTTTCTTCGTGTTCACGTGCTATGGCTGTCATTCTTTCTTAGTACTTACGATCAATTGCTGCCTTTCTTTCTGTTGTTCTTTCTTCGTGTTCACGATCAAATTCTGCCTTTCTTTCTGCATTTCTTGCTTCGTGTTCTAACTTCCTGTCCATCATCATCTTGTCAAAAGCCTTCATAGGAGTGAGTGCAATCCTTTGCGTAGATGGGAAAGGGGGAGGGTCAGAAAAACCTCCTGGTGGAGAAAATTCTTCTTCGCCACTTCCATGCTCATCACCTTCATGCAAAGTATCCATTCCGCTTTGAGTGATGACCATCCACTGAAGTCTTGGGTTCTTAAGTTCACGAGGAACTTGGGGTCTTGTGGTTCTTGGGTTCTTGAGGTTCTTGAGGGTCTTGAGGTTCTTCTTTAGCTTGCAATCTGTGTTAGAGAAGGATCTTCTCTTTCCCATGGGTGCACCCCTTGGCGGCCTTGCGCTCACACCAAGGTTGCTTTTTTCCACCTCACGTCGATTGGCTGGCCACTAAGTGCACGGTCCGCTCTCAATGAGTGAAAAGAGAAACAAGGGAGGCTGGACAAGCCCTTCTTTCTTGGGTTTCCTGTCACTCTTCAAAAAAACGGTTAGAAATCGACACGCCCAAGAACTTAGGTTACGTGCGACCGCCACAAGCAAAAAAAATTATGTGGTTCATGTGGTTCTTTCCTTGAATGACACAGAACACTGCCAAAGCTCTGATACCAATGTAAGGTGCAACGGAAGTGAATGTTGAACTTTGCTCAAGATGAGTGCTTCCGAACTGTGCTCAAGGTTCCTTTTACTTATGGAAGGGAGAGCCTTCCGTTCCTTTAGTGAGAGAGTGCAATGGACACAAACAAAGTGGTGAACACTGTGAATGAAGGTACTGACTGAGAGATAGAGAGAGAAGAATACGACACCAGAATGTTGTCAAAACCCTCCTCCGAACGCCCCACTCTCTATGGCGAGAGCGGTCTACTATTGACTACACAAATCTCTACAATGCTTCGACTTGCCGACGATGTCGACGACGATGAGGACGACGACGAGACAGGCTGAAATCTGAAAATGCTAAGGGACTGAAATCTGAAAATCTTTATCTGCTGAATTCTGACTCTATGTCCGTGACGATGTCGACGACGACGAAGCGCTGAAAACGCAGATATTGAAATCTGCGTTTTCTCAGCTGAATCTGCAAACTACACTGGATCGGACCGTGCGGCAAGGATTTGCTGCGGGAAGATGAGATCTGCGAGGTTTGGGACTTCTGCTGAGGTGTCTTGATGCGGAAAACTGAAAATGTTGATGCTACTTGGGGTTCCGTCGCGGCGAATCTACAAAACGCTAGGGTTGCTGCGTGATCCAAAAACGCTAGGGCTGAATCTATCTTCTGTTGCAAAAACGCTAGGGTTTCTGCTGTCTTGCTGCTACCGCGGCTCATTTGCTGTGCAAAACGCTAGGCTGATGCTGTGGATGAAAACACTAGGCCTTCAGATGCAAAAACGCTAGATCTGCTAATGTGGGGAGAGTCTTGCTAAGAAGGTGCCTGTTGAACCTTGGTTCCTGCTGCCTCATCTGCCAGACAGTGCTAGCGCTAGGTTTACTTATATACAGGCTTGGTAAATTTACCGTAAACAGTTCCCAACAAAAGTCACTTAAGAATAATAAGTGAAAAATATCAAAAATAGAAAAAATAGGTCTATGCATTGTAAAAATGCTCCTGATGGGTTTTGACTGAAATCTGATGATCATGTTGTGTGCAACCAGAGGATATGCATCTACTCTAAGTGTCTGGACATGCACGGTCTGCAAACAGCCTCACGAAAGTGCCATATTACTTCCTAATCTAACTAAACTGACCCATGTCGTGAAGTAGCTTGTCCACATACACATAGGGTTAGATGTGCACGTGACATTGTGGGTGGTACGATTGATATTCTTATGCTCGAGGAGCACCATCTTTGTGAGAGCCGCATTCAGCGATGTGGTAGTGTTGCGTGGTCGGTATGAGACATTTTGGTCAGTTGCTTTTGGGCCTCGAGGCATCAAGGGAGGGGTATGTATGATTATTGCGGGCTCATGGCAACAGTTCATTGTGGGCAGAGGTATTATTACGAGGATTGTATATCCATAGCCGAGCTACCACCTAGTGAATTGTGAGTTGGCTAGGCCATATGATCCAAAAGGAAATGAAAACACTAGCTCATTTTGGTTACTTACCTAAGTTAAGCTATTTCAAATTTTTTTATGTCTGAGCATTGCATCTATGGTAAACAAACTAGGAACACCTCAATGCCATTGAAAGCATTTGCAGCCACTAGAGCTTGTCAATAGTAATTTTTTTGATCCTATGCTAACCAAGTCTTGATCGGGAGCTAGCTATTCTGTGCCTTTCATAGACAATACCACTAGGAAGGTGTGGGTTTATCCTTTGTGACATATCAAGTTTTCTCTACTTTCCAAGAATTCTTAGCATTAGCAGAGAATCAGTCTGGCAAGAAGATCAAAAGCTCGAGGATTGATTGTGCCAGGCAGGGCCCAATGGATTACTATGCAGGTTCATGGTTGCCTCACGGCCTTCCTGAACATTTATGCACCCAATGTGGCAATTGCACGAGCTGAGTTTTGGTCACATATTGTAGAGTCCTTGCCGCATGCAGAGCAGTGGTGTGTCGTGGGAGTTGGAGGACCCCTCAGATAGGATTGGAGGTAGCCATGCTACTGTGCACGGGACTGAGTTGGCAGCATGAGACTTTGTGCGGTCCCTAGACAGCATGTCTTTCTCTCACTCTGACCCCAGAGTAGGAGTGAATCTATCTCGGATAGATCGCTTCTATGCCATCCGTGACATGGGAGGATCTGTTGGCATTCCCGTAGGGACTACATTTTCAGATCATTCGCCAGTGTTTCTTACTGTAATAGATAGATAGACGAGTGGGAGCATGATGTTGCGCATCCCTGAGAGGATCTTGCTAGATCCAGAGCTTAGAGAGCGGGTGGTGGTACTTTGGACGGAGAGTTTGGGCACCCCTGCTGGTAGAGTGGCCCCTGGACTTGCTGAGTTGTCGCTTTTTCCTCTAGGAGTCAGCAGCTCACTTGCAACCACGGGGGAGAAGCATCTCTGACGGGGCATTGCTTCCTTACAGCGGATGCAGGAGCACCACCCAGACTGTCCTTGATTGGAGGAGGAGATGCAGCATGCTCGACAGGAGCTGACTAGCATTGATGAGCAGCGCCATGAGTTTGCCTTTCATCGGCAGGCATCTCAGTGGACCCAATTCTTTGAGACTATGGGGCCCCGCCATGCGTCCTGACGGGTCAGTTGCTTCAGAGCCTGAGGATATACGTGTAGTTGCTACTGACTTTTACCGTGTTTGCTGTCAGTTGAACCACAGTCAGAGCGTCAGGATGCATGCAGAGAGCATGTTTGGGCACAGATGCCTTGCCTTGTTTCCGAGGGAATGCGTCAGAGACTAGAGTTGCCTCTCAACTCAGAGGAGCTCCATGAGGCCCTAAAGGCACTCCTCCGAGGTAGCTGTCCAGGGGAGGATGGTTTGACTCCCAACTTCTTCCTGGAGTACTGGGACATGCTTGGTTTGGATCTTTGTAGCAGAGGAGAGGATCGTGCGATACTCCTCGATTTTGAGAAGGCTTACGACAGAGTTGATTGGGATTTCTTGGAGGGCACTCTACGCAGGATGGGGTTCTTGCTTGGATTAGAGGTGTGTCAGCCCTCTATAGATATACGCACAGTCAGGTGCTCTTGGCAAGGGGAAGAGGGGAACGCTTCATGCTTACGTGCTCGGTTAGACAGAGTTGCCCTCTTGGCCCCTTCCTCTTTCTCTTCTATGTTTAGGCGATGAGCAGATTTTTGATTTCACAGGAGCTTGGCTTGTGTGGTTTAGAGCTCCCTATCAGGGGAGAAGAGCTACTTGACACTGGGTTATGTAGAGCTACTTGACACTGAGTTATGTACCTGGAGGGCCATGAGGCTAGTTTGCACATGTGGTTGCGGATCCCACAGGTTCTCCACCAACAAAGGAAGAATCCGACCAATGACATAAAGATGATGCCGGACCATCATCCCATCTAGCCCAATCAATGTGTCCTCTCTCCTAACTGACGGCCCTCTGAATCTTCACAAATGCATTCGAAACAAGTGGCTGCCTCTCTACCTCCTCCACACAAGAAGGTGGATGCCAAATCAAAGCAAGGGCCAAATTCATCCAAATCTTCAGCAAGCAACACATAAAGGGAGATAAATAAAACGTATCCAAAGGACCATCTGTAAAGATGAACCTGAAATTTGAGTTTGATGTGGCAAGTGGACTCTCTCCCGTGACGACGACGAGGAGCTCGCTGTTGCTACTCCCGTTCCACCTACGCACCCCTTTCCCCTTAGCCTTGCACCTGCATCCCCTCGCCATCGTCTCCTCCCCCCCCCCGTCCCTCGCGTTGCGCGCCTTCCCATCCAACGCGCTACCCCTGCTCCCGCCACACTATCCTCCAGCCCTCTCCCCCGCCTCTGCCCGCCAACAAACCACCCCCCCCCCCCCCCCCCCTCCTCCACTGTTTGTGGGTTGTTCTCAGCCTGCCAGCAATCGCTTCAGCACCAACGCCGTCCTCCACAGCAGCAGACTCGAATGGAGGCTCATGCTCCGCCGTAGGGACTCTGATGAAGCCCCGTCAATCGATCCTACAGAGCAAGCGAGACTTCTAGCAGAGGTGGAGCGCCTCCATGCCACCTTTGTTATTTGCAAAATCATTGGTAGTCGACCTAGCAGAGGCGAGGTGCATGCACCGTGACCTCCTACAGGCCCGTCTCCTAGTAGAGGTGGGAAAGATCATCGACATACAGCTTCTCGGGCGAGGGAACTATCAGATCGAGTTTGCAACTCCCGAGATGGTTGCCAAGGTCATTTTGATGAGCCCGCTAGAAATCCGTGCGGTCACGGCTCATTTTCGACAGGGGCACCATGGTTTTGACCTAGCTTTTGATATTCTTGTCGAGGAGGAAGATCTGCCCATTTCGGTCTGCTTCCTCGGCCTGAGGAGAGAGTACCTCCCCCTTCTTTCCAAGATTGGTTCCGAGATCGGGACAATCTTGGAGACCCCGCACACGGCAACTTCAGTTGCCACCAAGGTTGCAGGTATTCCTATAGTACGCGTTTTGGTTTGATACTCATACCCTCCCAAAGGTGGTCCTTCTACCTAGGGTGAGTGGTGGGTGGTTACGCCAGAGGGTGGAGTATTTGGGACTCCCGAACCACACTCCAGTGCTTCATTTGCAGGTAGATGGGCCACTTAACGAAGGCTTGTCCTCCCAGGAGGTCTTGATCCGCAGCGCATGCTCAGCCCCTCAAGGCTGAACATGCCTAGCATACAGGTACCCAAGACACACAGGCCAGCACTTTTAACAGAGGCCAACAACTAGCTAGTTGATGGCTGGCAGCAGGTGCGCAGCCACCATCGGCAAAGAAGGGCTCGCCACACCGCCCCCCCTAGTGGCCGACCTCCTGCATCCCAGCAACATTGGGTTCAAACAGGAAACCGTTTCGATCCTTTGCAGTAAGAGTCCCCCGAGGAGCCTCCCTCCACCTCAGCTCTCAACTTCTAGACTCAGGGTATGGCATCCCTGCAACTCTTTCCCAACTATGTTCCCAGAGTCCTCTTCTTGCAGAACAACTCTACTTTCCTGGACGCGAAGTCCTTCCTTGAGAGTCCTCGACTTCCGGATCAAAACTCGAGAGTCTACCACTCTCAGATCCGTGGATCTCCTACCTAAACTCGGGTATGAAACCCTTGGGCTGATCTGGCTCTAGTTCCTCAGAGCTGCAAAGGCTTATGCCTGCCTTTGCTCCTACTCCCTCGCGAAGAGGAAGTACACCTGCAAACAGATACTTAGAGATAAAACATCAAAAACGTTACCTTCAAGGTTTCAACACTCGGACACGACTCAGTTCTAGAAAAAACAAGAGATCTCTGTACACAGAACCCTCTCTTCTAATCCTACACACAGAATAGGTGTGCTCTCAAGTTCCTTCTCGTAAATTAGCCCCATCTACAATGTTTATGGGCTGAAAACAGAGAAAAACAGAAACTTGTCGCAATGGAAACTTTCTCTGTACGCACTTCTTCGCGGTGGAACTCGCACATTTGGTCCTGACGACATCTAGTACAGTCGAGGCAGCCAAGGGCATCTCCGTCGACTCCATGGCTAAAAATCTGCAGCAGCCTCTTCTTCTTGCTAGTGCTGGCTTTTTCCGTTGTGAAAGTGAGAGAGATTCTGCTTTTGTAGCTCCTGGCAGTCGGCAGGAATAGGGGCGGGAATAGGGGAGAGGGAGGGGCGCCAAGGCTGGACAGAAAGGGATCGTTTGCGCCATCAGCTAGGGCGGAGAGAGAGAGAGAGAGAGAGAGAGAGAGAGAGAGAGAGAGAGAGAGAGAGGCAGCGCTGGTTATTTTTGTGATTTATTTTAAGGGTGGCTAGCCGCCCACTTATTAAGTGGGTGGCCGGTCTATTTTAAAAATGGTCTGAACCTTACAAGTTGAAAGCAATGCTTTGCACCACATTTCCCAGGCGTCCCTAGATGCAATCACATACACAGATGCAATGCAGACATAGACTTCCTCGCGGGAAAGCATCAGCTGTCCCGAAAAGCGACCTGCTTTCTCAAAAAAGCAACTGTTTTTCCTCAAAGTTTCCTATGAACCCATCTTCATTCAAGTGCTTGCTCATCCTTGTGCACAATTCGAACACAGTTCGGAATTTCCTCCCGACTATGAAATATTCTCTTTCCGATGCCCCCATCACCCACCATGTGACGCATCAAGAATACAGATCACCTAGTCCTTTCCTACCAAACTTACTGTACAATCTCTTTCGTGATGCTCTATGTCACCCATCCTATGATGCATCAGAGATGCCCGTTCCCGGATGTTCGAATACTTCTTCTCGATGCTCCCTCTCACCCATCTAATGTGACGCATCAGAAGTACCCATTCCTGGTGGCCTTACAGATATCCCCGTTCACAGTGTTCCCGTCATTACTCCGAATGACGCACTAAGAATACCTATACTCAGATGTCTCTAGTGAGAAAAACCCTCTCACTTAAAATTCCAATAATTCATTTAGAATTATTTTTCCTGGTGTTCCAAAGCGAGAAAGCCCACTCACTTATAAATCCAATAATTCATTTAGAATTATGATGCAAGACCAGCATCCACATAGTCCTTGGTTGGAGGAGCAGTTGCAGCAGGCTCGCCAAGAGCTTGCCAGCATAGAGGAGAGGCGCCAGGAGTTTGCTTTTCATCGACAGGTATCTCAGTGGACTCAGGTGGGTGACAGAGTGACAGGAGCTTTCTTTGAGGCAGTGAGGCCCCGACAGGCGCATGCCAAGGTCGGCCAGTTGAGGAGCCCTGACAGGTCAGTTGTTTCAGAGACAGAGGACATGCGTGCAATTGCCACCGATTTTTACCGTGACCTGCTATCAGCAGAGCCTCGGTCAGAGCGTCAGGATGCATGCAGAGAGCAGGTGTGGGCACAGATGCCTTGTCTTGTGACTGAGGAGTTACGCCAGAGGCTTGAGCTGCCTCTTCAGTTAGAGGAGCTCCATGCGGCCCTCATAGCACTTCCCCGTGGTAGCTGTCCAGGTGAGGATGGTTTGACTCCCAGCTTTTTCTTAGAGTATTGGGACCTGCTTGGCTCAGATCTCTACAGCGCTTTTCAGTACATCCTACACACAAGAGAGATGCCTGACAGCATGAGTGAGGGCCTGATTTACCTCATTCCAAAGGAGGGTGGCTCCTTGGATGAGATTCGACAGTGGCTACCCATCACCATCCTCAACTCAGCCTACAAAATTCTCGCCAAGGCTCTGAGTTTGAGGATTCAATCACTTCTAGAGAGCATCATACATGGGACACAAACAAGTTTTGTCAAGGAGCGTAGTATCCTTGACAACATCTTCACTTTCTGGGAGGCTTCTGCCCTGCGCACCTCCATGGTGAGGATCTGGTGATACTTCTTCTCGATTTTGAGAGGCCTACAATAGAGTTGACTGGGACTTTTTAGAGGGCACCCTACGCAAGATGGGCTTCTCAGATGCATGGATGCGAGGTGTGTCTGCTCTTTACAGATGGGCACACAGTCAGGTACTTTTGTCAGGTGGTAGAGGAGATCGTTTCATGCTCACACGTTTGGTCAGACAGGGATGCCCTCTTGCCCCCTTCCTTTTTCTGTTCTATGCTGAGGCGATGAGAAGGTTTTTGGTTTCACAGCAGGTTGCTCTACGTGGCTTAGCGCTCCCTATTCGGGGAGATGAGCTATTGGATGCTGCGTTTGCAGACGACTCAGCATTGTACTTGGATGGCCAGGAGGCCAACCTTCACAGGTGTGAGCAGGCTCTCGAGACCTTTTGTTGTGCATCAGGCGCATTGATCAACTGGAGGAAGACAGTGGCTTTCTCGGTTGGTAGTGCTCCTACGCCTGATTGGATGACAGGTGAGGGTTTCAGATGGATTCCGGCAAGGACTGCAGTTCTATACTTAGGCTGTCAGGTTGGCTAGGACTTGCCTCCTGAGCAGCAGATTGCTCCCCTCCTCCTGTCCGTCTGGAGGAAGTTGTTAGATTGGAGTTCTGCACGACTTTCTCTGGCAGGCACGGTTGTAGTGGCCAACCAAGTGTTGTTGGCTACTATGTGGTACATCACTTCTTGTTGGATCTTTTCGAGTTCCTACATCAGCCAAGTAGAGAGGCTGATCAAGAACTTCATTTGGTCAGGGTGTGACACTCAGATAGCCCGGGCCAGAGTAGCCTGGTAGGTCATCACTCTTCCTTGTTCTCAGGGCGGATTGGGGATCATAGACCCAACACAGCAGAGTAGAGCCCTTCTTGGGAAGTTTGTCGTCAGAGGACTACTTCCAGGGGAGGAGCCCTGGAAGGAGTTTCTGCTTCAGTGGCTTAGTGCTAGAGTACCTCAAGCTGGAGGTCCCTAGCGAGCTTCGACCAGATGGATTTTCACAGAGATGCGCAGAGTTGGCCTGAGCAGGAGACTGGAGGACCGTTTCGCTGTGAGTCTGCTCCGTTCCTGGGAGCAGCTACGGAGAGGCCTAGAACAGCATCAGTCTACTTCCACGGAGGAGCGCCTGAGACAACCCCTTGTTTGGAACCCCATGGTTAGCACTCAGAGAGGCCACTTGGTTGGTAGTAGAACTCATGTTTCTTGGGGTCCCATGGCAGAGGGTCCAGCACACACTTTAGGTGATTGGCTACAGTTTTCAGGCTTGTCAGAGGAGCTTCAGAGCATCCAACTACAGGGCATGAGAGGGGTGCAGAGCATGTGTCAGGACATCACAAAGGTAGTACCAGCTGAGTGGCTCACGCCTCTCGAGTCAGCAACGCCCAAATGGATGACGGTACCCTCCCTGTTCTTCGAGCTATAGGGTGAGGGTCGCTTGCATCGAGTTTCACTAGAGGCCCCACAAGTGGCAGAGTGTTGTTTTCAGAGGATCCAAGTTGTGGGCATCTGTGTGAGGACTTGCGTCATCTATCCTGACCCTGCAGCTCTTGAGACTGGCCACTGGAGGCTGTGGGCTTGGGAGTGATATCCACTGACACGAGTGCAGTGGGATTTTGGAGAGTGGTTTTGGAGGGACCCTTTCTCCTCAGTCGACCATCCAAGTGTCCCTTTCTTTCAGTACACTGTTCGACCGAGACATCACATACTGGCAGCACGGAGAGAGGCTCGTCCTGCTGTAGCACCTCATTGGCAGGAGGAGGGTCTCACAGCTGAGTTCTTGGCAGTTTTTTGGGAGAGGTTGTGGGACTCCAGACAGCCGCGGCAAGTCACTTTGTTCCAGTGGTTGGTTGCACATCGAGCTACAGTAGTTGGGAGTTAGCTTGTACATAGTGGTCTTTCAGCAACATGAGCACCTTGTGACCATCCTGTGGAGAGTCAACGCCATTGTCTTTGGGATTGTCCTTTGGCACAGCAAGTCTGGCTTCGATTCCTTCAGCTGATGCCTGCCCTTTCGACGGCACGGCAGTACACTTGGGGGGCATCTGCTTGGTCCACTCTCACGGGCCCGGCACTTCAATTGAGCTATCCTCCACCAGCACGATGATAGTGATGTAGGGGGGTCCACCTTCACTCCAGTCTGCTGCAGAGCTTACTCCACAGGAGTGGTGCAGTGAGAGAGAGGAGTGTTGGGAGCTCATCTGCGGCCTGACACTTTGGTTCATTTGGCGGGCCCGTTGCTTCCGCATCTTTGAGGCTCGCTCTGTACCACCAGCAGAGACTGTTCGAGATCTGTCGCTAGAGCTGATCCATACTCTCAGAGGACAGTTCGAGAGACTCCAGGGCAGCTCCGATCGCATGCGGGAGCGTAGAGAGGCTTTTCTTCAACTCTCGCGCCCTGGGCCTTTCTTCACCATGGTCCAGGGTGTGTTGAGATGGCACTACCGTCCACCTGTGTGGGTTTTCCCTCCTCCCATCTCCTGACTTAGCCTCATTGTGCATATGTTGGTTTTTCATTGGGAGAGTCACCCCCTTATGATTGTTGTAGCCCTCTGTCGCAGAGGTGGTTGTAGCACCATGGGCAGTTCCAATAACTAATGGAAGGATCTTTTTCTCGGAAATTTTTTCTTTAGCAACACCACCCCAAGAGAGCATTGGCCCCAAACCTTGGCGCCCCTTTTGGTATTTCTTTATATTGCTTCAACTCAGTACAAGCCGGTACTCCAGGCTTTGCACCTTCACCCAGAAGCGTGCCAGAGAATGAGCCCATGGCACATACTTAAAGGCCCTTGGCCAGTGAAAAGCTTCAAACTCTAAAAGCATCTGGCCCAAAAGTTGGCGCTGAAAAGCAGCCATCACAAAATTACGAAAATCAGTAAAGGGTGCCACATCAGCACAATTAGCGTAAAATGCGGAATTTCGTAATGTCTGCCATGTCAACAGTCCACCGCGAATTGCGGAAAACCGTCTGTACACTTGCCATGTCATCATCTCTTCATACAATTGAGCGTCCGTGTGTGTGGGCTTTGGGTCCCTTGGGCCCCATCGGACGAGTCCCATAAGTTGGTGGGAACTTTAGACCACTCGGCAAGACTTTGCAAGTTGGTAAAACTTCTTCATACTGCTTCCACTGCTTCTTCTCTTAAGGTTTAGGCTCCCCGGCCGAGATGTGTCGGTTGGCTACGTTCTTCAATGGCTTGACACGTCAGCAGTTTGTGACAGTTGCCTCATGGGCTTCCTAAACATCTATGCGCCCAATGTGGCAAGTGCACGAGTTGAGTTTTGGTCGCATATTGTAAAGTCTTTGCAGCATGCACAGCAGTGGTGTATTGGGGGAGACTTCAACATGTTGAAGGACCGCTCAGATAGGATTGGAGGTAGCCATGCTACTGTGCACGAGGCTGAGTTGGCAGGTTGGAAGCGCTTATGTATGACCTGGAGGAATTCAAATCTTTTGCACCATGCAGGCTTTGTGCGGCCCCCAAACAGCTTATCTTTCTCTCGCTCTGACCGCAAAGTAGGAGGAGTGAATCTATCCCGGATAGATTGCTTCTATGCCAATGACCGCATCTGTGACACGGGACCATCTGCTTGCATTCTTGCAAGGAATACTTTCTTAGATCATGCGCCAATGATTCTTACGCTGACAGACAGACAGAGGAGTGAAGGTGCGATGTTGCGCATCCCAAGAGGATTTGCTAGATACAAAGCTCGGAGAGCAGGTGGTGGCACTTTGGACAGAGAGTTTGGGCACTCAGGGCACCCTTGCTAGTAGAGTGGCCACAGGACTTATTCAGCTAAGTCGCTTCTTCCTCCACGAGTCTGCAACTCGCTTGGTTGCAGCCAAGGAGAAAGAGAAGCGACTCAAATGAGGCATTGCTTCCTTACAGTGGATGCAAGAGCACCATCCCGACAGTCCTTGGTTGGAGGAGTAGATGCAACACGCTTGACAGGAGCTGACCACCATTGCGGAGCGGTGTCATGAGTTTGCCTTTCATCGGTAGGCATCTCAGTGGATCCAGGTGGGAGACAAAGTTAATAAGGATTTCTTTGAGACTGTGGGGCCTCGCCATGCGTGCACCACTTTTAGCCAATTGAGGAGACCTGATGGGTCAGTTGCTTCATGTCAGCAAAGAATGTACCACAATGTGTCTACATCCTCCCGAGTCTGGAGGTCTCACTGAGAACTTGGCCAACAGCCACAGAGTCTGAACCAAGTTTGTAACCCCTAGGTCTCCCATGTGGTGAGAGAACTCCAGTGCCTGTGTTTGCAGCCACTCCAACACTGAGTCTGAAGTCCACTCGGGTTGGTCCCTGCCACAAAGGGGAAAAGAGAAGCCAACCGTTGAGTCCATGGCCTCTATCCCTCTAGCTGCAAGGAACAGTACATGAACTCTGAAGCAAGCTGCTCAAAGTCCAGTGAAGGGTCGCCGAGAAAGCGTGTGAAGTCGTAGGCAAAGAAGTCCCACCCACGACGAATGTCGAAGCTCGTCAGTCCACGAGGAACTGCTGCAAAGGGAGATGTGGGGGGTTCGCAAGAAAGGTTGTCCCTCTCTCGCCAAGCGACTCGTGGCAAAGGCGCTGCCAAGAGATCTCCTAGCAGCCGAGGATGGTCCTGCCCCCTAGGACAGCTACAGGGCTAGAGCGGGAGGAGATGTGGAAGCAGGGGAGGTAGCAAGCGAAGGAGGAGTGGAGGGGGAGGGAGAAGGACGAGGAGGGCAGGAGGAGGAAGGAGGCGGAGGGGAACTCGTGGGGGGAGGGGGGGGCTATCGGAGGTGAGACTGAGGTGGAGGGTGGAGTTGGAACCTCGTCCTGCTAAAGAGGGTCGAAACGGTTCCCTGTGGGAACCCACTGCTGCTGGCCTGAAGCCTGGGGACCACTCTAAGTGCTAGGCTGACGTGGTGGCCCCTGTCGAAGCCGACCACAAACCTGTTGCCATCCCTCCTTCGCCTGAGCCCTAGGCTCGGAGGGTGGCTCTGCCTGCGTACCCTCTGACTCTGTCTACTGCTGTTGGCCAGCCCTTGGAGGCTTGGGCTGAGCCTGAGGTGAAGGTCGGGGTCTCCTCCGTGGACAGGCCTTCGCAAGATGGCCCATCTGACGACAAAGAAAACACTGATTGGGGAGGCCCGAATACTCCACGCTCTAACGAACCAACCGCCGCTCACCCGAGGAAGTAGGATGATCTTCGAGAGTGTGGGTGTCCCTAACCAGAAGCCGTACTATGGGAATATCGACCGCCTTGGCAGCTATAGAGGCTGCCGTGCAATGTGTCTCCAGGACAGTGCCAATCTCTGAGCCTATCCTAGAAAGGAGAGGAAGGTACTCCCTCCTCAGGCCGGGGAAGCAGACTGAGATGGGCAAGTATGCTTCCTCGACAAGAACGTCGGTAGTTGGGTCAAAACCATGGCGCCACTGTTGAAAGCGTGCCCAAATTGCTCGGATGGCCAGGGGGCTCATCACAATGACCTTGGACACCATCTCGAGAGACTCAAACTCTATCTAGTAGTAGCCATGACCGAGAAATTGAACATCGAGAATCTTTCGCGCACCTTTGCAAAAGTAGTCTCCAAATCTTGAACATATTGATCTGCTTCAAAAATTTTATCCTTGGTGCTTACAATAGGTGGAGCCTTCTTAGAACCCTCAATGATCTCAAATGGCGCCTTCTCCGTAAATGTATGTACTGTGTTGTTCAAGTGATCTGCTTCAAAAATCTTATCCTTGGTGCTTAGAATAGGTGGTACCTTCTTAGCACCCTCAATGATCTCAAATGGCGCCTTCCCCGTAGATGTATGTACTATGTTGTTGTAGGCAAACACCACCAAGGGCAAAACCTTCACCCATTGAGTTTTTTAATCAGCGACAATGTAAGACTTCAACGAGTCCTAAACTACTAAATTCGCAATCTCTGATTGCCCATTAGTCTACGGGTGGAGAGGACGAGAATTGTAACTGAGTACCAATATTCTCCCAGATTGCCCTCCAAAACAAGCTAGTAAAACACGGATCTCTATCTGAAACTATAGACTGAGGCATGCCATGAAGTCGAAATATCTGCAGATAAACAGTTAAGCCAAATGATCTGGCTTAGCCATCTTCTTGACTGGAATAAAGTGAGCCTCCTTACTAAATATGTCGATGACTGTCCAGATTCCATCGTGCCCACTTTGAGTCTTGGGGAAGTTAAAAAATAAAATCCATTGCTACACTTCCCCAAGGTCAGCTAGGTATAGGTAAAGGTTGCAAAAGACCTGGTGCCTTATGCCTGTCGAACTTGACCTTCAGGCATATCACACAACTGCGACCAAACTCATCCACATCCTTTCTGAGCCTCGGCTAGTAGGTAAACCGCTTCACACCTTTCAAGGTGGTCTCTATGCCACAGTGGCTCGAAAAGGGTGGACAATGGCACTCTGTCAAAACCTTATTTCTCAGTGCTTGTGTAACACACAACAAGTTCTTCCGCATCAAGTAGCCTTCCTTGATTGAATAGCCCGTAATTGCTTCCCCATTCCACAACTGGTCAAAGATGTCTCCAAAATCCCGATTTGTGGCTTACAGATCTACCATATCCTCGAAGCTGTGATGATGTATTGCCGAAATAGCCAAAACCAAAGGCTTACGAGACAGTGCATCGTCCACCACATTCTTCTATCCCTTAACATGCACAATCTGAAAGTGAAATTGTGACAAAATGTTTGCCCACCGCATCTACGTGTTCGGAAGTTGTTTCGGAGATAAGAAATAGCTAAACTCTGATGATCGGTGAACACTGTGAAATCGGCTCCAAGTAGTAAGTGTCACCACTAAGTAAGAGCATGGATAACTACCAACTAGCAACAACTCCTTCTCGTAGATCTATACAACCTGTTATGGTCTAGAAAACATTCTGCTCCCAAAGGCTACAACATGGCCTTCCTGCATCAAGACCGCTCCCAAACTGCGGCCACAGGCATTGTAGTTTACCTCAAAGGGCTTTTGCAAGTGTGGCAAAACCAATACTCAGCCAATCATCAACTTCTCCTTGAGAGTCTTGAAGGCTGCAATCTCAAATGGTCCCCAAGTAAAAGGAACCTCTTTCTGTGTCAAAGCATGTAGAGGAGAAGCAATCTCCGCAAATTTTCAAATGAACCGCCGGTACTAAGAACACTAACCCAGAAAACTGCGAACCTCATGAACAGAAAACTCGCTTTTCTTTCCATCCACAACCACCTGATGTTGCCTTAGTGCCTGAAATACCTGTAGCAAGTGATGACAATGCGCTACCTCATTCTTGGAGAAACTATGATGTCGTAAAAAAAAGTGCGCAAAAATGACCTATACTCTCGAAAAATCATGTCCATCATCCGGTTGAACGTTGCAAGAGCATTCATGAGACCAAAAGACATCACCAAATACTCGTACAATCCAAAGGATGTCCTAAAGGCGGTCTTGTATACATCTCCAGGAGTAATCCTAATCTGATGATAGCCACTTTTCAGGTCCATTCTACTAAAACAAGTAGAATCCTGTAACCTATCCAGTATAGCATCGATCCTGGGTATCAAAATCTGTTCTTGATGGTGATTTTATTGAAAGCCATGTAGTCACTGCACATTCTCCAAGATCCATCTTTCTTTAGAACTAAAAGCACGGGCGAACACAATGGTGAGAAATTGGGTTGAATAATTTGACATTTTCTTGTCATCTATCTCATTCAAGAAGATCGAGTAAACAAACAGACTGGATTTCATTAATCTGAAAATAGCCTAAGCTAATACAAGTGGGACTGACTCGCCCTTCAATTTTACATCAAACACTATGCCTCTGCCCTTTTCGTTCTTCAAAGTTGCTTTTCTTGCTCTGTAATCGACCATTACATTGTTCTTGTGGAACCAAGGGACTCCCAAAAGGACATCACACCCTTCCAAATGCATGATATAGAAGTCCTCATGCCCCAAATACCCCTGACAATGCAACCAAAGTCTGCCTATGGCAGGTGTAATGGCAACATCCCATCTGAGTGCTGCTAGAATTGCCTCAACCGGTGGTCCCATTTCGCTTCTCCGTCGAACAAGATCAGGGCTTCTTGATCTCGTACTCTGCCCCACACTTTGTAGAGCTCCGTACATTCATCCATTTGTTGAGAGTCAGTCCACACAAAGTTTGCTACCAGTCCAGCTTTTGTCTTTCTCTTCTTTGCTCGCTCCTCTATTGCTCTAGAACTCTCAAGCTTGTCCTTTGGCTGTTCTTTTGGAGCCTGTTAGGGCACCTAGCTAAAACGTGCCCATGTTTGCCACAACGGTAACATTTACCCTCCTTGAAGTATTCGGCCCGTTGCTCTGTCGACAATCAGGGGCCTGAAGGTCTCTTCTTTTGTTGTTTTCCCTTCCTTTTGTTACTGTTGTTCGTATCTTGTCCGGTCCAAGCTATGACCAATCTATATGTGGGGAACGTAAGAGTGCCCCCATGCATTGCAAACCCTTGCTTTGCATGTCCCATCAATTGTTGCATGAACTCGGACTTCTGCAGCAAACAATAATCTCGTATCTCTTTGGGCAGACCACAACAAAATCATTCTATCTGCTGCTTCAACGTAATTTTCTTGGAAAAAGAGGCCGGTAAGAGAGTGTCCCAAAATCTCTGACACTAAGTATTTAGGGTGTCTTCCTTGGTCATCCTGAGATGATTCCAAGCGGTGATCACATCACAATCGTATTCTTGAGTGAGCCATGAAGCAGTGAATACTCTTTGAAACTGAAGCCACTTTGTTGGTGCCTCCCTCCGTAGAAGCAAGGTAGACCACCAAGTCTGTGCAAGGCCCTTGAGATAGGATGCCCCCCTCCATACTTTGGAGTGCTTTGAAAAGCATCCTCCGGAGTAAGCAATATCGAATTGTTGAATGAAAGCGAGGGCTCTGTGAGTATCCTTGAAGCCAGAAAAAGTGTCAAACTTTACTGTTTGCCCTCCCTCCTTAAAATCTTTGGGTTTCTTCTTCCTATCCTCGAGAAAATCATACCGATTGGCTCTGTATAACTGCTTCCTCTTTGCAAACATCGGATCATCAGTCTCTGAATTGTCCGACGAGGAGGAATCCTCGTCTGAACCGTCGAAGTACATTCTGGATCTTCCATGGGATCGACTCTTCTTTGCCTTCTTCTTGCCTCTGTTGTGTGTAACAGACTTGGACACTCCAAGTCAAGAATCAATCACAACAACACCAAATAACCACTTCAAAACAATTCACAGTTCACAATAGATTTGCACTGGCCCAGCGGAGATGAGTGCCTAGAGATATTGGCCCCAAAGACAGGCGCCCCTTTCGGTATTTCTTTATGTATTAATCAGTTCTAAATACAAGAGAGTGGTTAGGGTTTCACTCTCAGACTCTACGTCCATATGCACAGCAGACTGTGAGCCCTCGCCCCTTATTTATTGATTACAAGGGTTGCCAAAAGCAAAGCCCCAAAAGCTTCAAATCCAAAAGACTAAAATAAAAGCAAAATCTCTTTCCTCTCTCAAGCTCTCTTGAGCTTTAGGAAAATAAAGCAAACTCTCTCTCTCTCTTCTCAAATTGCGTAGAAAAAAGCAGTTGACGCAATTTCTACCAGCGCAATTTCTGGAGAATTCCGTACGGTGCCACGTCATCATGCGAGCGCATTTCACGGAATCTCAACATGCTGCTAGGGTTAGGGTTAGGGTTTATGGCAGTTTTTAGGGTTAGGGTTAGGGCTAGGGTTAGGGTTTTTGGCAGACTTTAGGGTTTGCAGGTTTTAGCGTTAGGGTTTGTAATATTAGGGTTTTCAACAGCTCGGCTCCCGAGCAGACACTGTGACATACCCCCCTCTTGAAAGCATTGTAATCGCCCTCGATTACGCCTGCAAAACAGACAGAAGCCATAAACCGTCTTAGCAGACACTGATTGTTAATACCTACGCACTAGGAACACACATCTAGCACATGTACCAATCGACAGTCACATCACAGGACATCACTAGACATTACAGGACATCACATGACATTCAACATTCATTCGGATATTAGACCATGATTTATCGGCAATGTAGCTAGCAATCGCATCTAGATCCAATCGGGACCTCATCGATGTCCGATTGACTAACCCCTATCGCAACCATGTCTATTCGAGATCAATCAGACCAAAATGCTGCAGTTATTTCGTCTATCAGTTCCTGCACTTAAAGAAGTCAAGAACAAATCAGTATCATAATCAAGAATTCCATTTCATAAAGTCATACAGCAGAATACTGTCAGCTTTCAGTATCCCTGAAGCTCAAAGACACATCAGTGACTCTAGTATCTAAATCAAGGCATCTGTTGACAAAGGAGCGGAGTGACTCCCCTCTTGTGCATCCCACTGCACCAAATCTCCGGCCAAGCTGAATTCTGGGTTCCATTTGGAGTAGACTATGCTAAACCAAAAGCATTGAGGTAAAGTTTCACAGTCCGAGGAGTATCTGCTAGATCCTCCTCCTCCATCCACTTCACATCAAATGCAGGATAGTTCTTGAACTTAACCGAGAACCGCCTTCGGACTTTACCTTTCTTCGTATCCTTATGTGCCAAAACTTGTTCAGGAACAAGGATCTCCTCGTTTTCTTCCACTTCGGGTTGCTCATCAAGCTCCCCATCATCAGGCACATCACCTTTAAAAGGTTTCAAGAGACTCACATAAAATGCATTGTGAATCCTCCAAGTATCAGGCAGTTTCAGTCGGAAAGAGACATCATTTATCTTTTCAGTGATCTGGAAAGGTCCATAGTATCGCATACTAAGCTTTGGAAAAAGCCTCTCCTTTCCCTTTTTCTTTCTCAGGCGTGCCTTTTCAAAACGTAAGAGCACCCAATCATCCTCCTTCAATTTCAAGTCGCGACGATCGCGATCCGCTGCCTTTTTCTGTCGTTCTTGAGATTTTTGCAAAGTCTCGCGAACCTTGGCAAAAGCCGTATCTAAGTCTCGCGTATATTCATCCGCTTCAAAAATCTTATCTTTCGTGCTTAGGAAGGGTGGAACCTTCTTAGCACCTTCAACAATCTCAAATGGCGCCTTCCCCGTCGAAGAGTGTATCATGTTATTGTAGGCAAATTCCACCAAAGGTAGGTACTTTTCCCATTGAGTCTTCTGATCCGAGATATAAGACTTCAATAAATCTAGAACCACTGAATTGGCAATCTCAGATTGCCCATCAGTCTGCGAGTGGAACAATGACAAGAACTGCAACAGCGTGCCAATGTTCTCCCAAATTGCCTTCCAAAACAAACTCGTAAATCTGGGGTCCCTGTCAGAGACAATCGTCTCAGGCATGCCATGTAATCTGAAAATCTGGGCCACAAACAGTCTCGCTAAGTGATCCGGCTTGACTGTTTTCTTCATTGAAATGAAATGAGCCTGTTGGCTAAATCTGTCAATAATAGTCCAGATACCATCGTGACCACTCTGTGTTCTCGGGAGATTAAAAATAAAATCCATTACAATACTTTCCCAAGTGCGGGTGGGTATGGGTAAAGGCTGTAACAATCCCTGTGCTTTATTCCTGTCAAACTTGACCTTCTGGCATACTAAGCAACTGCGCACAAACTCTTCCACATCCTTTTTGAGTCTCGGCCAAAAGAAGTATCTCTCTACCCCTTTCATGGTGGTAGCAATACAACGGTGACCCGTAAAAGGTGGGCAGTGGCATTCAGTCATAACCTTTTCCCTCAACGGCTGTGTAAAGCACAACATGGTTTTTCTCATCAAGTAGCCATCCCGAATGGAATATCCCGCTGTTGTCTCCCCATCCCGTATCCATGTGAAAACGTCTGCAAAATCTATATCTGTGGCATACTAGTCGACCATATCCTCGAAGCTCCTATGATGTATCGCGGAAATAGCCAGAACCAACGGCTTCCGAGACAAAGCATCTGCCACCACATTCTTCTGTCCCTATACATGGACAATCTGGAAGTGAAACTGTGACAAGATGTTCGCCCACCGCATCTACTTTTTCGAAAACTACTTTTATGACAAGAAGTAGCGCAAACTCTGATGGTCTGTAAAGACAGTAAAATCCGCTCCGAGTAGGTAATGCCGCCACTGACTAAGAGCGTGGATAACCGCCAAAAGCTCTTTCTCATAAATCTGTGCTATCATCTCCGGCCTTGAGAACAATCGGCTCTCGTAAGCAATGACATGGCCTTCTTGCATTAAGACCGCACCCAGACTACGACCACAAGCATCAAAATGACTTCTGCAAGTCCGGCAAAGTCAAAACTGGTCCCGTAGTCAATTTCTCTTTCAAATGTCTGAAAGGCAGTCACCTCTGTGGATCCCCACGAGAAAGGGACTCCTTTCTGTGTCAAGATATGCAAAGGGGAAGCAACCTCTGCAAAATTTTGAATGAACCGCCTGTAGTACGAACACAGTCCCAAGAAGCTTCTAACTTCATGGACATTCTTCAAATCGGGCCAATCACGGATAGTCTCTATCTTGGCCGGATCCATTTGCACTCCTGCTGCTGAGACAATGTGTCCCAAAAAGTGTATCTCTGGTAGGAAAATTTCACTTTTCTTTGCATTAATCACTAACTTGTGATCTCGTAATGCCTAAAAGACCTGAAGCAGATGATCTCTGTGTTCCGCCTCATTCTTGGAGAAAACAATGATGTCATAAAAGAAAGTGTCAACAAATAGCCTGTACTCTCGAAAAATCCTGTCCATCATTTGGTTAAATGTCGCAGCAGCATTGGTTAAGTCAAAAGGCATCACCAAAAACTCAAATAACCCAAAAGTCGTCCGAAAAGCTGTCTTGTAGACGTCTCCCGACGTGATCCTAATCTGATGATATCCACTCTTCAGATCAATCCCGCTAAAGCACGAGGATCCCTGTAATCTGTCGAGTATATCATCGATCCTAGGAATCGGAAATTTGTTGTTGATGGTGATTTTTTTGAGAGCTCTATAATTGATGCACATTCTCCAAGATCCATCTTTCTTCAAAACCAACAACATTGGAGAGCAATACGGTGAAGTACTAGGCTGGACAAGACCCTTTTCCAAGAGGTCTTTCACTCGGTTCATAATCTCTTCATTCTGTGCTCGGTTCACACGGTAAGGTGGCCGGTTCGGTGGCGTGCTTCCAGGTATCAGATCAATGGTATGATCCTCAAGCCCTCTAAAAAGCAATCGGCATGAGTGTGGAGAAAAATATTGGCGTTCTTTTGTTCAGGTCAAAACATATTCGACCTTTATCCATCGTTTAGTTCTCTCCCAAAAAAATGAGTAAAGAAACTGAAGTTCATCAAGTACAATCTCTGAGCCCTTCTTTTGTCAAAGTCGCTTTCTCGGCCCGATAGTCAACCACGGCGTAGTTCTTGTGGTACCAAGGGATTTCGAGTAGAACGTCACTTGTGTGCCCTAAACACCCTTGTCATTGCAAACGACGTTTGCCAATGCTCGGTGTAATGGCAACATCCCGTCCGGGTGCCATTAGAACTACCTCCGCCTGTGGCCTCAGCCTGTCGGGCGTAGTTCCAAATCGAGCCGCCAATTCCAAGTGAAAAGAAGTTAGCCTTGGCTCCTCCAAAAGAGCTTCCAGATCCTTCACTTTGCCCCAAAAACGGCAAAGTTTGTGCTTTCATTCATTTGATTCGGTTCAGGTCCCACGCCATGTGGTACCAGTTCTGCTTTTTATCTGCTTTTCCTGCCACATCTCTCAGCTGCTTTAGAACTTTCTGGCCTTTCTTCGTCTTGTTCATTCGGTGCCTTGTTAGGGCACTTCGCGGAGATATGTCCATGTCCCCCGCATCCAAAGCACTTCCCCTCTCTGATAAAGCAAGCTCTCTCCTCAGGAGTAAAGCTTGGGTCGTGCATCCTTCTTTTCTAGGTTGCTCTTTCTCTTTCTACTTTCATTCGCTGAAGTCTGTTAGGCTCGTTGTGTCATGACCTCATCGGTGGGGTAGGTCAGACTGCCAGAGTGAATGGCAAAACCTCGCTTCGCATGACGCATCAACTCTTGAATAGAAGCTGACTTCTGTTCTAAGCAGTGATCTCGGAAGACCCAAGGTAAACCGCTCAATCTGTTCTCTGAACGAGATCTTCTTGAATGAAGAGACGGGTAGAAAAGAGCTCCAGAATATCTCGCAATAAGCATCTACTGTATCTCTCTTGGTCATCCGAAGATGGTTCCAAGCAGCTCGTATCGTGTTCATACTCTTGAGTCAACCAAGAAGAAATGAAAAGCTTCTTAAATTTCAGCCATTTAACTGGCGCAATCTTGTTTAAAAGAAGCGTGGACCACCAAGTTTGAGCATTCCCCTTAAAATAAGAGGCAGCTCTCCGAATCTTGGAGTGCTCTGAGTAGCGTCCTCCCGCGAAAGCGATGTCAAACTGTTGTATAAAAGACAAAGCCTTCGAAGCATCTTTGTATCCTGAAAAAGTGTCAAATTTGATCGACTGTCCACTTTCCTTAAACTCTCGGACTTTCTTGCTTTTATCTTCCAGAAAGTCATACTAGTTGGCTTTATAAAAGTTCTTCTTGTTCGCATAAAATTTTCCGTCATCGGAGTCTGAACTGTTTGTAGACGAGTTCTCTATAGAACTGTCACTCACTCGGCGAGGTTTAGACTTCTTTGCCTTTTCCTTACCCTTTCCAAAGCGTTGTTTCTTGCTTCGCTTTTTACCTTTTCTGTCTTCTTCACTCGAATCTGAAGAGCTAGAAGAACTGTCACAAAAAGAAGAAGAAGGACTGGGTACTTTTTCAAATCGAACACGCTTCTTCTATTTCTTTGCTTTGTCAAATGTCGATTGACGACCCAAATAACCCGGGAAGTCAGTGCCTTGCTTCTGCTTTTTGCCGTGCTTTTTGGCTTTCTTCTGCACGTCAAAAAGCTGAGCAATCCGTGCATGATACATCAACCACCTCTTCTAATTCCTTCTCTGAATAATGCTTGTGATCAGAAGGTTTCTTGAAAGCGGGTTTCGGGGGTGGTGGTGTGGTTTTCTGCCACTGCGCATGCATTTCCTGAAAAGAAGTCTCACTCATATATTTTGCCAATTTCGGGTCCTTCGCAAAACTGAGCATCATCTTTGTTGCATCGCCGATCAATTGACGACGCTTCATCTCTCGTTGCTCCGCCTGAGTAGGCCGAGGCTGGCCATACTCTTTGTCGGAATCTTCGTTGTGATCCTTGCCCGCATCTCCGGATGCAGAGGGAGTCGACTGATCCTTGCGTAAAGCCATAGGTGCCGCGGAAAAAAAAATTGGGGATCGGATTTCCTGTAGAAGAGAAATCGTCCGTGCTCTGATACCACTGTAACAGACTTGGAGAGTCCAAGTCAAGAATCAATCACAACAGCACCAAATAACCACTTCAAAACAGTTCACAGTTCACAACAGATTTGCACTAACCCGACAGAGTTCCGTGCCTAGAGATATTGGCCCCAAAGACAGGCGCCCCTTTCGGTATTTCTTTATGTATTCATCAATTCAAAATACAAGAGAGTGGTTAGGGTTTCATTCTCAGACTCTGCGTCCAGATGCTCTGCAGAGTGTGAGCCCTCACCACTTATTTATTGATTACAAGGGTTGCCAAAAGCAGAGCCCCAAAAGCTTCAGATCCAAAAGCCTAAAATAAAAGCAAAATCTCTTTTCTCTCTCAAGCTCTCCTGAGCTTTAGGAAAATAAAGCAAACTCTCTCTCTCTCTCTTCTCAAATTGCGTAGGAAAAAAGCAGTTGATGCAATTTCTGTCAGCGCAATTCAACGTAACCGCGAAACGTTTCAAGGCCGAAATATTTCACCCTGAAACGCGGCGTTTCACCACGAAACGTTTCAATCCAAAATGAGAGCAAAGTGAAACGTGAGACCGAAATGTACGTTTAGCAACTTTGAAACTAAAACCATGGTAACTTGTTGTTAGTGAAATGGCTTGTGTTTCACTTGGTGAGCGAAACGTTTCAAGGCCCGAAACATTTCACCTGTCCTTACCTATCAAAACGCGTTTCATGGTGACGTTGGCACAATTTCCGGAGGATTCCGTACGATGCCACGTCATTTCCCTTTCTTTGTGCCCTTTACAATCAGCCTTGAGCCTACGAGAGGATCGTACGCAATTTCTGTAGGCCTACGAGAGTCAGTGCCTACGCCCTGAGGAAAATTTTGATAACGTTTATGAAAAGGAATTGCTTGTTGTGTTGCATGCTCTAGTATCTTGGAAACATTACCTCATTAGAGCCGAGTTTGTTGTTCAGACCGATCATCAGAGCCTCCATATCTTTATGGATCGAATCAAAATCTCCATAAGCAAATGGGACGTGCAAATTTCTAATCCCTTTTCCACTTTCAAATTAACTCTGTCAAAGGCAAAAACAATAAAGTTGCAGATGCTCTTTCACGACGACCTTTGGTCGCCATTGCTACTCATCCAGAGCTTGATGCCTTGAAAGATCTATATCCCTCGGATACCCAGTTTGCAAATACCTTTGAACAATTGATGGCTAGATTCTCCGTTCCAAGCTACACATTGAAAGATGGATATCTTCTGTGTCATGGAGAACTTTGTATTGAGCATGCTCTTCAACACAAGTCCTTGCTTGAATCCCATGCCCCACCATTCTTGAAATATGTGCACAACAGTTGAGAGAGAGAGGGAGGGACCCGTACACAACATGCTGCCCTAACAATTTCATCCCTGAGCCATGCAGACTCTTCTCTATGTTCAGCTCGACGTTTGTTCCATGTTTGCTGCTGCCTTGCGAGCTCTTGTCGCCAATGCCTCTCAATTGTTTTTCGCCCCAGCTTTGTTGGCTGCGGCTGCAGACCCTCTTCCATCCCCCTCCCCTTGCCCTCCTGTGGAAATAACTATACACCTCAATGTTTCTGTTCTTGGTTGTTTTTGGTTTTCCTACAGAGTGTTTTTTTGCTTGTTTTCTGGTGTGTGTAATTTTGCTTCATATGTGTTTTCTTATTCATTGCATTTTTGCCAGTGTGTTCTGCATGTGGGTGGGGATTGTGTATGTCTTCCATGATTTCTGCTTTATTCTCTTGTTAGGTAATCGGTGGCAGTGGTGTGGCTGGTGTGGTGCTGCTGTGGTGGATCCTCTCCTTACATATTGCCCTACGGGGCTGAAGAAATATATGCAAGACTGGATTTTCTCCACCTTTCCTGCTAGTTATCGCACATTGACCGTGCTGCCTTTCCTGCTTTTTTCCTGTTTTCCTACTGGGAATAAGAAATCCAGTTTTCCTGCTCACATACTTGAGTTATAAACGGGGCACATTGGCCATGCTGCCCTCTACAATACACAATTTTGATCCCCACGAACAGAGAATTGTCTTTGTCATGATATGCAATATTACTTTGTGGAATCACTTGGAATTCTTAGATGCACACATATTTTGAGTTTCATCTCCTTCCTCAATATCTGATACCGTCGTTAAGATACAAAGTTACCCGGAACGGGAACGGGGGACATGAACGGGAGGGGCTGGAACGGGACAGGAACGGGGAGGAGGAGGGGGGCCAGAACGGTTGACTAAAGTAAGGATTGAATTACCTCCATTCAGCTTAGTCCCATATCAACTCCTAAAACTGTTCCCAAATCTGCCCGCAAACTACCCCAAATATGTCCCCCAAACAGCCCCAAATCTGCTTCCAAATGCCTATTTTTGCCGTTCCGCCTCACGTTCCGCCCCATTCCCCCCCGTTCTGGAACACCGTTCCGGTTACACCCCATTCCAGAACAGCGTTCTATTTCCGACTCCGTTTCGATATGGTTAGAGTTACTCCACACCTATTGGCATACATCAGCCGCCTCTTCTAGGGCAGTAGGAGAGCATCGTAGATCTTTCTCAGTGGACTCGCTCGTCAGTCTCTTTCAGTACGGATCAGGGGCACATTCCTTGGCACTCCACACATCCCCAGAGGTTCATTTACACTCTTCATACATACTACTTTGATGTACGTATAGCTCTTGCGCAGTGGTTTCCCTCATAGCCTTGTACTTCCTCTTGGTGGTGGGCCCATACAAGCATCCCTAGAGGTCTATCTGTACTCAGTATGCAGCTCCTTAATTCCAATGAGAGAGAGAGAGAGAGAGAGAGAGAGAGAGAGAGAGAGACCTGAGAAAAACCCATAAAACCATCAAAAGGCCCATGCTCCTCAATGTACTTGCAAAGGAAATCTAAGCAGGAATCAAGCCCCACCAACTCTGTATAATCCTGCGCTGCCAATCATTTGGGAGATGCAATATAAGACTGCCAGAAACTTTCGTGAAGAGAGCCAAGAAACGAAGCTTTGTACAAAAAGTTGGACTGAACCATTTTTGACAGTGATAATGATGAGTTATGTCTAAAGCACATTCTCTAGAGCCTTGACACAATTTCAGCAGCAAAGCAAATAGGAGAGCTCTTACCCGATTGGGTAAATACCATTCATAATAAGGAGGTGGAAAATAACCCTCTACCATGGAGGGGCCTCCACATGGCCTTGGCCCATCAAGGTATATCTGACAGTACACAATGCATGAGCAATTCATCACTATTCATTCAATTGCAAGATATAGAAGTACTTATGTGCAAGTGCAAAATCGCTGTCAATGCAACAAATGCAAACTTGCTTCCAACCGTCCTTGTATTTTTCTTGCATATTCCTCCCAAATGTTAAGCTTGCCCATTGATGTACTTTCTATAGTTTGAAACAAAAGGCAGCTAAATATTTTCCCCACAAACATGTACAAGTGGTTACACAAGTATGAGGGTCAATGAGTGTGCAGAGAAATGTTAAACAAAAGTCACTGTGTATTGTTATATTCTAACACTACAAGAGTCTTCACCAGCAATCTACATACTGCAAGAAACAGATCAATTTTTTTTTTCCCGAGAAAAAGATCCTTCTATTAGTCAATGAAACCTGCCCAGAGGGCTACAACCACCTCTGCAAGAGAGGGCTACAACAAACGTGATGGGGAGACTCTCCCAATGAAAAAACAGCATATACACAATGAGCCTAAATCAAGAGATGGGAGGAGGGAAGAGCCACACAGGTGGACGGTAGTGCCATCTGAGCACACCCTAGACAATGGTGTAGAAAGGCCCAGGGCGCCAGAGTCGAAGGAAAGCCTCGTGGCGCTCCCGCATGCGGTCGGAGCTGCCCTGTAGTCCCTCAAGCTGTCCTCTGAGAGTATGGATCAGCTCTAGCCAAAAGTCACGAACAGTCTCTGCTGGTGGCACAGGGCGAGCCTCAGAGATGCGGAAACAGCGGGCCCGCCAAATGAACCAAAGTGTCAGGCCACTGATGAGCTCCCAACACTCCTCTCTCACTGCACCACTCCTGTGGAGTAAGCTCTGTAGCAGGCTGGAGTGTAGGTCGCCCCCCCTGCATCACTATCATCTTGCTGGTGGAAGATAGCTCAAACTGAAGTGCCGGGCCCGTGCGAGTGGACCAAGCCGCTGCCCCCCAAGTGTACTGTCGAGCCGTGGAGAGAGTAGGCATTAGCCGAAGAACTCGTAGCCACACCTGCTGTTCTTCGTAGCCACACCTGCTGGGCCGAGGGAGAGTCCCAAAGACAGTGACGTTGACTCTCCACCAAATGGTCACAGGCTGCACATGCGGCCGAGAGCTCTGTGTGCGACCAGCCACTGAAACAAAGTGACGCGCCTCGGCTGTCTAAAGTCCCACCACCTCTCCCAAAAGGCTGCCAAGAACTCGACTGTGAGACCCTCCTCCTGCCAATGACGTGCTGCAGCGGGGCGGGCCTCTCTCTGTGCTGCTAATATATGACGTCACACCCGAACAATGTACTGAAAGAAAGGGACTCCTGGGTGGTCTGCAGAAGAGAAGGGGTCCCTCCATAGCCACTCACCAGGATCCCACTGTACTGCCAGAGGACAACACTCCCAAGCCCATAGCCTCCAGTGTCCAATCTCAAGAGCTGCTTGGTCAGGGTCTATGACGCAAGTCCTCCCACAGATGCCCACTACTCGGCTCCTCTAAAAACAGCACTCTGCTACCTGCGGGGCCTCTACTGCAACTAGCTGTAGTCGTCCCCCACCCTGAAGCTCAAAGAACAGGGCTGGGATAGTCTCTGAGCAGGCCCTAACTGAGATGAGAACCTCCAGTCGTGTGAAGGCTCCCATCCACCGGGGTGCTACTGACTCGAGAGGTGTGAGCCACTCACCTGGAACTGACTCTGAGATGTCCTGACACATGCTCTACACCCCTCTCATGCCCTGTAGCTGGAACCCCTGCACCTCCTCTGACAAACCTGTGAACTCTAGCCAGTCCCCAAGAGAGCGCGCTTGACTTGCTGCCATGGGACCCCAAGAAACATGAGGCCGACTACCAACCAAGTGGCCTCTCTGAGTGCTAACCATGGGGTTCCAGACGAGGGGCTGCCGTAGGCGCTCCTCCATGCACGTCGACTATCTCTGCTCCAGGCCACGCCGTAAGAGCTCCCAAGATCGAAGCAACCTCACAGCGAAGCGGTCCTCCAGTCTCCTGCTCAAACCAACTCTGAGCATCTCTGTAAAGATCCATCTGGTCGAAGGTTGCCAAGGGCCTCCAGATTGTGGCACCCTAGCACGAAGCCTCTGCAACAAGAACTCCTTCCAAGGCTCCTCACCTGGAAGAAGTCCTCTGACTACGAACTTCCCAAGAAGGGCTCTGCTCTGCTATGTTGGATCAATGATCCCAAGCCCACCCTGAGAACAAGGAAGCGTGATGACCTGCCAAGCCACCTTGGCTCTGGCTATCTGAGTGTCACGTCCTGACCAAAGGAAGTTCCTGATCAGCCTCTCTACCTGGCTGATACAAGAACTCGAGAACATCCAGCATGAAGTGATGTACCACATAGTCGCCAACAACACCTGGTTGGCAACTACTACTCTGTCAGCCAGAGAAAGTCGTGCTCAGCTCCAATGTAACAACTTTCTCTTGATAGACAGCAGAAGGAGAGCAATCTGCTGCTCGGGAGACAAGTCCAAACACACCTGACAACCCAAGTACCGAACTGCAATCCCTGGGGGAATCCACCTGAATCCCTCTCCTGGCATCCAATCTGGCACAGGAGCACTACCAACCAAGAAAGCCACTGTCTTTCTCCAATTGATCGGTGCGCCGGATGCACAACAGAAGGTCTCCAAAGCCTACTCACATCTGTGAAGATTGGCCTTCTGGCCATCTAAGTACAAGGCTGAGTCATCGGCAAACTTAGCGTCCAGTAGCTCATCTCCCCGAATAGGGAGTGCTAAGCCACGTAGACCAACCTGCTGTGACACCAAAAATCTGCTCATCGCCTCTGCATAGAACAGAAACAGCAAGGGGGCAAGGGGACAGCCCTGTCTAACCGAGCGTGTAAGCATGAAGCGATCACCTCTACATCCTGCCAAAAGTACCTCACTGTGAGCCTGTCTGTACAAGGCTGACACCCCTCTGATCCAACCATCTGAGAAGCCCATCCTGCGTAGAGTGCCCTCTAGAAAGTCCCAGTCAACTCTGTCGTATGCCTTCTCAAAATCGAGAAGAAGAATCACGAGGTCCTCACCACGAAGCCGTGCCAGGGCAGAAGCCTCCCAGAAAGTAAAGATGTTGTCAAGGATACTGCGTTCCCTGACAAAACCTGTCTGAGTTCCATGTATAAGGCTCTCTAAAAGTGGTTGAATCCTCAAACTCAGAGCCTTGGCAAGAATTTTGTAGGCTGAGTTAAGGATGGTGATGGGGCGCCACTGGCCACCCTCATTGGGAATGAGGTAGATCAGGCCCTTACTCATACTCTCACGCATCACTCCTGTGTGCAAAATATACTGAAAAGCACTACAGAGATATTGGCCAAGCAGGTCCCAGTACTCCAAGAAAAAGTTGGGAGTCAACGCATCCTCACCTCGACAGCTACCACGGGGGAGGGCCCTAAGAGCCGTGTGCAGCTCCTCAAGCTGAAGCGGCATCTCAAGCCTCTGACGCATCTCCTCAGTCACAAGACATGGCATCTGTGCCCAAACCTACTCCCTGCATGCATCCTACTGCTCTGACTGGGGCTCAGCAGACAGTAACTCACGGTAGAAGTCAGTAGCAACTGCACGCATATCCTCGGGCTCACAAGCAACTGACCCATCGGGCCTCCTCAACTGACTGACCTTGGCATGCGAGTGGCGAGGTCCCACTGTCTCAAAGAAAGCACCAGTCACTCTGTCACCCACCTGAGTCCACTGAGATGCCTGTCAGTGGAAAGCAAACTCATGTCGCCTCTCCTCTGTGCTAGCAAGCTCCTGCCGAGCCTGCTGTAACTGCTCCTCCAACCAAGGACTGTCTGGATGCTGCTCCTACATCCTCTGTAATGAAGCAATGCCCCATCTGAGACGCTGCTCCGCCTCTCTCGCTGCAGCCCGGCGAGCCAGAGACTCCTGAAGAAAAAAAAGGCTAATCTGAGCTAGGCATGAGGCCACTCTGTCAGCAGGAGAATCCTGTCTGTCCATGCCCTCTGTCCAGAGAGCCTCTACCCTCTCTCTGAGTGCTGAGTCCAACAAGACCCTCTCTAGGATGCGGAGCATCGTGCTCCCACTCCTCTGCCTGTCAGTCACTGTGAGGATCACTGGTGCATGGTCCGAGAAGGAGGTCCCTGCCAGGATGCCCATTGATCCTCCCAAGTCACTGAAGTGGTCACTAGTGTAGAAGCGATCTATCCGCGATAAATTCACTCCTCCCACTCTGCGGTCCGATCTAGAGAAGGTAAGACTATCTGGGGGCCTCACAAAACCAGAGTGCTGCCATGTATCCGAGACCCTCAAAGTCATACACAACCTCTCCCAAGCTGCCAACTCGACTCCATGCACAGTAGCATGGCTGCCACCAATCCTGTCAGAAGGGTCCTTCAACATATTGAAGTCCCCTCCTACACACCAATGGTCGGCCTGCGGCAAAGACTCAACAATCTGTGACCAAAACTCTGCACGAGCACTCGCCACATTGGGCGCATAGATGTTCAGGAAGCCCACAAGGCCACCCTGAACCTGCATAGTAATCCACTGAGCCCTGCCTGGCACAATAATCCCTCTGCCCACAATGGCCTGCTGCAATGAATCCGCAATAGTCATACATACCCCACCCTGGATGCCTCCAAGTCCAAAAGCAGCTGACCAAAAGGTATCATATCGTCATCGCCGAATGCGGCTCTCACACAGATGGTGCTCCTGAAGCATAAGGAGATCAATCTCTCCTCCCACAAGGCAATGTTGAAGCTCCTGACGTAATCGGCCCCACTGTCGCTGAAACTGGGACCCACCTAGTCCCTGCACGTTCCATGAAACGATCCTCATGGGGAGCGAGAGAACAGATGCTGCCGTAGCAACTAGACGGGCTATCTTCGAGGCTTGCTTGGATGGGGAGTAGTCCGCATCCGAGCGTCCTTTAGATAGGCGTGACTGCAGTGAGTGCCTAGCCCAAGCCCAAGCAGAGCGGGCCGTGCGTAAAGCAACCTCCTCTATCCAAGAGTCCTCATGAATGTATACATAGCATGGCAAACACTGCGTATCAGCAAAGAAGTACACCACAATGTGCCTACATCCTGCTGAGTCTGGGGGTGTCACCGCAAACTTGGCCAATGGCCATAATGTCTGCATTGTGCAGCATGTCTGTAACTCCAAGTTCTCCCATGTGGTGAGAGAACTCTAGGACCTGTGTATGCAACCATCCCAACATTGAGTCGAGGGTCCACTCTGTCTCGGCCCTGCCGCAGAAGGGAAGGAGAAACCAACTTCTGAGTCCAAGGCCTCAGTCCCCCTAGCAGCAAGGAACAAACCATGGACCCTGAAGCAAGCTGCCTCATGGTCTACAGAGGGATCGCCGAGAAAACAAGTGAAGCAATAGTCAAAGAAGTCCCAGCGGCGCCGGATGTCAATGCTCATCAGACCACGAGGGATAGCTGCAAGGGAAGATGTCTGTATCTACAGAGGGGGCCGTAAGAAAGGCTGACCCTCTCTCGCTAGGCGACTCGTGGCAAAGGCGTTGCCAAGAGATCTCCTAGCCGCCGGAGAGGGACCTGCCCCCTGGGTCGACTGTGGAACTGGAGTAGGAGGGGGGGGAGAAGAAGCTGGGGGAAGTGGTGGAGAAGAGGGGCGGGAGGGGGCGACAGAGGTAGAGGGGCGAGGTGGAGAGGCGACGGGAGCAGAAGGCGGGGGGGAGGATGAGGAAGAGGGGGGGAACTCTGGGGGGGGGAGAGGATGTCGAGGGTGAAGCTGGGGTGGGGGCTGGAGCAGGGACCTCCTGCTCAAGAGGACTAAAGCGGTTCCCCGTGGGAACCCACTGCTGCTGAGTAGGCGTCTGAGGGCCACTCTGAGTGCAAGGCTGACGCTGTGGCCCCTGGCGTCGTCTACCACGGGCCTGCTGCCACCCCTCCTCCGCTGGAGCCCCACGCTCAAGGGGTGGCTCTGCATGTGTGCGCTGTGTCGCTGCCTGTGGCTGTGGGTCAGCCCTGGCAGGCTGGGGCTGAGGCTGTGGTGCAGGTCGAGGCCTCCTCCATGGACAGGCCTTCGCTACATGGCCCATTTGTCGACAAATGAAGCACTGGTTCGGGAGGCCAAGTACTCCACACTCTGTCTAAACCAACCCCCACTCACCCGAGGCAAAGGGATAATCTTCGAGAGCGTGTGGGTGTCTCTGACCAAAACTCGAACTGAGGGGATACCAGCCGCCTTGGCAGCTACTGATGCTGCCGTGCGAGGTGTCTCCAGGACAGTCCCAATGGTTGAGCCGATCCTGGATAGAAGTGGTAAGTACCCCCTCCGTAAACCTGAAAAGCAGACCGAGATGGGGATGTCTGCCTCCTCTACTAGAACATCCGAAACCGGGTCAAAACTGTCTCCACTGTCGAAAGTGGGCACGTGTTGCTCGGATGGTCAGTGGACTCATGGCTATGACCTTGGACGCCATCTCGGAGGTCTCAAACTCGATCTGATAGTAACCCCGTCCGAGAATCTGGACATCCAAGATCTTGCCCACCTCTGCGAGAAGGCAGGCCTCGAGAAGGTCTCGCAGCTCTCCTCTGCTAGGTCGGGTGCCGAGAATCTTGCAGATGACCGAAGTCGCCTGCAATCGCTCTACCTCTGCGGCAAGGCTCGCTTGCTCCGGCGAAAGAGCAAGTCGAATGGTGGGCTCAGCGGGGTCGGGCAAGGGGGCTTCGGGCAAGTCCCTCTGTGGCGAAGCTGGAGCCTCCATCTGTGTCTACTGCTGTGGCGTGAGAAGAGTGCGACGAGAGGACTTTGCAAATAGGCGCGCAGAACACTACCCCAGAGGAGACCGGTGCTGAAGGAGCCGACTTGCAGAGAACTATTGGGAGGAAAGAGAGCGGGCGGGGGGGCCAGCGGGCAGGGGCGGCTAAGGCGGGAGCGTTGGCAGCTGCAGGTGGGGGCGACAGGGGTGGGCGTGGGCGTGGGCGGTGGGCAGGCAGCGAGGGCAGCGAGGGCAGGGCGTGGGCGGTGGGCAGTAGCGGCGGGCGGGGGCAGCGAGGGCAGGGCAGGGGCAGGCAGCGCTGGGGGGGGGGGGGGGGGGGGGGGGGGGGGGGGGGGGGGGGGGGGGGGGACAGCAGCAGCGAACGCGCGAACAAAGTTCAGGCTTCGTCGCTACTCAGAAACAGATCAATTTGTCATCATCAGGTGAAAAAGTGAAAACAGATTTCTATGAACCTTGACATCAAGCATTGGCTCCTCTTCAAGCTTGAATGTGAGATCTCGCTGTGAATGTTTAGAACCATGGCACGCTCAATGTTTTGTAAAAACAGTAAGGTGAACAAGCTGTGACAGTCAGAGAGATGTAGCATTTTTTTGTTCCGAGAAAAAGATCCTTCTATTAGTTAATGAAAACTGCCCATAGGGCTACAACCACCTCTGCAAGAGAGGGCTACAACAAGCATGATGGGGAGACTCTCCCAATGAAAAGACAGCATATATACAATGAGGCTAAATCAAGAGATGGGAGGAGGGAAAAGCCACACACGTGGACGGTAGTGCCATCTGAGCACCCCCTGGACTATGGTGTAGAAAGGCCCAGGGCGCCAGAGTCGAAGGAAAGCCTCGCGGCGCTCCCACATGCGGTCGGAGTTGCCCTGTAGTCCCTCAAGCTGTCCTCTGAGAGTATGGACCACCTCTAGCCAAAAGTCACGAACAGTCTCTGCTGGTGGCACAGGGCGAGCCTCAAAGATGCGGAAACAGCGGGCCCGCCAGATTAACCAAAGTGTCAGGCCACTGATGAGCTCCCAACACTCCTCTCTCTCACTGCACCACTCCTATAGAGTAAGCTGTGTAGCAGGCTGGAGTGTAGGTCGCCCCCCCTGCATCACTATCATCCTGCTGGTGGAAGATAGCTCAAACTGAAGTGTTGGGCCCGTGAGGGTGGACCAAGCCGCTGCCCCCCAAGTGTACTGTCGAGCCGTGGAGAGAGCAGTCATCAGCCGAAGAACTCGTAGCCACACCTGCTGGGCCGAGGGACAGTCCCAAAGACAGTGACGCTGACTCTCCACCAAATGGTCACAAGCTGCACATGTGGCCAAGAGACCACTATGCACTAGCCAGCTCCCTACTGCTGTGGCTCTATGTGCGACCAGCCACTGAAACAAGGTGACTCGCCTCGGCTGTCTCGAGTCCCACAACCTCTCCCAAAAGTCTGCTAAGAACTCGACCGTGAGACCCTCCTCCTACCATTGACGTGCTGCAACGGGGAGGGCCTCTCTCTGTGCTGCTAATATATGACGTCCCAGTCCAACAGTGTACTGAAAGAACGGGACTCCTGGGTGGTCTGCAGAAGAGAAGGGGTCCCTCCATACCCACTCACCAGAATCCCACTGTACTCGTGCCAGCGGACAACACTCCCAAGCCCATAGCCTCCAGTGTCCTGTCTCAAGAACTGTTGGGTCAGGGTCTATGACGCAGGTCCTCCCACAGATGCCCACTACTCGAATCCTCTGAAAACAGCACTCTGCTACCTGCGGGGCCTCTACTGCAACTCGTTGTACTCGTCCCCCACCCTGAAGCTCGAAAAACGGGGCTGAGACAGACTCTGAGCAAGCCCTGACTGAAATGAGAACCTCCAGTCGTGTGAAGGCTCCCATCCACCGGGGTGCTACTAGCTCGAGAGGCGTGAGCCACTCAGCTCGAACTGACTCTAAGATGTCCTGACACATGCTCTGCACCCCTCTCATCCCCTGCACCTCCTCTGACGAACCTGTGAACTCTAGCCAGTAACCTAGAGAGCGCGCTGGACCTGTTGCCATGGGACCCCAAGAAACATGAGGCCGACTACCAACCAAGTGGCCTCTCTGAGTGCTAACCATGGGGTTCCAGACAAGGGGCTGCCGTAGGCGCTCCTCCGTGCACGTCGGCTGTCTCTTCTCCAGGCCACGTCGTAAGAGCTCCCAAGATCGAAGCAAACTCACAGAGAATAGGTCCTCCAGTCTCCTGCTCAAACCAACTCGGCGCAACTCTGTAAAGATCCATCTGGTCGAAGGTTGCCAAGGGCCTCCTGACTGAGGCACCCTGGCACGAAGCCTCTGCAGCAAGAACTCCTTCGAGGGCTCCTCTCCTGGAAGAAGTCCTCTGACTACGAACTTCCCAAGAAGGGCTCTGCTCTGCTGTGCTGGATCAATGATCCCAAGCCCTCCCTGAGAACAAGGAAGTGTGATGAGCGACCAAGCCACCTTGGCTCGGGCAATCTGAGTGTCACGACCTGACCAAAGGAAGTTCCTGATCAGCCTCTCTACCTGGCTGATACAAGAACTCGAGAAGATCCAGCAAGAAGTGATGTACCACATAGTCGCCAACAACACCTGGTTGGCAACTACTACTCTACCAGCCAACGAAAGTCGTGTTGAGCTCCAATGTAACAGCTTTCTCCTGATGGACAGGAGAAGAGGAGCAATCTGCTGCTCGGGGGACAAGTCCAAACCAACCTAACAACCCAAGTACCGAACTGCAGTCCCTGGGGGAATCCACCTGAAACCCTCTCCTGGCATCCAATCTGGCACAGGAGCACTGCCAACCGAGAAAGCCACTGTCTTTCTCCAGTTGATCAGTGCGCCCGATGCACAACAGAAGGTCTCCTAAGCCTGCTCACATCTGTGCAGATTGGCCTCCTGGCCCTCTAAGTACAAGGCTGAGTCATCGGCAAACTCAGCGTCCAGTAGCTCATCTCCCCGAATAGGGAGTGCTAAGCCCCGCAGACCAACCTGCTGTGACACCAAAAATCTGCTCATTGCCTAAGCATAGAACAGAAAGAGAAAGGGGGCAAGAGGACAACCCTGTCTGACCGAGCGTGTGAGCATGAAGCGCTCACCTCTACCTCCTGCCAAAAGCACCTAACTGTGAGCCTCTCTGTACAAAGCTGACACCCCTCTGATCCAAGCATCTGAGAAGCCCGTCCTGCGTAGAGTGCCCTCTAGAAAGTCCCAGTCAACTCTGTAGTATGCCTTCTGAAAATCGAGAAGAAGAATCACAAGGTCCTCCCCACAGAGCCATGCCAGGGCAGAAGCCTCCCAAAAAGTGAAGATGTTGTCAAGGATACTGCGTTCCTTGACAAAACCTGTCTGAGTCCCAGGTATAAGGCTCTCCAAAAGTGGCTGAATCCTCAAACTCAGAGCCTTGGCAAGAATTTTGTAGGCTGAGTTGAGGATGGTGATGGGGCGCCACTGTCGAATCTCATCCAAGGAGCCACCCTCCTTTGGAATGAGGTAAATCAGGCCCTCACTCATGCTATCAGGCATCACTCCTGTGTGCAAAATGTACTGAAAGGCACTACAAAGATCTGGGACAAGCAAGGTCCCAATACTCCAAGAAAAAGCTGGGAGTCAGCCCATCCTCACCTGGACAGCTACCACGAGGGAGGGCTCTTAGAGCCGTGTGCAGCTCCTCAAGCTGAAGTGGCATCTCAAGCCTCTGACGCATCTCCTCAGTCACAAGACATGGCATCTGTGCCCAAACCTACTCCCTGCATGCATCTTACCGCTCTGACTGGGGCTCAGCAGACAGTAACTCACGGTAGAAGTCAGTAGCAACTGCACGCATATCCTCGGGCTCACAAGCAACTGACCCATCGGGCCTCCTCAACTGACTGACCTTGGCATGCGAGTGGCGAGGTCCCACTGTCTCAAAGAAAGCACCAGTCACTGTCACCCACCTGAGTCCACTGAGATGCCTGTCAATGGAAAGCAAACTCATGTCGCCTCTCCTCTGTGCTAGCAAGCTCCTGCCGAGCCTGCTGTAACTGCTCCTCCAACCAAGGACTGTCTGGATGCTGCTCCTACATCCTCTGTAATGAAGCAATGCCCCATCTGAGACGCTGCTCCGCCTCTCTCGCTGCAGCCCGGCGAGCCAGAGACTCCTGAAGAAAAAAAAGGCTAATCTGAGCTAGACATAAGGCCACTCTGTCAGCAGGAGAATCCTGTCTGTCCATGCCCTCTGTCCAGAGAGCCTCTACCCTCTCTCTGAGTGCTGAGTCCAACAAGACCCTCTCTAGGATGCGGAGCATCGTGCTCCCACTCCTCTGCCTGTCAGTCACTGTGAGGATCACTGGTGCATGGTCCGAGAAGGAGGTCCCTGCCAGGATGCCCATTGATCCTCCCAAGTCACTGAAGTGGTCACTAGTGTAGAAGCGATCTATCCGCGATAGATTCACTCCTCCCACTCTGCGGTCCGATCTAGAGAAGGTAAGACTGTCTGGGGGCCTCACAAAACCAGAGTGTTGCCATGTATCCGAGACCCTCAAAGTCATACACAACCTCTCCCAAGCTGCCAACTCGACTCCATGCACAGTAGCATGGCTGCCACCAATCCTGTCAGAAGGGTCCTTCAACATGTTGAAGTCCCCTCCTACACACCAATGGTCGGCCTGCGGCAAAGACTCAACAATCTGTGACCAAAACTCTGCACGAGCACTCGCCACATTGGGCGCATAGATGTTCAGGAAGCCCACAAGGCCACCCTGAACCTGCATAGTAATCCACTGAGCCTTGCCTAGCACAATAATCCCTCTGCCCACAATGGCCAGCTGCAATGAATCCGCAATAGTCATACATACCCCACCCTGGATGCCTCCAGGTCCAAAAGCAGCTGACCAAAAGGTATCATATCGTCATCGCCGAATGCGGCTCTCACACAGATGGTGCTCCTGAAGCATAAGGAGATCAATCTCTCCGCCCACAAGGCAACGCTGAAGCTCCTGACGCAATCGGCCCCGCTGTCGCTGAAACCGGGGCCCACCTAGTCCCTGCACATTCCATGAGACGACCCTCATGGGGAGCGAGAGAGATCAGAGGCTGCCGCAGTAGCAAGACGGGCTATCTTCGAGGCTTGCTTGGATGGGGAGTAATCTGCATCCGAGCGTCCTCTAGATAGGCGAGACTGCAGTGAGTGCCTAGCCCAAGCCCAAGCCCAAGCAGAGCGGGCCGTGCGTAAAGCAACCTCCTCTGTCCAGGAGCCCTCATGGATGTATACATAGCAAGGCAAACACTGCGTATCAGCAAAGAAGTACACCACAATGTGCCTACATCCTGCTGAGTCTGGGGGTGTCACCGCAAACTTGGCCAATGGCCACAAAGTCTGCAGCAAATCTGTAACTCCAAGTTGTCCCATGTGATGAGAGAACTCGAGAACCTGTGTATGCAACTATCCCAACACTGAGTTGAGGGACCACTCTGTCTCGGCCCTACCACAGAGGGGGAAGGAGAAACCAACTGCTGAGTCCAAGGCCTCTGTCCCCCTGGCGGCGAGGAACAAAGCATGGACCCTAAAGCAGGCTACCTCATGGTCTGCTGCGGAATCGCCGAGAAAGCGAGTGACCCCGTAGTCGAAGAAGTTCGAGTGGCGTCGGAGGTCAATGCTCGTCAGACCACGAGGGATAGCTGCAAGGGAAGATGTCTGAATCTGCAGAGGGGGCCGCAAGAAGGGCTGACCCTCTCTCGCTAGGCGACTCGTGGCAAAGGCGTTGCCAAGAGATCTCCTAGCCCCGGAGAGGGACCAGTCTCTTGAGTCGACTGTGGAACTAGAGCAGGAGGGGGGGGAGAAGGAGCTGGGGGGAGCGGAGGAGAAGAGGAGCGGGGTGGGGCGACAAAGGTAGAGGGGCGAGGTGGAGAGGCGACGGGAGCATAGGGCGGGGGGAGGATGAGGAGGAGGAGGGGAACTCTGAAGGGGGAGCGGCTGTCGAGGGTGAAGCGGAGGTGGAGGCTGGCGTAGGGGACTCCTCCTGCTCAAGAGGACCAAAGCGGTTCCCCGTGGGAACCCATTGCTGCTGAGTAGGCACCTGAGGGCCACTCTGAGTGCCAGGCTATCACTGTGGCCCCTGGCGTCGACGGCCACGGGCCTGCTGCCACTCCTCCTCCGCTGGAGCCCAAGGCTCGGAGGGTGGCTCTGAATCTGTGCGCTATGCCGCTGACAGTGGCTACGGCCCAGCCTTTGCACGCTGGGGCTGAGGCTGTGGTGCAGGTCGCGGCCTCCTCCGTGGACACAGGCCTTTGCTAGGTGGCCCATCTGTCGGCAAATGAAGCACTCGTTCGGGAGGCCCGAGTACTCCACACTCCGTCCAAACCAACCCCCACTGACCCAAGCAGAAGGATGACCTTCGGGAGCGTGTGGGTATCTCTGACCAAAACTCGAACAGAGGGGATGCCAGCCGCCTTGGCAGCTACTGATGCTGCCGTACGAGGTGTCTGCAGGACAGTCCTTGTCACAAAGTGATGACGTGGCGGACATCAAAAACCCTAATTTCTGCCAAAAACCCTAAAATTCCTGCAAACCCTAATTTTTGCCAGAAACCCTAAATTCCAAAAATCGCGGAGGCGGATTATTATTAAAAAAATTATTTTTTTTTTTGGAAAATGATGAGCGACGCGAATTTTGCTTTTGCTTTTTTTTATTTAAAAAAAGAGAAAAGACTCTCTAAGAGAGAGAGAGAGAACTGATGCTTTTGATTTTAAAAGCTTTTGGGGCTCTGCTTTTGGGCATCCCTTGTAACCTTTAAATTAGTGGTGAGGGCCTCACTTCTCAGAGCATCTCGACGCAGAGTCTGAGAGTGAAACCCTAACCGCTCTCTTGTACTTTGATGATTGATTAATATAAAAAGAAATACCGAAAGGGGCGCCAGTCTTTGGGGCCAATATCTCTAGGCACGGAACTCCGTCGGGCCAGTGCAAATCTATTGTGATCTGTGAATTGTTTTGAAGTGGTTATTTGGTGCTGTCGGGTTGATTCTTGACTTGGAGTGTCCAAGTCTGTTACAGTGGTATCAGAGCACGGCTGATTTCTCTTCTACGGGAAATCCGATCCCCGAAAATTTTTTTTCCGCGGCACCTATGGCTTCAGGCAATGATCAGTCGACTCCCTCTGCATCTGGAGATGCGGGCTGGGATCACAACGAAGATTCAGGCAGAGAGTATGGCCCGCCTTGGCCTACTTAGGCGGAGCGGCGAGAGATAGAGCGTCGCCAGTTGATCGGCGATGCAACAAAGATGATGCTCAATTTTGCCAAGGATCCGAAGATGGCAAAATATATGAACCAGACCTGTTTGGAAGAGGTACAGATGGAGTGGCAGAGAACCACAACACCACTCCCGAAACCCACTCTCAAGAAACCTTCTGCCTCCAAGAAATATACGGAGAAGGAACTGGAGAACGTGGTTGATGCACGGATTGCTCAGCTTTTTGACACGCAAAAGAAAGCCAAAAAGCACGGCAAAAAGCAGAAGAAAGGCACTGACTTCCCAGGATATTTGGGTCGTCGGTTGACATTTGACAAGGCAAAGAAACGGAAGAAGCGTGTTCGATTTGAAGGAGTACCCAGTTCTTCTTCTTCTTCTTCTGACAGTTCTTCTAGCTCCTCGGATTAGAGCGAAGAAGACAGAAAAAACAAAAAGCGAAGCAAGACACAAAGCTTCGGAAAGGGCAAGAAAAAGGCAAAGAAGGCTACATCTCGCCCAGAGACTGAAAGTTCTACTGAGGACTCGTCTACAGACAGCTCAGATTCCGATGACGGAAAGTTTTATGCGAACAAGAAGAATTTTTACCAAGCCAACCAGTATGACTTTCTCGAAGATAAAAGCAAGAAAGTCCGAGAGTTTACGGAAGGTGGCCACTCAATCAAGTTTGATACTTTTCAGGATACTCAGATGCTTCGAAGGCTTTGTCTTTTATTCAACAGTTTGACATCGCTTTCGCGGGAGGACGCTATTCAGAGCACTCCAAGATTCAGAGAGCTACCTCTTACCTTAAGGGAATGCTCGTACTTGGTGGTCCACGCTTCTTTTAACAAGAGTGCGCCAGTTAAATGGCTGAAATTTAAGAAGCTTTTTATTTCTTCTTGGTTGACTCAAGAGTTTGAGCGAGATATACGAGTTACTTGGAACCATCTCCGGATGACCAAGAGCGATACAGTGAATTCTTATTGTGAAAGATTCTGGAGCTCTTTTCTACCCGCCTCTTCATTCAAGAAGATCTCGTTCAGAGAACAGATTGAGCGGTTTACCTTGGGTCAAGAGTGCAAATGGACCCGGCCAAGATAGAGACTATCCGTGATTGGCCCGATTTGAGGATTGTCCATGAAGTTAGAAGCTTCTTGGGACTGTGTTCGTACTACACGCGGTTCATACGAAAGTTTGCAGAGGTTGCTTCCCCTTTGCATACCTTGACACAGAAAGGAGTACCTTTTTCGTGGGGACCCACAGAGGTGACTGCCTTTCAGACATTGAAAGAGAAATTCACTACAGGACCAGATTTGACTTTGCCGGACTTGCAGAAGTCATTTGAAGTATTTTGTGATGCTTGTGGTGGTAGTCTGGGTGCGGTCTTGATGCAAGAAGGCCATGTCATAGCTTACGAGAGCCGTTTGTTCTCTAGGCCGGAGATGACAGCACAGATCTATGGGAAAGAGCTTTTGGCGGTTATCCACACTCTTACTCAGTGGCGGCATTACCTACTCGGAGCGGATTTTACTGTCTTTACAGACCATCAGAGTTTGCGCTACTTCTTGTCACAGAAGCAGCTTTCGGAAAAGCAGATACGGTGGGTGAACATCTTGTCACAGTTCCACTTCCAGATTGTCCATGTGCAAGGACAGAAGAATGTGGTGGCAGATGCTTTGTCTCAAAAACCGTTGGCTCTGGCTATTTCCGCGATACATCATAGGAGCTTCGAGGATATGGTCGATCAGTGTGCCACAGATACAGATTTTGCAGATATTTTCACACGGATACGGGATGGGGAGACAGTAGCTGGATCTCCCTTCGGGAAGGCTACTTGATGAAAAAGACTATGTTGTGCGTTACACAGCCATTGAGGGAAAAGGTTATGACTGATTGCCACTGTCCACCTTTTACGGGTCACCGCGGCATTGCTACCACCATAAAAGGGGTAGAGAGAGATTTCTTTTGGCGGAGACTGAAGAAGGATGTGGAAGAGTTTGTGCGCAGTTGCTTGGTATGCCAGAAGGTCAAGTTTGACAGGCATAAGGCACAGGGATTGTTACAGTCTTTACCCATACCCACCCGCCCCTGGGAAAATATTGAAATGGATTTCATTTTTTTTTATCTCCCGAGAATACAGAATGATCACGATGATTTTCCAATTACATGGCACGTCTGAGACGATTCTCTCCGACATAGACCCCAGATTTATGAGTTGGTTTTGGAAGGCAATTTGGGAGAACATTGGCACGTAGTTGCAGTTCTCGTCATCGTTCCACTTGCAGACTGACGGGCAATTTGAGATTGCCAATTCAGTAATTTTAGATTTATTGAAGTCTTGTATCTCGCATCAGAAGACTCAATGGGAAAAGAACTTACCTTTGGTGGAATTTGCCTACAATAACACGATACACTCTTCGACGGGGAAGACGCCATGAGAGATTGTTGAAACTGCTGCGAAGGTTCCATCCTTCCTGAGCACGAAAGATTAGAAATTTGAAGCGGATGAATATTCGCGAGACTTGGATACGGCTTTTGCCAAGGTTCGCGAGACTTTGCAGGAGTCTCAAGAACGACAAAAAAACGCAGCGGATCGCCATCGTCGCGACTGGAAACTGAAGGAGGACGATTGGGTGCTCTTACTTTTGAGAAGGCACGCCTAAGAAACAAAAAGGGAAAGGAGCGGCTTTTTCCAAAGCTTAGTATGTGATACTACGGACCTTTCCAGATTACTGACAAGATAAATGATGTCTCCTTCCGATTGAAACTGCCAGATACTTGGAGGATTCACAATGCATTGCATGTGAGTCTCTTGAAACCTGTTAAGGGTGATGTGCCTGATAATGGGGAGCCTGATGAGCAACCCGAATTGAAAGAAAACAAGGAGATCCTTGTTCCTGAACAGATTTTGGCACATAACGATACGAAGAAAGGTAATGTCCGAAGGCGGTTCTTGGTTTAGTTCAAAAACTTTCCTGCGTTTGATGCGAAGTGGATGGAGGAGGAGGACCTAGCAGATACTCCTCGGATTGTGAAACTTTACCTCGATGTTTTGGTTTAGCATAGTCTACTCCAAACGGAACCCAGAATTCAGCTTGGCCGGAGATCTGGTGTAGTGGGATGCACAAGAGGGGAGTTACTCCACTCCTTTGTCAACAGATGCCTCGATTTTGATACTAAAGTCACTGATGTCTCTTTGAGCTTCAGGGATACTGAGAGCTGACAGTATTCTGCTGGATGACTTTATGAAATGGAATTCCTGATTATGATACTGATTTGTTCTTGACTTCTTGTGAGTGCAGGAACTGATAGCCGAAATGACTACAGCATTTTGGTCTGATTGATCTCGAATGGACATGGTTGCAATAGGGGTTAGTCAATCGGACATCGATGAGGTCCCGATTGGACCTAGATGTGATTGCTAGCTACATTGCCGATAAATCATGGTCTAAGATCCGAATGAATGTTGAATGTCATGTGATGTCCTGTGATGTCTGGTGATGTCCTGTGATGTCGTGTGATGTGACTGTCGATTTTGTACATGTGCTAGATGTGTGTTCCTAGTACGTAGGTACTAACAGTCAGTGTCTGCTAAGACGGTTTATGACTTTTGTCGGTTTTGCAGGCGTAATCGCGGTCGATTACAATGCTTTCAAGAGGGGGGTATGTCACAAAGTGATGACGTGGCGGACATCAAAAACCCTAATTTCTGCCAAAAACCCTAAAATTCTTGCAAACCCTAATTTTTGCCAGAAACCCTAAATTCCAAAAATCGCGGAGGCGGATTATTAAAAAAAAAAAAATTTGGAAAATGATGAGCGACGCGAATTTTGCTTTTGATTTTTTTTATTAAAAAAAAGAGAAAAGACTCTCTAAGAGAGAGAGAGAACTGATGCTTTTGATTTTAAAAGCTTTTGGGGCTCTGCTTTTGGGCATCCCTTGTAACCTTTAAATTAGTGGTGAGGGCCTCACTTCTCAGAGCATCTAGACGCAGAGTCTGAGAGTGAAACCCTAACCGCTCTCTTTTACTTTGATGATTGATTAATATAAAAAGAAATACCGAAAGGGGCGCCAGTCTTTGGGGCCAATATCTCTAGGCACGGAACTCCGCCGGGCCAGTGCAAATCTATTGTGATCTGTGAATTGTTTTGAAGTGGTTATTTGGTGCTGTCGCGGTTGATTCTTGACTTGGAGTGTCCAAGTCTGTTATAGTCCCGATGGCGGAGCCAATCCTGGAAAGAAGAGGTAGGTACTCCCTCCGTAAACCCGAAAAGCAGACTGAGATGGGGATGTCTGCCTGCTCTACTAGAACATCCGAAGTCGGGCCAAAACCATGTCGCCACTGTCGAAAGGGGCGCGTGATGCTTGGATGGCCGGTGGACTCATAGCTATGACCTTGGACACCATCTCGGAGGTCTCGAACTCGATTTGATAGTACCCCCGTCCGAGAATCTGGACATCCAAGATCTTGCCCACCTTTGCGAGAAGGCGGGCCTCGAGAAGGTCTCGCAGCTCTCCTCTGCTAGGTCGGGTGCCGAGAATCTTGCAGATGACCGAAGTCGCCTCCAATCGCTCTACCCCCGGCAAGGCTCGCTTGCTCTGTCGGCGAGAGAGCAAGTCGAATGGTGGGCTCAACGGGGTCGGGCAAGGGGGCTTTTGGCGAGTCCCTCTGTGGCGAAGCTGGAGCCTCCATCTGTGTCTATTGCTCGGTCGTAAGAAGAGGGCGACGGGTGGACGTTGCAATCAGGCGCAGGAGACACTGCCCCAAAAAATGAAGCAATGCCGAGAAGGCCGAATTGCAGGGGATGACGGGGAGAAACCGAGGCGGGCGGGAGAACAGGCCGGGAGGGGGGGGGGGGGGCAGCGGGTGGGGGAGAGTGGAGGCGTTGGCGGCAGCAGGAGGAGGGGGCGACGGGGGCGGCTACGCGGGGCAGGCGGGCGGGCTCGCAGGCAGTGCGGGGGTGGGCACCGGGGCAGAAGGGCAAGGGGGGAAGGCAGCGGGCTGAGGTGAGAGGGGGGGGGGTGCGGGGGGGGGGAAGCGATGGCGTGTGCAGGTGAAGCAGCAGCAGCGAGCGGCAGTTTTTTGACGTGGATAGAGAGATGTAGCATTTACCAAATAGAAAGTCAGAAAGTGTTGAAATTTAGACTGCAAACTGTTAGAGTTCAGGCATCTCTCTTGGTTCATTCAGTCGGTCCCGTTTCTCCAAGGGATAGATGCTAGGGAGTGAGGGTTGTTTTGTGATTGTGCCCGGCCAGTGTGAGGTAGATTTCTCATGTCGGGTTGTGCCTAGCCATGTTTAGCCTTGGGTTTTGGCTCGGTTCCATGGCCATTAGGCTCCTGCAGGCTGGGGGTATTTTTCCCAGCCTTGCCGATATTTTTCCCTAGAGTCCACAGGGCCTCTGATGCCATTTCTCCTATTTCCCAGGTCGTGGGGGCTAGTGAACAGCTAGCCGACCTGGTCTTATGGGAGGTATATAGGTGAGGGCAAGGCACTACAGGAGCAGTACAATGCACAGGCCTTGGGGGTCACAGGGCACCCCTAGGGGGCAGCCCTAGCATGGACATTGGGCAGGAGGGGCAGTTGAGCCCCAGCGTTTTTCCCACATCAGCCTAGCGTTTTCATCCCCAATAGGAGGGCAGCACTATGACGCAGTTGATGGGCAGCAAGATCTCCTAAAGTTTTTCCTTATGAGGGAAGATGCATGGAGTCGCTATGATCAGGCAGATGCAAAGCACCTCGATCTTGGTGCGTTTTTCATCCTCAGCAGGAGGGCAGCACTACGACGCAGTTGATGGGCAGCAAGATCTCCTAGCGTTTTTCCTTCTCAGGCAGATGCATGGAGTCGCTATGATCAGGCAGATGCAGAGCACCTCGTTCTTGGTATAGGCATACAACAAGAGTAGATCCGTGTTCGCCATTGGGCAGCCACACCATAGGGCAGCCCCAAACCGGGTTCTTCTCCCTTCAGATCAGCCTTCTTGCCAGGAGACATCCCGCCAGAGCCTCGCTTTTTCAGAAGACTAGGGCATCACATGTGGAGTGTCACAAACTGCTGACGTGTCAAAGCCTAAAGAATGGGGCCAACTTACATATGCCGGCCGAGAGGCCGAAACCCTAAGAAGAACAAGTAGCAGAAGGAGACGAAGTCCTACCAACTTACGAGGACCCCGTCCGATGGGGCCCCAGTGACAAACAGATTAAAATAAAGCAGGACCCACACACACACGCAAAAATTGATGACGTGGTAGATTTTCGAAAATTGCGCTGACATGATGACATGGCAAGCTGTACGGATTTCCGCGTTTTGCGTTGGCTGATGACGTGGCAGGCTGTACGGATTTTCGTAAATTGCGCTGGCAGCTTTTTGGCTTTGCTTTTGGACCAGAAGCTTTTGAGTTATAAAGGCTTTTTACTGTAACTGCTTTTCAGGCCAAGGGCCTTTAAATATGAGGCCAGGGCTCATTCTCTGGAATGCTTCCTGGAGAAGGTGCAGAGTCTGGAGTACCGGCTTGTACTGTGTTGATGCTATATAAAGAAATACCGAAAGGGGCGCCAAGGTTTGGGGCCAATACTCTCTGGGGTGGAATTCCTACACTCCGTGTCGCGTGTCGTCTCTCTCTCTCTCAGTTCAATTGTTATTGAAGTGCTAAAAGTCTATTCGTCTGTTCTTTTCTATTGGCACGTGGTGCCCGTCTTGTGACATGGAGACCGTGTCAGTGGTCTCATGTGCAAGAGCAGTTGGAAGTGTCAGTAGCGGTCACAGTTGTGTGCACCTTGGGTCTATTCATTGGGCATGTCAGTTCTGCGCCGGACCACCCTTGGTCACTTGTATGAGTAGATTGTTATCAGCATGGAGAGCCTTTGCCAGATCTCTCTCTCTCTCTCTCTCTCTCTCTCTCTCTCTCTCTCTCTCTCTCTCTCTCTCTCTCTCTCTCTTATATGTCCTATCTCTTTCTACCTCAGTGATCTCTCCTCTCCACAGGTGTGCCTTGTTCATGTGTTTGGCATTGCAGGCGTTCTAGTCGGAGTCGAGGTACCCACCGGATCAAGAGCCAATTCTTGTCTTTGTTGCATCTTCCACTGCCACCTTTGACATGGTATCAAAGCCCTATGGTGATAAGGCCACCCTGGATGATTCGGTACCGTTTTGGACATGATTGAGAGAGAAGAAGCTTGTTGTTTTTCCCTGGTTTTCTCCAAGTTTGGGGTAGATTTGGGTATGTGGAGGCCTTGGATCTTCGTCTAGGACTTCCATGTCTTTACCCTTGATTACCCCAAGTTCCAACCTCTCTTCACCGAGGGGAACCCGATGGAAGCTTCAGGATGTGTAGCAATGCCGGATTGCTTCGGTTTCTTCCCAGATGGAGTCATGTTACCGTGCCTTTCCGAAAGGGGAGCAAGCATGCGGTTGTTGAATCCAGAGGGGGAGCTATTCATTTCCAGCTTCTTCTTCATAGAGAAGTGATTGGACAACAGTAGGATCTTCATCAACACTTCTAGAGGAGATTTCTGTGGTTGTGTTTTCTTCGAGAAGATGGATTGGCAGATTTGTTGTGCCTTTGCAAATGCACGTCTTTCTTGGAATTGTCGACGAAGCTACCTATCCAATGGGTAGCACATTGATGATTCGGTTGCACTTTTGTACCAGATTGTGGATTGTAAGCTGAGGATGTTCTTTGATTTTCCATTGTCCACCTAAGGATGGAATTTCCAATTCCAGCTTCAAGTGACTCTTGTTCATCCGGTATGCAGCAGTTTAGGTGCATGTTTAAGTGCATGTGTTGGAGTTGGCTTTGACAAGTAGAGGGGGATACTTCTATCTCCAGAACCACGTCTTGTTTGATCATCCAACTTCTTTGAATGAGGTTTAGAGGTGGAGCATGTGGTGCCAGACCCTTAGCCAACAATGACAATAGTTCTGGGAGGTTTTGATGGAGTGTGGACTTCTCCTTTCTCCATGGTCAGTTCTTTGCCCTTTTGTGAGCTTGTCATTAGCAGTTGTGGGAGAGTTTACGATCCTTGTGAGCTAATCTACACCAGTTTTCGGACACCTTTGCAACCTTCCATGGGCAGTTTTCTTGATGATCGACAGCAGATTTGTGGAGATCCTTTGGATGACAGGTTTTCACATAGTGTCAATAGTTGGTGGAGACATCTAGTTCCTACTCCCATAGTCAGAAACATTTGGATGCTTCTTCCATACATCCCTTTGGAGAGATCCAACCTTGGGGCAGCCCTTTTCAGGTGCAGATTTGGCCATGGTTGGCTAGTATAGCAGGTTCTTCCCTTGCAGTCTTTTGCCAAGCTTTCTAGCATGTTACAAATCAGCCCAAGCGTTCTTCACAGGCTTGTTCCCCGAGCGGGTTCCTTTACTCTCCTTTTGAGCATTGGTATCATGTTGTGTATTGGATATTGATTGCACAGTTCAGCGGTGGGTATGTTCTCTTCAGCACAAGTACAAAGGACAGTTTTGATGAAGATTTTAAGGAAGCAAGTTACAACAGTGGGAGTATATGTGCTCTTCCATGTCTGTATGCAGTTTGGCATATTGAATTGAATTGTACCTAAAGGTTTGTTCTTGGCAGATGCAGAGAAGTGGCGGACATTTGGTTTGATCTTAGGGAGTTTGCTTGAGTAGCTAGGTTCTTTTTGGACCCTGACGGCTTCTTTGGCAAACATGATCCTCAAGTGATGACCTTTAAGGTCTTCCTATTCTTCGCACGTCGAGTTTACCGCCATGAGATTCATGCTTTGCTATTTTGGGTTAAGCCCTAAATAACCCCTTTTTGTAGATTTTTATACTTTGTCCAGGTTCAATATGAACCTGGACACATTTTTTAAAGGTCACTTATAATAAAAGTGGGAAAACCAAAAACTCACTTATTGAGTTTTCCCCAAATACGTGAGCTCTCTCTCTCTCTCCCTCTTCTTCTGCTAGCGCTTCCTCTCCTGCTGCTCTTCGCCTCCCCTCTCTGCACACACTGCACTTCCTCGCGTGCTCTTTCACTTGCACACACCGCCGCGCGCTCATCAACTGGTATCAGAGCCCGATTAGGGTTTGCCCACAAACCTGCAAACGCTGAATTTCAGCCAAGAAGGTCAACTTTCACGTGAGATTTTGCAATTTCATCGCCAAAGGACTCGTCCTCGACACTAGAGAGCTCCCGGCAACCAAAATTGACCTAAAACAGACTGAAATTAGGTCAAAATCAGGAAATTACAGGTTATGACAGCAAAATACAGGTTTTGCAAATGATGTATTAAAGTGTGGGAATACTTTTGCTAAGTCCCCACTACCCGAAAACACTGAAATTGTCGAAAACAAGCCCTAAAACAGGTGTTTTAAGCAAATTTCAGATTTACGTAGGTTTATGCAAGTGTTTTTATAGTGCGATTACATTGGGGAAAGTGCAAATTGATGCAATCTATGCACATTTGACAAATTTTGTCGATGTATGACCATTTGTGGCTTAGTTTCATGCAATTTTGATGCTACAAATTGGGGCTTTTGTGCTTACATGCTTCTAAAGGCTGTGTATTAGCCTTATGTATGTCTTCTGAGGCTAAAAACAACTAAATTTGTTGTTTTCGAGCACAAATTCGCTCGCTGAAATTTCCTGCGCATAAATTTCAGAAATTGAATTTTGTGTCCAAATCTACCTATTTTGCCCCAAATTGCTCCTGTGACCATTTGGAGCTGTAGTGCACATCTCTGTGAGGCTATACTCCATTTTTTGCGCATTTTGCCCAAAAATTCAGCGTAATATCCCTTTTATTTCGTGCAACTATGGCCTCATCTTCTTCGGATGTGAAGAACCTCTTCGAGATTAGGAGGTTTGATGGTACAGGTTTTGATCTTTGGAAAGACACAATTCAAGAAATCCTATTTCTTAAGGATTGCAAAGGGGCACTTGAACAGGTGAAGCCACAAAATATGACAGATGAAGCATGGGTTAGCATGAACAGGAAAGCCGTTACATACATTAAAATGGCCATGACAAATGAAACCGTCATGGATGTGAAAGGTCTCACGACTGCTTTTGATGTGTGGGAGAAGTTAAAAGAAATGTATGAAAATACAACGCCTGTCAACCAGGTGCACTTGATGCGAAAACTTGTTGGCATGCAACTAGATGAGTCCAAGAGCGCGGCAGAGCACTTGTCGTTGTTCGCAGGTACTTTGTCGCAGTTACAGGATTCTCGCTTGCCCCCTTTTGATTATAAGTTGAAAGCTATCTTCTTGCTTATGACCTTACCTGAGTCATGGGAAACTTTGGTGGTTTCGTTGTCCAATAACCCCAATTTGACCTTTGATGGTGTTAGGGGTTCTATCTTGAATGAAGAAATCAGGAGAATAGCAAGTGGAGAGGGAGGCAACTCTGCCAACATGGTTAGAGGCAGGACAGAAAAGAAGAATGCTTATACACAAAGGAGTAAGAGTAAGAGTAAAGAAAGGGGAAATGCAAGCAAAGGCAAGGGTGATGTGACTTGCTATCAATGTGGCACGAAAGGTCACAAGAAACCCGATTGCAGGTACTATAAAGCTGAGTTAGAAAGGAAAAATAATGGTGGAGACAAAAAGAAAGAGAAGAAGGAAGTCAAGGCAGATGCACAGGATAGCTCAAAGGACAAAGAGAAGGCCAATGTGGCTTCTAGTGTCGTGATTGAGGAGCTGTCAAATGTAGAGGACATCTTGTGTGCCACTTTGTCAGATAATGATGCTTATGACTTTGATGCCTCTCTAAATGTTCATTCACAGGACATGCAGATCACCAAGAGTGATCTTATTGATACTTTATTGACTGTCAATGATGCATTGTCCCAGACTTGGATTGTTGATTCCGGTGCTTCATTGCATGTGACTCCTATCAAGGAGTGTTTCTCTACTTTTGATGCGGGCAAGCGTGGCCATGTATACCTTGGAAACAATCATGCATGTTCCATTGAGGGTATTGGCACTGTGCATCTCTCCATAGATAGCACAAATGAGCTTGTCTTACATGATGTTCGATATGTGCCGGGAATCAAGAAGAGTCTGCTTTCTGTTGGTCAGATGGATATGCATGGTTACAGCATCTTGTTTGAGAGAGGGTCATGAAAAATGACTAAAGGCTCAAGGCTGATTGTAAAGGGCCTAAAGAAAGGGACACTTTACTACATGCATGGAAAGGCCGTGTTGGGCAAGTTTATTGCATTGGCTGAAATTAACTCTCACATGGAGTTATGGCACAAGAGGTTTGGCCATATGAGCCAAAAGGGTCTTTCTAAACTTTGTACTTTGAACAAGCTTGATGCTAAAGGCACAAAGCTTGACTTTTGTGATGAATGTCAATATGGCAAGCAAGTAAACCGTTCTTATTACTCTGGTGTCTCTCGTAAATCTTGTGTGCTTCATCTTGTACATTCCGATGTATGTAGCATGCCTACTAAGTCTATGGGTGGAGCATGTTATTTTGTCTCCTTTGTTGATGATCATTCTAGGAAAATTTGGGTTTATTTGCTTAAGTCTAAGGATGAAGCCTTTGCTGCGTTTAAGAGATTTCATGCATTTGTGACCACCCAAACTGGTAGAAAGCTAAAATGATTGCGTACAGACAATGGGGGGGAGTACACAAGTGCTGAATTTAACAAGTTTTGTGAAAATTTGGGCATTAAGAGGGAGCTTACTGTGCCATACAGCCCCTCTTCTAATAGTGTGGCTGAAAGATTCAATAGTACACTTTGTGAGAGGGTGAGATGCATGCTGTCCACAGCTAATCTCTCTCATGGATTTTGGGGAGAAGCTTTGAAAACTGCAATGCATATATGCAATCGATCCCCTCACATGTCTTTGAAAGGTGACATCCCTAAAGAGGTTTGGTCTGGCAAGCCTGCTTCATATGATCACTTACGCATTTTTGGTTGCGAAGCTTTTGTGCATGTTAGACCTGAGTTGAGGAGTAAACTAGATGCGAAGTCCATTAAAGGCCTCTTCATGGGATATGGTGAAGAAGGCGAAATGGGTTACAGGATTTGGTTACCTCAGCTCAAAAGGGTTGTACGCAACCGGGATGTTGTTTTTAATGAGACAAAGCTGCTTCAAAACAATTGTGCCTCAAAGCATGACCATAAAAGGGTGAAATTTCAGCATGACCAGCCACCTGTTATGCCTATTTTTGACCCTCAGGATGCACCACAAATGGCTGAAAATGTAGATGATCCAATGGTGTTTGAGCCAGATGATGTTGGACAGCAAATTGAGGCTCCTGAAGGGCATTTGCAGCCAAGAAACAATGCTGAAAATGGTGCTGAAAATGATGTACAGCAGCCCATTGTTGATGATTTTGTAGTGCCACCTGACGTAAACCCATTGCCGGATAATGTGGATCATTGGGTGAGGCGGTCTACTCGTCAAAGACGGCCTGTGAGTCGATATGACCCCTCTTTGCATTACATTATGTTGACAGATGAGGGAGAGCCTCTTACGTATAAAGAGGCAAAGACATGTGAGCACAGTGACAAGTGGGAGCTTGCTATGCAGGAAGAGATTAAAGCTTTGCATGCTAATCATACTTGGGATATGGTTGAATTGCCCAAAGGAAGGAAGGCTATTCCTAACAAATGGGTGTATAAAATCAAAACTGTTGATGCAAAACCCAAGTATAAGGCAAGGCTTGTGGCAAAGGGATATGTTCAAACCAAGGGCATAGACTTTCAGGAAGTGTTCTCTCCTGTTGTGAAGATGACCACTTTGCGTGTATTGTTTGCCATTGTGGCTGCTCTTGATTTGGAAATGGACCAAATGGATGTACATACCGCTTTCTTGCATGGTGATGTGGAAGAAGAGCTTTACATGAAGCAAGGAACATTTGGTATGTATGCTCAATAGAAGATTGTATGGGCTGAAACAATCATGTAAACAGTGGTACAAGAAGTTTGATCGCTTCATGCTTAAACATGGTTACAAAAGAAGCCATGCAGACCATTGTTTGTATACCAAACGTGATGAGGATGGCAGCCCTATTATTCTTGTGCTCTATGTAGACGATATGTTGATAGCTGCAAAGAAAAGAAGCACTGTTGATGCTCTTAAAGGGCAGCTGAAATCTGCGTTTAAGACCTTGGGGCAGCTGAACATATACTTGGAGTGCGTGTTACACGGCAAAGAGACAAGTGCCTATTGTATTTGTCGCAAGAAAAGTACATTGAAAAGGTGCTGGACAGATTTAACATGGCTGAAGCAAAGCCTCTTGGTGTGCCATTACAGCCATATGTTAAAATCTCCAAGGATGATTGTCCCAAGTCAAAGGAAGAAGCCAATGACATGCAAAGTGTGCCTTATGCTTCAGCTTGTGGTTCACTTATGTATGCTATGGTTGCTACTAGGCCTGACATAGCCCATGCAGTGGGAGTTGTGAGCCGGTTTATGGCTAATCCAGGCAGGTTGCATTGGGATGCAGTGAAGTCCATTATGAGGTACTTGAAAGGGACTAAAAACAAATGCCTCTGCTATGGTAAAGGACCAATGGAGTTGAAGGGATTTTGTGACTCTGACATGGCTGGTGATGTGGATACACGGAAATCCACAAGTGGCTATGTATTTACTCTTGCGGGAGGTGCTGTTTCATGGTGTTCTAGATTGCAAAAGATTGTTGCATTGTCTACTACAAAGGCTAAATATATTTCAGCCACTGAGGCTTCCAAAGAAGCTATTTGGTTAGCACGCCTATGCAGTGAGTTTGGCTTGCCTGCCAAGGCACCTATGCTTGGTTGTGATAGCCAGAGTGCTATATGTCTGGCAAAGAACGCCATGTTTCATGCACACACAAAGCATATTGATGTGCGGTATCACTTCATACGAGAAGTGCTTGAGGATGGCCTTATTACATTGGTTAAGGTCCATACATCACAAAATCCAGCCGATGCTCTCACTAAGTGCTTACCCAAAGCACAACATCATCTATGCATAGAGATGGTGGGAGTCACGTAGCTTAAAGGTGCCATTTATGCCTTTAAGTGGGAGGTTGTTGGGTTAAAGGCATAAATAACCCCTTTTTGTACATTTTTATACTTTGTCCAGGTTCATATTGAACCTGGACACATTTTTTAAAGGTCACTTATAATAAAAGTGGGAAAACCCAAAACTCACTTATTGAGTTTTCCCCAAAAACGTGAGCTCTCTCTCTCTCCCTCTTCTTCTGCTAGCGCTTCCTCTCCTGATGCTCTTCGCCTCCCCTCTCTGCACACACACTGCACTTCCTCGCGTGCTCTTTCACTTGCACACACCGCCGTGCGCTCATCATGCTATTCAGTTACAGAAGAAGCACTTTACTCGAGGTTGTCTCAGATTTCTTCCTGGTAGTGCTCATTCTCTTTTCCCCAAGATTAAGTGGGAGGGGGACTTCCTATCTTCGGGGGAGTTCTCACCTTCAACTATTGAGCTTTCAGTGACAATGTTTGCTCTGTTCCGACAGTAGTTACCTCAAAGCATACTGTTGAGGATACTTCTCTTTCAGAGGGGGCTTCCAGGTTATTATCTTCAGTCAAGTTCAGGTGCTCCATTCAACGGAGTACCATGCATGGTGACTTCCGTTCCTTGTTTCCCTTGCCCATCTCTTGCGGTTTTGGATGGTGTGCTTGAGCCCACAGCACAATTAGTATCTTGGCGGGTGTTTTCCTTAGCCATTTCGGTGGTTGCCTCGTCTTTCGGATTTGTGGTGTGACGGTTGCTCAGTGCATCCGAGCAGTAGTACCTATGCCTCGTCTTCTAGGTTGATCCCTGGAGGCCGTACCATTCAAGACACACCTACTTCCCTTCTCCTTAGACTGGCATGTTATTTCATACACGTGGATAGTGGTCCTTCTCGGACTAGGAACCAATTACAATTAGCCATTGCATTCTTCAAAGAGGAGAGACAGTTTTCTTGGTTCTCTCAAATTTGGTTCTAGGTTCCATAGGTATATTTTCTTTTGGATTCACCTACCTTAGGTGATCGAGTTACACACGCAGAGACTGTTGGAGGGCTATGGAAATTATCCATGGTTCGAGTGTTCTTCCTTCAAAGGGGGATATGGAGCCAGCTTGGGACAGTTTCTGAGACTACATCCATACAGTTAATGTGGTTCCATGTGCAGCGGACAGGATTGACAATCTATTTGGTGGCTTTCTACAACACCTTGTTCTTCTCTTGAAGAGCTTGGGAGCAGGATCTTCTATGGATCTTGCCATGATAGTTGTAGTCTCAATATTGTTGTGAGTTCCTTTCTGCTGGATGTTTGTTCCCGATTCACTTGGAGAGTGGGGTGATACTCACTCGGGATGTGTTCCAGACAATTGAAGATTGGTTACAGTTTCACTCTCTGTTCCAATGAAGTTCCTTTAGATACAGTTAGCAATTTATCATTCTATATAATGGTAGGTGCAGTTCTTTGGTTCCTCGTCATCGAACATATAATTCCTCAGTAACCTCGGTTGTCCCATTCCTTGGACTTCCCGTAGCAGCTTGGAGATGCTGGCATGTGGTATATGACCGGAAGTACAGATTTCCGACTCTTTCCTTGAGGGTGGAGCACTTTAGAGTTGGAAAATGATCCGGATACCAGTAGTTTATGACTTTACCCTCAGTTTGATGCATACTCTTGGAGCGGTCAACAACAATCCTTCAGTAGCTGCTGCTTGTGCGACTTGTGAGTCGGTTTGTCATAAAATGATGATATGGCATGTCCACCCGCACGAATCTCAATGAGAACTGACAAAATTAAAGTTTTCAGTTGTTCCAACTTATGGGGTCTCGTCTGATGGGGCCCTGGGGACACGACATCAAAAATAATAAAATTGTGTGGACCAGCTGACGTGGCAGGCCGTACAGACACCCACAATATGCGTTCAATGCTGACATGGCAAGCTGTACGGACGTTCGCAATTTGCGGCGGAAATTGCGCTGGCGGCTTGGGCGCAAGCTTTTGGAACTAGATGCTTTTGAGACTTGAAGCTTTTCATGTAGTTGCTTTTGGAAGGCCATGGCCTATAAATTTGTTGCCAGGGTTTCTCCCTCTCTCAGATTGGCTTGGGAGCACTGAGCGAGGAGGACCCTCCGACACTGTACTTTGCTCAAGCATTAATATAAAAATAAATACCGTGAAAGGGGCGCGAGACTTTGGGGCCAATACCTCTGGGCATAGAACTACGTCGGGCCGTGTCATCTCTCTCTTTAACTATGATAAACTTTGTTAAGTAATTTTAAGTATTTTCTCGTGTGTCGTACGAGATTCTCGACTCAGGGTGTCCAAGTCCATTTTAGTGGTATCAGAGCACAATCGATTTTCCTTCTACGGAGAATCCGATCCCTTCTACCGCAACACACATGGATTCAGTCTACGAATCCTGTAAAGAGCAAACAGTTACACCTAACCATTCAGGCTCGGGTGAAAGCAACACGGAAGATTCAAATGGACGACGCCCACCTTCTGAAGAGAGAAGAATATGAGCCATTCCCACCCACGGAATATGAATGAATGGAGATGCAGCATCAACAGCAGGTTGATGCTTGTGCGCGGCAAATGCTCCAGTATTCAAAAGACCCCCAGGATGCGAAAATTTTTTACTAAGCACGCGATCGACGAAGTGCATTCTCGGTGGCATACAACCATCGATTCACCTTTGAAGCCAAATTTGAAGAAAACACCTACTCCGCGGGTGTATACAGAAGATGAACTTGACGAAGTGGTAGAAAGGCGAGTCAACCGACTCTTGAAGACTAAGAAGAAACCGAAGAGACACAAGTAGTAGACTACCCTCGCTACTTGGGTCACAAGTCTACTTTTGCAAATGCACGAAAGACAAAGAATCGCGTACACTTTGAGGGTGTTTCTAGTTCATCCTCATCTTCTGATAGTTCCGACAACTCTTCCTTCTCTTATTCCAGTGATGAGGACAGAAAGGGCAGGAAACGAAGAAAGACCCAAAGACACGGAAGGAACAAGAAGAAGGCTAAGTAGAGCAGATCCCACCGAAGATCTCAAAAGTATTCAAATAGTTCTAAGGAGGATTCATCCTCTTCTAAGAGTTCGGACTCCGAAGAGCAGATGTTTTACTCCAAGAGGAAGCATTTTTACAGAGCCAACCAATATGACTTTCTCGAGGACAAGAGCAAGAAGACCAAAGATTTTAAGGAAGGTGGACAAGCCCTGAAGTTTGATACTTTTTCGGGCTTTCGAGATACTCATAAGTTCAACAGTTCAACATAGCTTATTCTGGAGGACGCTATTCAGAGCACTCCAAGGTCAAGAGGGAAGCATATTATCTAAAGGGAAATGCACAGACATGGTGGTCCACCCTATTGTCGCGAAAGGAAGCTCCAACGAAGTGGCTACAGTTCAAGTGACTTTTTACTTCTTCATGGCTCAATCAGGAGTACAAACATGATGTGGTCACTCCTTGGAATCATCTTCGGATGACCAAGGAAGATACTTTAGATATCTACTACCAGAGATTTTGGGATACTTTTTTACCAACCTCTTATTTTGAAAAGATCACATTTAAGCAGCAGATCGAGCAATTTTGTTGTGGTTTACCCAAAGAGATACAAGATTACAATTTACTACAAAAGTTTGAGTCCATACAACAACTGATGGGACATGCTAAGCAAGGGTTTGCAATGCATGCGGGTACACATACATATCCAACTGATCAACTTTTGACAAGAAGGACCGGGCAAAGTTCGATTAACCGTAATAGAAGAAGAGGAAAGTTTCACAAAAAGAAAGAGACACGTCCCCGATTGACACAGGAACACCGATCTGAGTATCTCAAAAAAAGGGAAGTGTTTTGAATGTGGAGAACATGGGCATGTGTCAACATGGTGCCTGTCACAAACTGCTGAAGAACGGAGCCATCCTTCAGATCCCGGCCGAGGGGCCTAAACCCTAAGAAGCAGAAGAGTTCACACCAACTTATGGGACCCCGTTTGATGGGGCCTAAGTGACTAAAGGCACTAAAATAAAGTTAGACCCAGCACACGCGAGTGCACACGCGAGCACGCACGCGCGCACACACACAGGCTAATTTGTGAGTAGCTTGATGACGTGGCAGCTGTTGTACGGATTTTCAGATTTTACGATGACTACTGACGTGGCAGATTGTACGGATTTTGCGTTTTACGCTGGCTACTGACGTGGCAGAGCTGTACGAATTTCCGCAAAACACGCTAGCAGCTTTTGGGCGCTGGTGTTTTTGGGGTCAAATAATTCTAAGTTTGATTGGTTTTCATGTAACTGCTTTCCAAGGCCAAGGGCCTTTAAATATGTGTAGAGGGCTCATTCTCTGGCACTCTTCTAGGTGAAGGTGCAGAGCGTGAGTATCGGCATTGTACCGAGTTCAAGTAATATGAAAAAATACCGAAAGGGTGGGTTTGGAGCCAGTACTCTCTGGGGTGGAATTCCGCCACTCCGTGTGGCGTGTACTCTCTCCCTTTTAGTTCAATTGTCATTGAAGTCCTAAAGTCTATTCAGTCTGTTCTTTTCTATTGGCATGTGGAGCCCGTCTTGTGATAGTGCCCACGTAAGGCGCCCAGAGGACAACCAGAAGAAAAGCCAAAGAGCTCCATAGCAACCGAAGAGCATGGAAGAAGAGAAAAGACGAAAGCAGGACTGGTACCACATTGTGTGGGGACTGACCCTGATCAGATGGATGAAAGTACTGAACTTTACAGAGCATGGGGCAAAGTGCGAGACCAAGAATCCCTAATTTTCTTTAATGGAGGAGCCAAGGCCAACTTTATTTCACCTGAATTGGCGGCTCGACTTGGAATTCACACCCAAGGAAATGGGGCCACAGGCCGAGGTTGTTTTAGCAGCACCAAGACGGGATGTTGCCATTACAACTGTCATTGGCAAACTTCGGTTGCATTGTCACGGGTATTTAGGGCACAAGGACTTTTACATCATGCCTAAGGATGTGACGTCCTCCTAGGAATCCCTTGGTTCCACAAGAATAGCGACATGGTCGATCATAGGGCAAAGAGATTGTACTTGATGTAAAACTGACGGGCAAGTCTGTCCGATCATTTGGCGAGACTGTGTTTCACAGATTTTTCGATTACATGACATGCCTGAGTCCATAGTCTTGGACAGAGATCCCCAATTCCCTAGTTTATTTTGGAGGTCAATCTGGGAGAACATTGGCACGCGATTGCAGTTCCCATCCTCGTTCCACCCACAAACTGACGGGCAATCTGAGTCAATGGTTTTGGATTTGTTAATGTCTTATATTTCAAATCAAAGACTCAATGGGAAAAGTATTTGCCCTTGGTGGAGTTTGCCTACAACAATACAGTTTATTCATCGACGTAGAAGGCGCCATTTGAGGTCATAGAGGGTGCTAAGAATATACCACCATTTCTAAGCACCAAGGATAAGATTTTTGAAGCAGATCAGGATACGCCAGATTTGGATACTGCTTTTCGCGAGGCTCTTGAGAAGTCTCAAGCACGGCATAAGAAGGAAGCCATCGATGTGACTTGCAGCTTAAGGAAGATGATTGGGTGCTCCTACGGTTTGAGAAGGCATGCCTGAGGAAACGAAAGGGAAAGGAGCGGCTTTTTCCAAAGCTAAGTCTATGATACTATGGCCCTGGGTAGCCCTCGAGCTCCCGCACCTATAGGGTCACTTGCCCTTTGAATTAGACGAGATTCCTTGCAGGAAACCTCTCTAAATTTTCTTGTACAAGCATCCAAGGCTTTCCCGAACTCCCCTGCCATTACCTTGCAATTTAGGTGCGAAACCCTAAACCTACATAAAACACAGTAGGCTGTAATTCCCCATCTCGCATCATTTTGAGCGGAGCAAACACCTCTACGCGTGTCTCAGAAGCTCCCGCACGCAATGGGACAGTTCCCTTTCAAATCAGACGAGTTTTCACGCAAGAAAACTCTCTATTTTCGCACTCCTTCGCGATGGAACTGTGCGTACCTGTAGGGGATTAGCAATTAGCTAATCCGGTTCCTGTACAGAAGGCTCTTGCAAGCGCAAAGCAGAGGGTACCGGTAGGTGCGTGTCGCGATGTAGTGCAAGATTGGGGCAAGAAGCAGGAGGAGCAGTGCAGCGGAGAGGAAGCGCTAGGGATTGAAGCAGAGAGAGAGAGAAGGCACGCTCGTTTTTGCGGAAAACTCAATAAGTGAGTTTTGGGTTTTCCCACTTTTATTATAAGTGACTTTAAAAAAATGTGTCGAGGTTCGATATGAACCTGGACAAAGTATAAAAATGTACAAAAAGGGATTATTTATGCCTTTAACCCAACAACCTCCCACTTAAAGGCATAAATGACGTGCCTTTAAGTTAACCAACTCCCACCAGCTGTATGCAATGCTCATGTTGAGCCTTAGCAAGACTCTTGGTGAGAACATCTGCAGGGTTATCCTATGTATGGATTTTAGTCAAGGTGACTAGACCATCCTACAATACCTGTCATATGAAGTGGTACCGCACATCTATGTGTTTGGTACGCGCATGAAACATGGAATTTTTGGCTAAATAAACAGCACTCTGGCTATCACAACCCAACACAGGTGTATAAGCAGGCATGCCAAGTTCTTTTGCAAGTCTGCCCAACCAAATGGCCTCCTTTTAAGACTCTGTGGCTGAAATATAATCAGCCTCAGTAGTACTCAATGCCACAATTTTCTTTAACCTAGAACACCAAGAGATAGCAAATACATATCCACTGGTAGATTTCCTAGTACCCATGTCACCTACCATGTCTGCATCACAATATCCCTACAACTTTAAGTCACTTTTGCCATAACGAATACACTTTGATTGTGTACCTTTCAAATATCTCAAAATGCATTTGACAGCTTCCCAATGCGCTTTGCTAGGATTCGACATGTATCAACTAACAACTCCCACTACATAAGCAATGTGGGAACGAGTGGCAACCATAGCATATATAAGAGAACCACAAGCTGATGCATAAGGGATTCCCTTCATCGCTTTCAATGCCACCTCATCCTTTGGGGAATCTGCTTTGCTAAGCTTAGTGTATGGAGGTAAAGGTACCCCAAGAGACTTAGCATCAGCCATATTAAATCTGTCAAGTATTTTTGCAATGTACCTTTCTTGAGATAAAAAGAGCAATTTCAGCTCTCTCTCTCTTTTAATACACATGCCCAAAATATGCTCTGCATCACCCAAATCGTTTATAGCAAATGCTGAATTTAGCTTACGTTTCAGAGCATCAAGACTAGTCTTATGTTTCCTGGCAAGCAGCATGTCATCAACATAGAGAACAAGTATGATGGGACTACCATCTTCATCCCTTTTCGTATACAAACAATGATCTGCATGGCTACGTTTAAAGCCTTGACACAGCATGAAAGTGTCAAACTTCTTATACCACTGTCGTGATGATTGTCTCAAACCATACAGAGCCCTTTTCAGTTTGCATACAAGTTCCTTACGTGTAGGAACTACAAAACCTTCAGGTTGTTTCATGTATATGTCCTCTTCAATGCCACCATGCAAAAACGTTGTCTTTACATCCATTTGATTCAATTCCAAATCAAGCACCGCAACGAGAGCAAAAAGGATACGTAAAGTTGTAAGCTTTACAACAGGGGAAAAGATTTCTTGAAAATCAATTCCTTCTCTCTGTGCATATCCTTTTGCAACCAATCTTGCCTTGTACTTGGGTTTTTCATCCACAATCTTAATCTTGTACACCCATTTGTTAGGAAGAGCCTTTCGCCCTTTACGCAATGGCACAAGATCTCAAGTATCATTTGCATACAAGGATTTCATTTCCTCTTGCATTGTCAGCTCCCACTCACTGCTAGACTCACATGACTTAGCCTCTTTATAAGTAAGAGGTTCACCCTCATCTGTCAACATTACATGATGCAAAGAGGGATTAAATCTCTGCGGTTGCCTTCTCAAACGAATTGACCTACGTACCCAATGATCTACATTCTCAGGTAAGGGTTCTACATCATAAAGCAACTCATTTTCAGCTCTATCATGCTGCTGAAAATCATTTTCAGCCAATTCAGGTGGCTGTCCATCCTCATTAGGAGCATCAATATCATGTCCTACCTCTTCTGGCTCAAGGTTAACCAGCTGATTATCAATTTCAGCTTGCGGTAATGCATCATGAGGCTCTTTTTCAACATCAATGGGTGGCACAAAAGGCTGAAAATTGATTATTTTTTTGTCAACATCAGATTTTGTAGCATTCTTAAGCAATTTTGCCTCATTGAACACTACATCTCGGCTGTGAATTATCTTTCTAAAACGTGGTAACCACGCTCTATAGCCCATTTCACCTTCTTCCCCACAATCTAGAAAGACTCCCTTAATGGACTTCATATCAAGCTTTGTTCTCACGTCATTGCGTACATGAACGAAAGCTTCGCAACCAAATACTCTCAAATGATCATAAGAGACAGGTTTGCCAGACCAAACCTCCTCTGGAATGTCATTTTTCAGCGTACTATAATTAGGAGAGCGATTGCAAATATGAACTGCAGTTTTCAATGCCTCCCCCCAAAACTCTTGGGAAAGATTTGCGATGGACAACATGCAACACACTCTCTCTCGCATAAAGTACGATTATACCTCTCAGCCACACCATTAGAAGACGGATTATAAGGGACTGTCAACTCCCTTTTAATACCATTTTCATCACAAAAACGTTGAAATTCAGCAGATACATACTCTCCTCCATTATCAGATCTGAGACATTTAAGCTTAGTACTCTTTTGCGAAGTGACAAAAGCATGAAACTTCTTAAAAGCATTAAAAGTCTCACTCTTAATTTTCAACAAAAAAATGCACCCATCCTTTCCTAGTACAGTCTTCAATGAATGTAACAAAATATAATGCACCACCAAAAGACTTAACAAGCATAGTGCATACATCGGAGTGAATAAGATCAAGAGGATTAGCTTTGTGAGAGACACCAGAGTGATAAGAAGATTTCTTTTGCTTTCCATATAGACAATCGTTACAAAAATCCAAGTTTTTTGCCTTTTACATCAACCCTCTTCAGAGAGGAACGCACATCGATACCCTTTTGGCCCATATGGCCAAGTCTCTTATGCCACAATTCCGTGTGTGAAACAACTTCGGCAACAGCAAGAAACTAGCTACGCAAAGCTTTGCATCGAAGATAGTACAAAGAAGCTCTTTTAGACCCTTTTGCAACAAGCATAGAGCCCTTAAGCAACTTCCATGAATCCCCAGCAAAGATGGTAGTATAACCATGTGCATCTAACTGGCCAACAAATAGCAAACTTTTCTAATGCCTGGACAAGCTCTTGACCATTGTTAAGAGCCAAACGCATGATACCCATTCCCTCAATGTTGCAAGTAAATTATCACCAAGATACACCTTGCCATAATTGACCGCAACATATGTAGCAAAACACTCCAAAGATGAAGTCACATGGAATGAAGCACCAGAATCCACTATCCAAGACTGAGATAGGCCATCATTAGCACTAAGCAATGCATCAATGACATCTTTCTTCGAGATAAGCATGTCTTCTGCATTAGCTATCACCAAATCTGAGGGGCATGAAACCGCAACCAAAATTTCCTCAACGTCTGACAACTCCTCAATGACCACACTAAAGGATACATTTGCATTGTCAGCATCCCTGGAGTAATCACCTGTTGATTTTTTCCCTTTCTTCTTCTTATCTTGTGTTTCCTTCTTCCTTTCCTGCTCTTTCTTGGAATACCTGCAATCGGGTTTCTTGTGACCCTTTCTGCCACATTGATAACAAGTGACATCCTTATCCTTTGTCTTGCTCTTACTTCTATTTTCAGTCCTGTTGCCGGCATTACGCTTTTGATTTCTACCTCTTGCAGTGTAGGCAAAATTTCCACCTTCCCCACTAGACTTGCGTCTAATCTCTTCATTGAGAATAGACCCTGTCACGTGACACATCCAATCCTATGTGTCCGTGGATAAGCTACAGCACGACAAGGGTTCAGTCAGTCTAGATTTAGAGGTGATCTGGCACTTTTGTGAGTCTGTTCGCAGACCGTGCATGCCCAGTCACTTAGTGCAGATGCATATCCTCTAGTTGCACACAACATGATCATGAGCATTCCCATCAGAATCAGTCAAGGGAATTTTCGAGTGCATTTAGTCTATTTTTCCTATTTTTGGCATTTTTCACTTATTAATTTTAAGTGACTTTCCAACAAAAGTAGGTAGGGCAATTTTGCTAAGTTTGTATATAAGCAAACTACAGCTAGCACTATTTGGCAGAAGAGGCAACGGGAGCCAAGCTCAGCAGGCAACTTCTCAGCAAGACAAAGACCTTGGCGATTTCCCCCACCAAGCAAGGACCTCCCTTAGCGTTTTTGACAGAAGCATCTCAGGCTGGCGTTTTTGGCATCATCACACCATCGCCAGAAAACCTCAACCAATAGCGTTTTGCATCACCATCCATCACCAGCAGAAGAAGTCACAGGCAAGCTAGCGTTTTTTACTTCAACAGCTCTAGCGGTTTTGGTCCCAGATTCAGCCTTTGCAGATTCAACAAGGCAACGTTTTTCATCATCAAAGAGTAGCAGATAAAGACCAGCAAGATTCAGCCTAAAGTGTAGCAGATTCAGCCCGGTGAGAACCTCAGTTTTCAGCCCTAAACCTGCAGATTTTCAACGTCAAAGACCCACCGATAACAGCCCCCAAATCAGCGTTTTTGGAATAGTCGCAGATTTCAACCCATAGCGTTTTTGGACAGCAGTAGAAAGATTGCAGATTTCAGCCCTTAGGTCGACTTCGTCATCCCCGTCGTCATCGTCGACATAGTCTAAACTTGCATCGGTCTCATGCATCACCATTGTACCAGATTGTGCAATCATAAGTAGACCACTCTAGCCGACGAGAGTGGGGCCTTCGAAGGAGGGTTTTACAACATCTCTGGTGTCGTATCTCTCTTCTCTCTCTATCTCTCAGTCTGATACACTTGCACGCACAGTGTCCATTCACTTTGTTTGTGATCATAGCACTCTGTCATTAAGAAAGGAAGGCTCTCCCTTCCATAAGAACAAAAGGAATCTTGAGCACAGTTCGGAGCACTCATCTTGAGCAAAGTGCAAACATTCATTCCGCTGCACCTAACATTGGTATCATATCTTTGGCACTGTTCTGTATCACTCAAGGAAAGAACCACAAGAATTTATTTATTTTTTGCTTGTTGCGGTCGCACGAACCCAAGTTGGCTTGAGCGTGTCGATTCTTAATCGTGTTTTTGAAGAGTGACAGGAATCCAAGGAAAGAAGGGCTTGTCCAGCCTCCCCTTGTGTCTCTTTTCACTCATTGAGAGCGGATTGTGCACTTAGCGGCCGGCCAATCGACGTGAGGTGGAAAAAAGCAACCTTGGTGTGAGCGTAAGGCCGCCAAGGGTGCGCCCACGGAAAGGAGTAGAACTCGGGTGAAGAGAACATCCTTCTCAAACGCGGTTTGCAAGCGAAAGAAAACCTCAAGAACCTCAAGGCTCTCAAGCACCCAAGAACCCAAGACCCTCAAGAACCCAAGTTCCTCGTGAACTTAAGAACCAAAGATCATAGTGCATGGTCATTACCCGAAGCGGAATGGATACTTCGCATACAAGTGATGAGCATGAGAGAGGCGACGAAGAATTTTCCCCACCAACAGATTTTTCCGACCCTCTCCCTTCGCCATCTACGCCACAAAGTGTACCAAACCCTATGGAGGCAATGGTCAAGCAGATGATGGACATGATGGCCAAATAAGAAGAGACTCGCATGAACATGATGGCCCAACAACAAGAAGCGAATCGAATTGTGTTGGCTCAACAAGAAGCAAATCGCATTGCTTTAGAACACGAACGCGACGAACGAAAAGAAAGAAAAGAACAAAGAAAGGAGGAAGCGGCAACACGAAGCGCAGCCTTGGAGGCCGAGCGTGAAGCTCAAAAGGTTGCCTTGGCGGCCGAGCATGAAGCTCAAAGAGTGGCTTTGGAGATCGAGCGTGAGGCTCAAAGAGAACTATGCACTCAAGAATTGATTCAACAAGTACTTGCCTCGAAATCCGAACCAGCCAAAGATCATGGGAGTTCCTCAAGTGACGCAAGCCACGATGCAAATTCCAACCATCCAGTGACAGAGAAGTTGACTTTCAGTAAGTATGATGGTAAGATGGATGCTACGGTTATTCATTCTTGGTTGCATCAATTTAATGCTTATTTTGCGACAACTAAGAAGACACGAAATAGCAAAGTTTTGACGGCAGCTATGTACCTTGCCGGTGATGCTATTAATTGGTACCACGCATGGCAAGAGGCACAGTTAGCCGCGCACCTAGAGGAAGCCAACGAACTCACGTCCCTTTCCTTCAATTGGGCTGATTTCCAAGACAATCTCAAGGCGCGGTTTATGCCACCTCAGTACCTCGCACGATTGAAGGACAATTGGCGCGCTCTCAAGCAAAATGGTATACCGGTTATGTCTTTTTCAAATCGTGTTTTGCAGCTAGGTACCCAATTACGCAAGTCGGATGAAGAACGCAAAGAGGCATTCCTTTATGGATTGGATGAGCATATCAAGTACGATGTCGAGGTGCTCGATCCAATCGATCTCAACAAGGCGGTAGCGATTGCTCTCGCACAGGAGATGAAGCACAACAAGGGAAAGCCTAAGGAGACCAAGACTCCTACAAGTACCTCGCAGACTTCTCAGAACGGTAAGAAGGGTAAGAATGGTAACTCTTCTAACCAATCTTCCAACAGTCTCTCAGAAAAGAATTCTTCCAATGAATCTAAGGGTAAGGCTAACACAATTGCTAAACCTAAGCTTACTCCAGATGAAAAGGTAGCACAAGGAATCACGTCGGAAGAGCAAAGCACTTATTCTAAGGAAGGTTGTTGTTTTCATTGTCACATTAAAGGTCACATAAAAAGAACATGTCCTAAGCTTGAATCGAATGAATCTAAAGAATCCACAGAACCCACTTCCTCTGTCAATGCAATTAATGATAACACGAGTGTGCCCCAAGTTTCTCATGACCCTCCCATTGATGATTCGGGCATTCGATGGTTTTGTGATGCTAACCCTCTCATTGATTGGGAGGCTAACACTTTCACTCTCAATGCCAAAAGTGATTCTCCCATTGTCATTCATGGAGAGGACATTGTTCATTCTCCATCTCTCATTGCTAATATGCAGGACAAGATTGAAAGGATTCATGAGAAGGAGACTCTCTCAAACTCTTCTTCTCCCAAGCATGACACACAGGATTTGCATGATTATGAGAAGCATGATGAATTGAATGATAATGATGAGCATGATGATTTGCATGTTCAAGATGTGATTTCTCACAAGCATGATGAGTTGCATGAAGATGATGTGATTGTTCACAAGGATGATGTGTTAGTGGATGCTTTTTCTAGCAAAGCTAACCTCGTTGTAGATTCAATCAATCACGAAGAACCGATCTTGGCTTTCGAGTCGAGGTCCCAAGAACCCCCACAAGACGATTCGATCATTCAGGAATAACCGATCTCGGCTCTCGAGCCTTGGTCCAAAGAACCCTCACAGGAAGTATTATGTGTTCGCATGATTGATACGCACGCATTGTTCGAGTGTTTCATTCGTTATCGTTTCCTGTATTTTAGTCAACGTCTTTATGTGATCCCTTTTCCTAGGCATGACATATTGTACGTTGAGCACGTTTCCCTCATGAATGAGCACAAATGTATACGGATTTTTCATGAAAAGCTGAAACGTATGTATGTAAAGAAGTCACATACCGTGTCTCTTCCTTGGCATGACACAGTTGTAGAAAGAGCACATGAAAGTATGAGCACGAAGCATGGGCATTTCCATTGTGAATTGCCACAGTTGATTGCTCTAGATCATAGGAGAAAGATTCAATCTCATTGTTTGCGTGTATGTGGTGAACGGTTTAGCACTCCGTCTATTGGTTCATCTACATTGCATGCACAGTCTTTGAGGAAGACAAGATTTTTTCCACTCACTTTACATGGAATGGGTATATTCATGGTTTTGTGTTGGAAATGGTTTCAGGAATTTTCAGCCATGGAGACTCTTGAAGAAGGAAGAAGCATGACCCTAGACGAAGTTGAAGCATTGAAGGAGCCACAGAAGACTTTATGTCGCTTTCGGCGCGGCCCATAGAAGCAAGCATTGCAGACCTTTATGATGTTCAAGTACTGCTCGACCCACACATCAGAGTGGGCCCGCGAAGAGCCCCTTCCCGGATTCCGGATGCTGTTGGCGATCTCCCTCGACGTCATACAGTTCGGTACCAGTACCTCACTTTGAAAAGGAGGGGATGTCACGTGACACATCCAACCCTATGTGTCCGTAGACAAGCTACAGCATGACAAGGGTTCAGTCAGTCCAGTCAGTCTAGATTTAGAAGTGATCTGGCACTTTTGTGAGTCTGTTCGCAGACCGTGCATGCCCAGTCACTTAGTGTAGATGCATATCCTCTGGTTGCACACAACATGATCATAAGCATTCCCATCAGAATCCAGCAGAATCAGTCAGGGGAATTTTCCAGTGCATTTAGCCTATTTTCCCTATTTTTGACATTTTTCACTTACTAATTTAAGTGACTTTCCAACAAAAGTAAGTAGGGCAATTTTGCTAAGTTTGTATATAAGCAAACTAGAGCTAGCACTATTTGGCAGAAGAGGCAACAGGAGCCAAGCTCAGCAGGCAACTTCTCAGCAAGACAAAGACCTTGACGGTTTCCCCCACCAAGCAAGGAGGACCTCCCTTAGCGTTTTTGACAGAAGCATCTCAGGCTTGCGTTTTTGGCATCATCACACCATCGCCAAAAGACCTCAGCCAATAGCGTTTTGTATCAACATCCATCGCCAGCAAAAGAAGTCACAGGCAAGCTAGCGTTTTTTACTTCAGCAGCTCTAGTGTTTTTGGTCCCAGATTCAGCCTTCGCAGATTTAGCAAGGCAGCATTTTTCATCATCAAAGAGTAGAAGATAAAGACCAACAAGATTCAGCCTAAAGTGTAGCAGATTCAACCCGGTAAGAACCTCAGTTTTCAGCCTTAAGGAACCTCACTTTTCAGCCCTAAACCTGCAGATTTTCGGCGTCAAACACCCACCGAAAACAGCCCTTAAATCAACGTTTTTGGACTAGTCGCAGATTTCAGCCCATAGCGTTTTTGGACAGCAGTGAAAAGATTGCAGATTTCAGCCCTTGAATCGACTTCGTCATCCCCGTCGTCATCGTCGACATAGTCTAAACTTGCATCGGTCTCATGTATCACCATTGTACCAGATTGTGCAATCATAAGTAGACCACTCTCGCCGACGAGAGTGGGGCCTTCGGAGGAGGGTTTTACGTCTCTGGTGTCGTATCTCTCTTCTCTCTCTATCTCTCAGTCTCATACACTTGCACGCACAGTGTCCATTCACTTTGTTTGTGATCATAGCACTCTCTCATTAAGAACGGAAGGCCCTCCCTTCCATAAGAACAAAAGGAACCTTGAGCACAGTTCGGAACAGACCCGCTCACACTGTCGTACGTGAGGGTGGGACTGTTACTCAAGGAGACAACCAATGTTTCCCAAGTATCTGGCGATGTCATAAGCAAGAAAATAGCTTTCAGCTTATCATCGAATTGTTGAAGCCCACTGTCCTGCAGCTGACTCAACGCACCTGTAAAAACACTCAAATGCTCAAAAGCTGACTTCAAGTCATCAAGCTGCATATTCACCAACTTTCGCATCAATGCACCTGGTTCGCAGGTGTGGTGTTTTCATACTTGGACTTTAGCTTTTGCCATATTGCATAAGCAAAATCCAAACGCTTGATGTCCGTCAAAATGTCATCATTGATAGCCATTTTGATGTAGGCCATAGCCTTCTTATTTAACGTAGCCCACTCTTTGTCAAACAAACCTGGTGGCTTATTCTCTTTCAATGGATCTTCACAATCCTTTAAGAAAAGGATACCTTGCATGCATTCTTGCCAAAGATCGAAGCCTTGACCATCGAACCGTTTGATTTACATCAAACTTTTAGTGTCAGAGGCGGAAGAGGAAGAAGACATCTTAATTAACCACAAGTGTGTATACAAGGGAGATGCAATAGGCTGAAAATTTCAGCAAATAGGAGCAACAACAAGACTTTGCATACGATAGACCACAATTTCTTTACATGAAACTGTTCAAATCTGAAATTTCAGCTGAAATGTGTAATTTCAAGCACCTATACAAAGTTTTTCGCTCAATTTGTCGCGACAAACATCAATGCATGTGATCCCACAACTTTGGTACACCTATGTATTGCTGTTTTGACTTGTAATAGCCTGTAAATCACTTGTTTTGACCTAAAAACAATCTCTTTTGGGCTGTTTTGGCAGTTTTGGTGACCTTTTCGAATCCGGAAGCAAGGGGCTTCGCGATGAAAAATTGATCGCGGGAGAGCAAATTTAACTTACTGTCCAGCAGACTGCGCAGGGCTGTTTTGAAACCCTAGGGCTCTCATACCAGTTGAAAGCGCGAAGCAGAGGGTAGGATTGGGGCAAGAAGCAGCAGGCGCAGTGCAGCAGAGAGGGAGCGCTAGGGATCGAAGCAGAGAGAGAGAGAGAAGGCACGCTCGTTTATGGGGAAAACTCAATAAGTGAGTTTTTGGTTTTCCCACTTTTATTATAAGTGACTTTAAAAAAATGTGTCCAGGTTCAATATGAACCTGGACAAAGTATAAAAATGTACAAAAAGGGGTTATTTAGGCCTAAAACCCGACAACTCTTGCCTTGGCAAACGTGCATAAAACCCAAAGAATTGTACATGGTCATCTAAGAAGCCCAACTAGAGGGGCATTGTCACAAAATGATGACGTGGAAGTACTGCCTGGACAGTACAGCAAATGACTTGGCAGAAAGTATGGACAGTACGGCATGCTGACTGCACGGACTTCCGTGAAATGCATTAACAGGCTGATGACGCGGCAGCTCCATAAACCGCTCTGACAACACGCTGAAGGACAAGTACTCTAGCGAACTCCGCGAGTGTACCGGCTTGTACTATGTTGATGCAATATAAAGAAATACCGAAAGGGGCGCCAAGGTTTGAAGCCAATACTCTCTCGAGTGGAATTCTGTCACTCCGTGTCGCATGTCGTCCCTCTCTTTCAGTTCAGTTGTTATTGAAGTGCTAAAAGTCTGTTCAGTCTATTCTTTTCTATTGGCACGTGGTGCTCGTCTTGTGACAATGGTATCAAAGCATCAGGCGTGTGCTTTTCTGAAAGCATATCGGTCCTACAAAAGAGCGGACAGAGCTATTGGAATTTTATTTGAGGTATCTTCGTCCTGCGACCCCGGACTTATTAGCCACTCGCACCCTTACTTCATCACGCATCGGGCGCGCTCCCGTCTTCACCGCTCATGTCTTACAGGGCATAAGCCATTAAGATCACTTACAAGAGAAGGATCCAAGATTTGTTTCGAGTCACTGTTTTTCTCAAAAGCAGTGCCATGCAGATGTTGATGTCTATAGCTACCAAGCCGCACACTTCCAAAGATTTGGCAAGCTTTCAAGAAAAATTTTGCCCGAAGTTACATGGTTTCTGACATCTTCCTTCGAAGTGCAACTTCTGGCAAAGTAGGGAATCCTGAAATGCTTGCCATGAAAACCCTAGCAGATTATAACTTGAAATTTCTCGACATCTCTCAGTAGATGTCTCTTCACAAGCAGATGACCTTGGAGGTCCAGTGTGATTGCTATCTTGGGACTACCATCGCCGTCAAAGAAACACTATTTTTCCAAGAGCTGATGGACCATGCTCTGCTTGGCTAGGACCTTATAGAAGGAATCTAACCCTAATTTTTGGTGCAGGTTTCAGAATGGAAAGTCGGTCGACTTTTGAGCTCGACTGATGTTGAGATTGCTCTTTAAGTATGAAATCTGTTTGAGAACTTGTTTGGTGATCCTGTTTGGAATTTGTTTGAAATGGATGGTATCTGTTTTGAACCTGTCTTGGTGCCCATTTGAATTGTTTGACTCTGGTTTCAATGATTGGTGATTTTACTCCAAGGTGGAGGGTGAGAAATGATGTTTGAGAATGCTTTTTCATACTCATGGCCCGGACCCTTGTGGTTATTTGCGGGGGGAGTATTGAATGATTGAAAAGTGTTGTTACTCATGGCCCGGACCTGCATGGTTATTTACGGGGGGAGTATTAACAAGCCTGAGTAGTGGTTACTCTCAGCACCTCCAAACGACACAGGCTGCGGTCTGGGGGGGCGTTTGGTTGTAAAAGGCCTCAATATCTCATGGCCCGGACCTTTTTAGGTTATTTGCGAGAGGAGTGATGAGGGAGTCGTTGAACAGCTCATGGCGCGGCCCTGGATGGTATTTGCGCGGGAGTGTTCATCGGCGGCTTTATGTTTCTATGTCTTGTAACATGCATATGTGAGCATGTGTTGCATTGTGATGTGCCAACCACTGAATATTCCTAATTGGATGAGATTGCCTGGGTATGTAATTTTAGTGCATCAAGACACTCGTGGAAGATCGGTGTGATCTGGGTGTGATGGCTAATTTTACTACGCCAAAATATCAAGAGTTCCGATCTGGACGAAAGGAGAAACTAACTCCTTGATCCAAAGAGCCGAAAGGAGAAGCTAACTCCTTGATCAAAAGAGCCGAAAGGAGAAGCTAACTCCTTAACAAAAAAATAGCAAACTGATTGTCCCTCGGAATGACCCTCGGAAATTTTTTAGCTAACTTGAGTTGTTTTGCAGATATGCTGTAATCGCGGACGATTACTCTCTTTCAAGAAGGGGAGATGTCACAAACTGCTGACGTGTCAAAGCCCTGAAGAAGGGAGTCAACTTGCAGATGTCGGCCGAGGGGCCTAAACCCTAAGAAGAACAAGTAACAGAAGAATAAGTCCTACCAACTTATGGGGACCCCGTCCGATGGGGCCCCAAGTGACATAAAGGAAACAAAGCAGGACCCACACACACAAGAAATTGCGTAGCTGCTGATGACGTGGTAGATTTTCAAAAGTTACGATGGTTGATGACGTGGCAGGCTGTATGGATTTCCACGTTTTGCGTTGGCTGATGACGTGGCAGGCTGTACGGATTTTCGTAAATTACGCTGGCAGGTTTTTGGCATTGCTTTTGGACCAGAAGCTTTTGAGTTTTGAAGGCTTTTCACTGTAACTGCTTTTCAGGCCAAGAGCCTTTAAATATGAGGTTAGGGCTCATGCTCTGGCATGCTTCCTTGAGAAGGTGCAGAGTCTCAAGTTCGGGCTTGTACTATGTTGATGCAATATAAAGAAATACCGAAAGGGGCGCCAAGGTTTGGGTCCAATACTCTCTGGGGTGAAATTCCGCCACTCCATGTCGCGAGTCGTCTCTCTTTCAGTTCAGTTGTTATTAAAGTGCTAAAAGTCTATTCAGTCTGTTCTTTTCTATTGGCACGTGATGCTCGTTTTGTGACACCTTTGCTTTTGATTTTACACACAAGACTTCTTTGCTGATCTTTTGTCTGTATCTATGGCAACACTCCCAACCATGCCCATCTTTCCTCCCGGCGAAAAGCTTGATGGCTCCAACTCTGTCATTTGAAAGATGAAGTTCATGGTGATGCTTATGCAGTTTGACCTTTGGGACTGGCTAATCGATCCTACCAATGCCGTGTGTCCCAACCTTGCTCCTGCATGTGGTGCTCCTACATCGACATCATCAGCTACCACTTCTTCTGTAGTTACACGTGCTAGCTCCTCATCTACTTCTTCTCATGGTACTGCTTCTGGCGGATCAGGTACTGTGGTTACATAGGCTATGGTGGATCAGTGAAATCTAAACCATCGCAGAGTTTACTCTTTCTTACTCATCAACTGTGCGGATAGCGAGTTGACGTCTTTACGTTCTCACATCACTGCACATGAGGTATGGGGTTTCCTTTGCAACATGTACGAGACGAAGACACCCTGAAGGATCCTCGCTCTAGAAAGACTTTGATGGACTTACAGGTCTCGTCATTTTCGATTACCCAAGACTTCATATCCCGCATGCTTCTGCTCCGTGATGAGCTAGCAACTTGTGGACACCAGATCTCTTCCGAGGGCATGGCAATTCGGTTGCTAGTCAAGCTTCCTGACACTTATGATTCCTTGTTCCAGTCACTTACTACCTCCACGTGCCCTACTCCTATCACTTGGGAGGAGCTCTTACCCGTTCTGCAGCAGATAGCTTCGCGCATTCAGGACAGAGCCACCTCAAACGCCTCTGCGGGTGCTATTGCATTGGTTTCTACATCCAGTAGGGGTGGTAGTGCTCTCGGACAGTCTTGACCTAGTTGTACACCTTCTCGCCCTGACATTACTTGTACCTATTGTGGAAAGAAAGATCATTTTGCAGCAAAATATTATAAACGACGACGGGACCGCAAGAAGGATTCGGATCCTGAGGATGGGACGGCTTCTGAACAGACGTCTGTCACCGCCATCTCTAACCCCTCACAGGCCGATGGCTTCACCCCCTAGTTTCATCCACCTCCTTCCCTCTTATGATCGAGATCACTTTTTGGCTTGGAGTTTGCCGATTTACAACCTTTTGTGTCAGAGTGCTCTGCTTCAGGGGGTTCTCTCTTCCGTCTCTCTCTCTTCTGCCCCCCTCCACCGATGAGCTTCCTACTCGTCTTCCATCTTTCCCTCATATATCCTCTTCAGCGACTTGTTCTGTTGTTAGCCTCTCCATCAACTTTCTTGTGCGACTTGATCAGCCTGACCTAGCTTCAGTCATCGTCACATTGGTACTCGACGGTTCGTCATTTTTTGTTTGGCAGGCGCTTCTTCTTTTCACACTCCAGATTTGCCAGGCGTGTTGCATCTTCTTCCTCAGCGACTCCGCATCTGTCGTTGAGGGGGTTGTTAGATTCTTCACCTCTAGATGCTTCGCATCTTGCCTACAGGCTTCACACACATCACGTGCACCGGCCCTTGGTTGTGGGTTGGCCACCCGTACACCTGCTGGACAGGGATCTTCAGGCACATTTAGGGTTTTGCTCAGCACTTTGCCCAGCCGGACCTATTCTCGTCTTTTTCCATTTTTTCCTCATTTATGTTTTCGTGCATTGTCGTTGGGGCTTCTAGTCTGCCCTACCTACTCCCTATTCTCCTATATATAGGAGGGGGGGGGGGGGGGGGGGGGGGGGGGGGGGGGATACACTCTCCCATTCATCTTGCCATCTTGTACACAAGAGTTTTTGCAATCTGGAGTTATTGGGGCTTGCCAGCCTTTTCCATCCGTCTCTTGTGTGTCCATCGCCATTCTCTCTCTCTCTCTCTCTCTCTCTCTCTCTCTCTCTCTCTCTCTCTCTCTCTCTCTCTCTCTCTCTCTCCACCTTCCGCTACTCACTCCGACAGTATAGACTTCTCCCCAGTAATAAAGATGCAGCAGCCCATCTTCTTGTCCCCAGTGCTATGTCGATCTTCTCACTCTTTCTCTCTATATCAATTGGCTTCGATATTGAGTGATAAATTCTATTTATCTGGCTATATTTTTATATTGTTATGCGCTCCCGTTTGTGACGGTTGCTGATGTCGGGGACAAGCTAAGTGCCATCTAACCAAATTGGTGACAGCATATGTATGATCAGGTCGACCACTGACCTACAGTCGCAATGTACAAAGCTAACCATCCTGCCCGAAGTCCAAAGTGTTTGGATAATTAGGGAAGCCTACAACATAGACTTGGACACGCATAGTGCCCATGTCCTAAACCGTGGATCCCGGAATACCATTGTGAGAAGTCCTCTGCTAATGGTTGAAGCTCAAAAGGAATCTCATGGAAGGAGAAAGTGACCAGGAAGCGAGGGATAGCTACCAGCACTTGAACTCCTCCATTGAGAATCCTTGAGGGGTGAGTAACACCAGACAGAAACCCGGTTAAAGGATGATGCAGCATGGACGCCGCCATCGGAGCATCAAAAAAGTGAACCATCAAAAGACCTACCCAATAAAAGACAACTCCAAGATCCTGCCCGTAACAACAGACAAGGAAATAAGCTTTAATTCAACAGTCCTTAATGGCTTTCAACAGTTTCAGGAGTCCCTTAATGCACAATGCACGTCAAAGGAAGAAGGTGCACACACACACACACAATAAAAAGAGAGAGGAGTGCACCATATCAAGGAGCTCCAAGACCGAGGGACCAAGCTTGGAAAACTGGCGCTGCAAGATGAGGCCACTGGTGCGGAAGCCATGCAGACACAGCACTTTCAACCTCTTTATCTCCCCATTAATGACATCACTTGCACCACCTTCCCCGAGCTTGTGGTGCTCTTTTGTGGGAGCCATTAGTGAACTTCGGAAATGTACCTCAATTCTCCTGCCTGTAAACTTCAAATCTCATTAACACGAGCTCCCATTGGCGCGAGTGGGCAGAAGCGTGTGCCACACTAGTGCTGGAAGCCACAACTCTTTCCACATCGACCTGCGCAGGTCAGGCTGCAGCTGATCGATCGTGGATTCCTTGTGAACAGCGCCCCGAGCCGCCACCCCCCTCAGCACTATCTCACACGGGCATGGGCAGGAGGGGATCCATGCTTCAACGATTTTTCCAAAATCGTTGAGACATACTCGGGTGCATCAAAAATTGGGTGCGCCATCTAATGCGCTTTGTGTAAATTCGGCAAAATAGGTAAACTTGGGTGCATCAAAAATTGAAAATTCGGGCCGCCCCCCTCCAACCTCCCCCAGATTTGAACAGAGGGCATACATTCGGGACACTTGTGTAAATTCGAGAAAATTGATAAATTTGAGGGGCGTCGCAAGATCGACGGCCCACGATTCTCGCGCTCCGGGAATTAGGCGTAGGCCATTGATCCCCTCCTGCCCATGCCCGTGTGAGATAGTGATGAAGCCCCCTCTGCCCCCCCCCCCCCCCCCCCCCCCCCCCCCCCCCCCAAAATACTTGAACTAAAGGAAGTGGTGGCCAGTCACCAAGTAGAATGACCTCAACTTTAAGTGCCACGGGGTCCCAACCATGGGATCAATGGCTCTTGTGCAAAATCAAGGGCATTCTTAGATCTCGACCATCGATGCATAAAAATTAAACTCGGGATCCCAAGTCAAGTTTTTATGTCGAGATCTATTGTTTTAAGTTTAAGTTCATGGAAAAACACATCTATTTCAAGAAAGCGCACGCGGGCATGATGGTTAAGGCCTCGGACTCTCAAGCTGGTGGTGAGGGTTTAAATCCCAGCTAGGGAAGTAAGGGCATGTCGAGATTAGGGGCCCCGTGGCCAGTAAAAACTAAACTTGGGATCCCGAGATTAGTTTTGAAAAAATAAGTTTAGTTTCAGTAGATTGATGGTCCAGATCGATCTTTCACTTGGGACCATTAGCCCTCAATGTATTTCAAGATGTGCTTCACTGCTTCCCAATTCTTTCTGTCTGGATTTTCCATATACCTGCTAACCACTCCCACTACATATGCAATGTCTGGCCGTGTGCTAACCATGGCGAACATGAGACTGCCAACTGCCGAAGAATACGGCACCTTTGCCAGCGCTGCCTTTTCAGCATCAGATTTGGGACAATCATGCTTGCTAAGTTTTTTCGTATGCAGCCATTGGGGTACTCAATGCTTTCCCCCTTACCTATTAAAACGTTGCAAGACCTAGTGAATATACTCTTTTTGTGAGAGTTCAAGTATACCACGTTTGCGATCTCTCTTGATGCGCATACCAAGAAAGTGATGTGCATCACCCAAATCTTTCATAGAAGACTGCTTGCTTAAGGCATCCTTAAGAAGTGCAATCTCATCTTTTGACTTCCCCGCTATGAGCATATCATCCACGTACAAAATCAGAATGATGAGGGAACCATCGTTCAACCTCCTTGTGTACAGGCAATGATCCTCTTGGCTCCTTACATAACCCTAGGACCGGATGTACTTATCGAACTTGATGTACCATTACCTTGAGCCTTGCTTTAACCCATCCAAATCCTTCTTGAGTCTAGACACCAGTTCTGCCCGTGTTGACTTCTCGGGCTTTATCGCAAAACCTTCTGATTGTTTCATGTAGACAACCTCTTCAAGATCCCCATGAAGAAACGATGTCTTCACATCCATTTGGATCAATTCCATGTCCTCGATGGCTACTAGACCAAGCACAAGACGCAGTGTAGTCATCTTGACCATGGGAGAAAAGATTTCAAAGAAATCAACGCCTTTCGTTTCCTTGAACCCTTTTGCAATCAATCTAGCCTTATACTTAGGCTCGGGATCGTCTATGGTATACTTATTTTTGTACACCCATTTGCATGGCAATGCCTGTTTACTTGCAAGTAACTCTATTAATTTCCAAGTTTCATTTGCTAAGATTGAGTTATACTCAGATTGCATAGCCTCTTCCCACTGCATGGTATCGTCCATTTTAATGGCCTCTTTGTAACAAGTGGGCTATGATGTGGAACCTTCAAAAAAGACATGTTCTCCTTCCAAAAAGGAAACATGACTTCTTTTCCCAGCCACAAATCTCTTGTAACAGTCTTGAGCATGCCTTACATTAGGATGAGCAATGCATGGCATGTCCATGTGTTTAGTGGAGAAAGTCATTTTTCAATTGAACATTTTTAATTAGTGGCCAACCCCATCAGAATTAGTGACCTAGTTCAATACCCATACGTGATAATAAAGGGTTGAATCTAGTATAATCATATTTGAAACTGTTATAAACAAACTCTAGTGGTTGGTAGGTAATTCTCACAATCAATGTGCTTTCTATTAGCATAGGAAGTACTTGATTAAAAGCGCAATCTGAGCATCAGTCCGAGGATGAACAGTTGTACTAAGATTGAGGGTAGTACCCAATATTGCTCTCCACAAAATCACCTTCAAAATTCCTATTGCAATCATGCACAATATCACTAGGAAGGCCATATACACTTTTCCACAAGGCTAACAATTTCAAACCTATCATAGGTAAAACTACTCTAGAATCCATAGAGATACAATCGTACTTTCCATTAGGGATTTTAGAGGGATGAAAGAGCCCATCTACCTTAAGTCATTCTGCCTTTATCACTTAACACTTCTAGCAAAAAAAACACTCATATACATCCTTATGGAAATATGGCCAACAGACTTGCCTTCTAACTAGTGCATATGACTTCATAATACTAGACTAGCTTGTACTTCGACTATCGTGACACTCAAAAGAATTTGGTACCTAGTGCCTAAGTCCAAGGGTACACATATTCTCCCCTTGCGGAGAAAGTGAGAAAGTACCCATGTTCGATTGTAAAATTTCTCTATCATTGAAGTACGTCACTTCAGAAAGTGGAGTTGTGTGTAGAGGTTTGGAGGATTGTGTTCACCTTTTGGATGTTTTCAGTCCTACCTACAACTTTTCTCCTGTGTAGTCATGTCCTTGATTATGGGTTGGCCCCCCTTTCACCCTCCTGATAGGGACACATGGTTTACAGGAATTTTTCATTTTATTTTTTTCCCAGCTTTGTGGAAACTTTGTGGGGCATTTTTAATGGTTTTTCTCGACCCAAAGTTGTCTCACTATATCAATGATGTCCTAGTCCACTCTTTGGATATCTTGTATCATCCTGCCTTTAGATTTATTAACTTTTTGGCTTCTTCTTCTTCTTATTCTCTCTCTCTCTCTCTCTCTCTCTCTCTCTCTCTCTCTCTCTCTCTCTCTCTCTCTCTCTCTCTCTCTCTCTCGCGTGTTTTGCATGTTCATGTTTCTCTTCCGGCCATTCCACAGTTTGACATGGTATCAAAGAACCTCTTTATAGTAGATCTCTCATTGCCCTCTTCTCTTGCACTCCTCCTTTTCTTGATCACACCACTTATGGCTTCTCATGTTTTTGAAGACCCAACGTTAAACTTGACTTATGATGCCTTGTTTCAGCATAAGTAAATTTTTTTAATGCTATCATTGTTTTAACCTATGGTTTGCATTGAATTTTTTATATATCACAAGCCTAGACCATCGTTTTGTTTTAATGTACTGTCAATCTTTCACCCATCATAGAAGTTGGATTTTTCCAAATTTATAATTTGGAAGATGAAGGTCATGGTTATTCTCATGGTGACCGGATGTTGTACTTCATCATTGGTTGTTATGCAAGCCAAATTGATACTTGGAATGAGACCAACTACAAGGTGTTTTCCTACTTGTGCATCAATTGTGTAGACTCCGTGATTTCACTTCTTACATCATTTCAATCAACACATAAGGTTTGGGATTACCTTTGCAGCAATATGAGATGGTTAACTCCGATTGGATCCTTGCTCTTGAGAGGACTCTACTCAGTTTGTAATACGCATAGTTCCCTTTTGTTTATGCTCTTATTTCTTGTATACAATAGGTTTGAGATGAGCTCTCAGTTTTGAGTGGCAAGTCCACTATATCTACAAATTCAACAAGAAGTCCTACCCTCAAGCTTCATACTTGAATCGATGTGAACCAGCAACTGGCTACAACGAAAGAAGAAAATTGGGTCACTCCTCTTGATGGGCTACCACAAGAGGCAATGTTGAGGTATTGTCTACTCTACCTTGCGTTAACACTCAAGCAACAACATACATGTGGTCACCATCATATTTCCAATATTTTGTGGATTTTCTATGATGGGTATTTGTAGTGGTTTTGCCCAACTAGAGTTGGCTCTGCAATAGATGGGAGCATGGGTTTCTACAAAATCAACAGAATAGCATACAACAAGAAACAAAATCTACAGATTTTCATACCTTAAAGATCATGTAAACACGTAATCCAAAGCAAGATTGATCACACACACACACACACACACACACACACACACACAGACATCGAGCGCAAGCAAGTGCATCTCCTAGATAGAGTGCTACATAGGCACGGAGAGAGGAGATGTGAGAAGAGAGAAGAGAGAAGAGGAGCAGAGGGCATTGGGTGCAATCTCTCCCCGTGCAAGAGTGATCATTTTCCTCTTGCACCTATTATGTATAGATTTTTTCAATGCTCAAAATGATTACAAACCCAGACATAAATGACCATTGCTCATAGAAAGCTCTTTAATGATAAAATATCTATTAACTTGTTATCTTGTTGCATGCATAGTCCATAAATCAAGCGTGCCTTTGCCACGAGTTTGCCACATGTTAGCTATAATAAGAATCAATTGTCCTTAGTTGCACCATTATTAATTTGCAAATCATACTTGTCAAAAATATAAAAATAAAAACTCATAATATTATACCTGTTTATTTTCTTATGCCTTCTATCATCCACATACTGTATATTCTAGTGTCCCATACCACGAGAATAGGTAGTATATGTCATTTCCTGATTACAGTATCAGGATGATTGGTCATAGTCATCATTCAATAAACAAGTTCCATTGATTCCAAATCAAAAATCATACACTGTCAACATCATATGATCATATACCAAATCCAAACCACTTCCATTATATGCCCGAGTAACAAAATCAAACTAGAGGAATTGATGCTAGTCGCTAAAGCATGATTTTATAATCAGTCTTGCCTAAATCAACAAATCGACACCAATTGGACATGTTGCATAATCAGTGAATCTACACTTGTGATGCCTCAATCAGTGGATCTGCACTTATATTGTTCAAGTTGGTGAATCTATTGTTTGTGGTGGTGCTTCCTAAATTGACGAATCTACACTTTTAACTGGTGTTTCTTAGATCGGTGAATCAACACCAGGACAAGCATTTTCACACTGTGTGAATCGGTGAATTTGTGTAATGAGCCATGTGAGTTTCTCTTGTTTGTGAAAGGTAATCTGAGTGCCTAATACTTCTTATTGGCCAGAGACCAATGGACAAGGCAAGAAAAAAAAAGACATTTACTACCTAGTTGACAACAAATTGGAGTAGGCTCGAATAGTGAAGTACAAGTTGTTGTCGATCATTCCAAATTACCATAGCTCATGCAATTAGCTTTATGGGTTTATAACAAAGCACTCCAAGAGTAATTCCAGTCAATGCAAGTACAATCCATGACTTAAGAGAGAGTTTGTTTGTTTCACAACTCATAATATACTAAGTGACTTTGTAAAAGGAAAACCGATAGTAGAAGAGGACTTATAATGTTATTGTGGAACCTTGTCAGAAATTATCCTACTCATTTGAACTTAGTGATCAAACCAAGAATGATCTTTTTAGATGTACATACTTAGAATCATTAGTAGACCAACAAATCTAGAGAATCTTGGAGTAAAAGCCAATTAAAGTAAATGAATAAGTAAGTAGGTCATATGGGATTCTTATATGAAATATTCTATAGTTGGGGCATGATCACACTACACATGGCTAGGGGCCATGGCCGAGCATGGGAGCCACCTCTAAGCTAGATAAGAATTAAGACCTCCAAGCGTCAACACCAATATGACTTTACCAATGTAGAGTGTTGGCGGCCCTCATGGGAGTGGCAGAGTCGTGTGTGCATGTGCATGTGTATGCAGATATGTTGTGTGTTAGACTACATAAAGCTCCACTGCAATCACTGCTACATTGATATGAGAGCTGTAGGCCAATTCTCCTTCTCACGACCATGAGAAAGGGAGTGGAAAAGTTGTGTGTGTGTGTGTGTGTGTGTGACAGTAGCAAGCTACACTTCAATCGTTGCTACATTAGTATCAGAGCTGTTGGCCAATTTTCCTTCTCCTACTCTTGCCATAGCTATCGCCCGCTACTACCGTACGGCCTCTTATCGGTTGTTGCCCCCAAAGCTACACCACTCTACTAGGCAGCGATGTCTCTCTCGAGTGCCCCCATTGGACGATGGCAAGCTTGCATAGTGCCAATGCCCTGGAGGATGCCATGTGCCATAGCAAGTAGCTTTTTGAGCTCCCTCAATCATCATGGCACTTGGCCGCTATTGCAAGTGCATAGGGCCTACAAGCAACCTTGATATGCCTTGTTTAGCTTGCGAGTTTCCCTATTGAGGGAGCTCAACATTACATCTTTGGCCTGTTTTTGGTGGGAAGTCACCATCAAAGTCACCGCCAGATCCTTTTTTTCTCTCAGACTTATGCTATCCTTAAGGGCTTGTTCCTACTCAAGAAAGTCTATTAATTTATTTGCTACTAGCATATGTACACCACGCAATAAGAGAAAGCTGGAGCACACTTGGTTGCGACCAAATTAGGGCACTAAATATAGTAGAATTCAAATGAATAAGGAAAGGGATTGCAAGCGAAAAGACAAAATTATTAAAGGAGTAGGCCTTACACATGGACGAGATCAACAACACTCGGCTGTCGGGGGTGTTTGTTTTGAGATCTTGGTTGTCGTCGACACTCTCCATCACAACCATCTTTGGCACACTGTAGGAAGCGTTTTCTACATTTGTGCATAAATTTCTTAGCTTACTTTTTTTTGTCTTTTTCAAAGCATTAATTTTTTTTTTTGCTTTTCAAAAGTTACAACAATGGAAAACGATCAAAATCAAAAGCAACCTACTGATTGAGGAAGTAGGTGAAGAATGGGATGTGCCATCCCATGAGCAGCATATGATAGTACATGGGGTAGAAAACATAGAGCTACAATTATAGACTTTGTTTGCTGCTCTAGATGATCACAAAGATCAAATGACTAAGTTGACTGAATACATGCACAAAGAAAAGCAACCAATGCCACAACCTTGTGTGCCATCCTATCCAAATATGCCTTCCATATCTAAGGACGGTGGAATCATATACAAAGAGGATGTTATACCTTCTCTTGACACCCACTCGAGACCTAGAGAAAGCCTTGTCTTCAAAGAATTGAAACGTCCTCAATTTACTAACGAAGAAAATGATATAAATAAAGATACTATCTATACTTTCCTATAAAAAGGGCAAGACCTTCATAGGTCAAAAAAATACCCCACCTGAGTACCAACCACTTGAGGCTAGTCTATCATTGGGGCCAAAAGCCTACAAATGGTGGATGAATCTCAAGGCATTAGGAAACATTTCAGGGGATTGGGCTCAATTTGAAAATATTTTTGTGAAAGAATTTCTCCCTCAAAATGAACCAAAAAGAAATTTGGAGGATTGGGATAAACATACACAACAAGGTAGGCCTTTTCTTAATTGTTCATTGTAGAGTATAGAAAAATAATCTTCTTGACTTGAGGGAATAGATGACTTTCACAAAATACAAGGTTTAAACGGGGATTAGATATACACTTCAAGTGAGAGGCCGTACAAAGAAGTGCACTTGAAACTTGCAAGGAAGCAATTATATTTGCACAAATTTATGAAGATACTACTCGCTTAACAACTTCTAATCCCACTCAAATTGAGCCCAAGTCCACAGATACGGGGGTATCATAGCCTTTTCTATCAACCAAGAAATTAAGTCTTTCTCAACAACCAAGTGCTCACCAATATGTCATCTCCACGGTGCAGGGTTAAGAAAGAAGATATGGGATACAATAGTATCCAATTTGGAAGTTGAGATACAAGGGTATAAAGACATTCTTGACTTCCAAATTATGAATATAGATCGTGTGGACTTGGTTTTGGGAAGGGAATGTTTGAAACGGAGTTGCCAACAAAACTCAATAGAATTTGAAAAAGAAGGTAAAAATTTTGCTATACAATATGAGCATGATGTACAGAATAGTCCTTTTGATAAGTTCTCTTGAGTTGCAAAAGCTTGTAAATAAATATTATTGTGATGCATATATGCTTTGGTGTCAATCTATTGTAAATAAGGACTTTGATGTGGAAATGAAAGATCAGGATTCCTACCCATCTTTTTCTTCTTGTAGTGATTGTGAAAGTGGTTTGAAAGTCTTGCATAGAAGAATTTAAAGATGTTTTTCCTATTGATTTACCAAAGGATTTGCCTCATGAAAGGGTGAATTTAATCATGCTATTGATTTACTCAAAGATTCAAAGCCTGTCTATAAACCACCTTATAGACTAGGCCAAGCACAACACATAGAAGAAGAAAAAAAATTGCAAACATATTATGTAGATAAAGGTTTTATTAAACCGATCAATCCTCCATGGGCTTCATCAACTTTATTGATGAAGAAAAAGGATGGTTCTATGCAACTTTGTGTCGACTATAGAGCATTAAACAATCTCCAAATCAAGAATAGATTCCCTATGCTTAGAATGGAAGATCTTTTTTATCAGTTAGAGGAAGCCCATTATTTTACAAAGATTGACTTGTGGTCTGATTATCATCAAGCTAGAATGAAAGTTGAAGATATATAAAAACTAGTCTTTTGGACTAGATATCAACATTATGAGTTTCTGGTAATTCCTTTTGGCCTTATCAATGCACAAGCTACTTTTATGGATCATGAATAGTGTTTTAAGGCCCTATCTAGGCAAATGTGTACTAGTCTTTCTTGATGAAATCCTCATCTATAATCGTACTCTAGAAGAGAATTTAGAACATCTTAGGAAAGTGTTCCAATTGCTCAAAGAAAATCCTCTCTATGCAAAGAAATCCAAATGTGAATTCTTTGCAAAACATATATATATACCTTGGTCATATCATTTCTAGAGATGGAATTACGATGGATTAAAAAAAGGTCCAAGCCATTTTACAATGGTCTAAACCTAAGAACCTAGAAGAGTTGCTGATCTTCTTAGGAATGTTTAGGTTTTATCGTAGATTCATTAAAGATTATGCCAAGATAGTAGTTCCATGAGTACCAACTCAAAGGAAAGGGAAAAACCTTTGAGAGGGGGAAAATTAAAAGAAAAGTATGCAAAAATTAAAGGTAGCAATAGCTACAACTTCAATTTTATACATAGTGGATCCCAATAAACCTTTTGTGGGTTGAGACAGATGCTAGTAATTTTGATGTAGGTGTCGTTCTAACTCAAGAGGGTCGACAATAGAATTTAGAAGAAAAAAGCTAGATCATGCACAACAAAATTACTCAGCATATGAGAGGGAGTTGTATGCTATCGTCCATGCATTGAAGAAATGAAAGCACTATTTATATGGTGCTAAGGTTAAGATTTTGTTTGATCAAGAAAGCATTAAGTGGATTTCCAATCAAATAGAATTGAAAGGTCGGAAGTCTAGATGGGCTAAACTCCTACAAGAGTTTGATTATGAGCTTAGGTATCGTAAAGGGAACTATAATGTAGTAGCAGATTCCCTTAGCAGGATGCCTATGATAAATGAATTGATTTTTACTCGATTCAATACTGATCTACTTGAATCATTAAGAGACAAATGTTTGGTTGATCCTACATATTCCAAGATATGGGAAACCATTCAAAGGGGATTCGGAACAAGAGGTTTCCAATGAGAATGAAGCATCGACGAGTGCTTCAAAAGGATTTAAGTGGAAGAATTTTTCCATAGATGATGGCTATTTACTCTACAAAGGTAGAGTATGTGTCCCAAAAAATGAAGATATTAGGTGCCATATACTCTACGAGTGTCATGATAGTCCAAGTGTGGGACACCCAATTGTAAACAAGACTTGTAGTCTTGTTAAGAGGCAATTTTGTTGGCATGGAATGTATGAGGATGTACTTGAATCTATAGCTTAATGTGGAAAACGCTAGATCAATAAGGCTAAAATGCTTAAGATGGGAGGATTACTCCATCCATTAGACATTCCTTTAGGGAAATGGGAGACTATCTCCACAGATTTATTGTTTGATTAACTAGAATACACAGCGAGCATGACTTTGTCTGGGTAATAATGGATAGATTAACCAAAATGGCCAACCAAATTTGATGTTAAAACTTCTGAATTGGCTAGGTTATTCATAGAAAATCTCTATCGACTGTATGGCTTACCAACAGACATTGTGTTAGATAGAGATAGAAAGTTCGATAGCCATTTTTGAAGAGCTGTATTTAAGAGTTTGGACACTAAACTAAGCATGAGATGATTGAGCATCCTCAAGCAGATGGTCAGACTGAAAGGGTTGATCAAATCATAGAAGATATGCTACAAGAACATGTAAGTAAATGGAAAAGTAATTGGGAAAAACACTTTTTACCTATAGTAGAGTTTGCATATAATAGTGTCAAGCACTCTTTTTCTAGATATAGTCCATTCATGTTAATGTATGGGTTTTAGCCTAGAGCTTCTTATGCAGTAGGATTGCAAAAGGAAAAGGTTCAGGGAGCTAAAGATTTTTTGGAATATATGAATGAAATGCTTAAACTTGCTAAAGACGGTATTAAAAAGACTCAAGGTAGAGCAAAGACGTATACTGATTTGCATAGAAGGCCTCCCTTACCTTTGAGGAAGGGGAGAGAGTCTATTTAAAAGTGCCTGAAAAGTCTAAAACCATGAAGACAGGACAAATTTACCAAGATTTCCACCAAGGTATTGTGGACCTTACACAATACTAAAGAAAGTTGGAAGTTTGGCTTACAAACTCCAATTACCAATACAAGTGGCATACTAAAGAAAGTTAGAGATATGGCTTACAAACTCCAATTACTAGATACAAGTGGCATACTACAGAAAGTTGAAGATATGGCTTACAAGCTCCAACTACCAAATATAAGTGGCATACATCTAGTATTCCACATTAGCAGACTCAAAAAGAAATTGGGTCAATCTGACAATCTTGTTCAAGATAATCAGATAGTGGAACTCATAGATACTCAATATCTTCCACATGAACCAAAAAAAGTAACTAAACACTAAAGAAAAAAGAGCTAGAAATACAATTCATAAAGAGTGTTTAGTTCAGTGGAAAGATTGTGCTAAACAAAGTTCAATATGGTAGTGAGTGAGAATTTTCCATAAAAGGTTCCCTAACTTTAGGATTGTTCCTTCCAACAAAACTTTCGAGGATGAAGATTCTTCTTATGGGGGAAGGAATGTGAAATATCCTGTAGTTGCGGCATGCTCACACTACTCGTGGCTAGGGGTGATGGCCGAGCATGGGAACAACCTCTAAGCTACATAAGAATTAAGACCGCCAAGTTTTGGCACCAATATGAGTTTCCGCATGCACGCTCACAAGCCATGAGAAAGGGAGTGGCAAAGTCGTGCGCGCGCGTGTGGTTGTTTTAACATAAATAATAACACATAATTGAACTTCTACATTCAAAAGACAACTGGCTCCAGAGAAAGGGAAATGATAAGTACAAAACCAACTTAGTCTTAGAATTATTTTTGTACAATGGTCATAAGAATGAAGCCTCATTCGAGTATACAAAAATTAGAAGTACTTCCCCTGCAGTAGGTGTATGTGTAATCATGTGTGGACAATTGCTTTTAAGCCAAAAAAAAAAACCTCCAAGATAAGATAGAGTCCTTACTTGAATCCATCCAAACTAGACAACACATATGTTAGCCTTGGATGTGTTTTACAGGTATCAATGGACTATACAAGTCTTTGCAAATTGTGACAAACTTATTTTGCAGATACATCCACGAATTGAATTATGTCTAAGAAAATCGTTGTTGTATACCAAATTCTTGATAGATGGTTGATACTTCTAGCCAAAAAGTACATTGTCAAATAATTTGTGGTTCCCAAAAAGTAAGTCAAAACACTCACAAAAACGTGTTTTAGGGTGTATCCAATCAAAAAGCTCATTTTGAAAGAGACAATGTACGTAAATAAAGTCTTGGCTTGGAGCTTTTTTGTTGAGAAATTGCCTTCCACATGGGCTCACTGCCACCTGCATGTTCATCAATGATTACAAATCAAGAATGTTTCTGATTGGGGTGCTCTTGCCTCTTCCTCTAGTGTAGCTACGAGATTTCCCTCTATTAGAGGAAGAGCTAGGTGTCAAGAAAGATGTAAAAGAGTTGGGAGTAGCAAGGGAAGTGGGTCTTTTCTGTGAAGAGAGTCATCTTCATCAATACAAAGCTTGAGTAAGCTAGTGATAATCTTTACACCTTTGTAATTGGCATAAGTGGTTAGATAAATCCCACGTTCATCAGACTTTAGTTCTTTCAAGATATCCAACATTATCCCTTGAAAGATGTTGAAAGAAATTTGAGCAATTACTACCTATTTAGCTTGGCCACCCAACCAAGAACAAATAAGGGGGAGATGAAAATCCACTGGTTTTTCAGGGAAGAGTAGGTCAAGATGGTTGAGAATAAACCAAATGGCATGGTCAAACCACATGATGCTGGATTTGAAGCTTTAGGGTCAAGAAACTTGCAAGCACATTTGACATAGGGTCAAAAATTATTCCAAATGGATTTTGTGTAGAAATCTGGGTTACTTTTGGCAAACTCCATGTTCCCCTTTGTTCGAATATAGAGACCTGTATTAGAAGGGTTTTTGGAATGATCAATGAGGTTGAGGTTGAAGGGGGCTTTAATGAGTTCCCCTTTGTCAAGGAACTATCCACCTTTCAAAATTTTGAGTTTGCAGTCTTCTACAGTAGAGGCAGGAAGATTAGCTAGATAGACCCAGGTTTCACTAAGAATTGGTGCTAGAAAGGCTTTGTTGGGTAAGACCCAGAGTTGATGGTCTACCCCAAAAGATTCAATTTCAATGTGCCGAACGGGTAGGAAAGGAAAGACTTTGGAGATTTTTGGTACCATTTCTAAGATGTTAGAGTCATTGAGGGAACAAAGATTACTATAAAATTCTTTGACGGCTTCTAGAGTCGCACTATCCCTACAAAAGATACCACCTGTTTGAGGGATAGCTGGAGTAGCTGGGGTGCTGATAAAAGAAGGATTGAGGCCACAAAGTTTTTTTCAAAAAGTTCGACATATCAGCTCTTGAAAATGAGAATAGGGCAAGCTCATGCTGATATTGTATAGAAAGTATAAGAAGTTGGGCTATGTACTGGGAATTAAGATTAACACCATCTTTGGAATCCTTGTCCAAGGTAGCCAAAACTTTGACCCAATCATTGAAAGACAAAATGTGCAAAATAGACATCTTTTTGTCTGTGGTAAGAGCCGAGTCATATATTAGTTGGGAAGCATCCAGGCTGCTAATACATCTGAGGACAAGAGATATTGCTACAAAAAGTGGTTCAGAGGATAATTCCAAGCCTTGCAAGAGAGCAAGGGTATGCAATATACAAAAAAATTTAGTGAGGCTATGACTGGTTTTTGTAGTAAGTAACACAATTTTTGGCTTTTCTAGCCAGGAAGGGTCGAGTTCTAAATGCTAGGGCCTTTTTTGGAGTATGGTCTTTTAGGTAAAATTTAATCTGCTCTAGAATCCATGTATGATTCTCTAGGTTGTAATTTACTTTCATGGGGGGTTGTCATTCTAAATTGTTTGTGCTCTTGAAAGGAAATATATAAATATGATTAGTCTTGTAGATTGGGCCTGCACTCCTTAAACTGACAAAGTCAGAGACTATGATAGCCGTGAGCAGGAAACGAGAAAGTTAGTCTATGAAGGACCACCTAACACCAGTCAACTAGTCAAGGGATTATAGACTGTGGGTCCAAACCTAGAGCTAGGTCTCAAAACAAGTTTCTAAAGCCAGCGTCCCGGTTTCCCCATAATAATGGAAAAACCGTATGTTTAGGACATGTGATTAGCTGTTTTAACATAAATAATGACACATACTTGAACTTTTACATTCAAAAGACCGTTGGCTCCAGAGAAAGGGAAATGATAATTACAAAAACAACTCAATCTTAGAATTATTTTTGTACAATGCTTATAAGAATGAAACCTCATTCCAGGATACAGATATCAAAAGTACTTTCCATGCAGTAGGTGTATGTGTAATCATGTGTGGATAACTGCTTTTAAGCCAACGACCCAAAAATTCACTAAGCCAACCCAAACGGTGGGTTTTACCAGATTTTATAAGTGGCAGTCATCATGATACAAAGTTACAGCGACAGTATCGAGTGTAAGAACCAATAAACATTGGGGGTATACCCCCCATCCCAAAGCTCCATTATGTACCGGCAGGATACTTACTATTCCAATGTCAGGCCAAGCGGTTGTTACCATATACTTCACTTCAATATCAGTGCGTAGAAAAAAAACCTTTTTTTGTACTTAGTCAATCTCAAAATGGTGGGCTTTACCATGCTTAAAGCCAGAGTGGTCATGATGCCAAGCTTAAGTGATAGTTCATACTCAAAAATTCAGTTATACACCAAGGGTATACCCCTCATCCCAAAATCTTTTTGATAAATAGTATGCGCCGTCTATTTACTTACCATCAGATTTTGCCAAACGAAGCAATTAAACATATATATCTCCTATTCAAAGAAAACCAGTGAACCAGTTAACGCATCACATCAGAATACTATTGTGTAAAGCGACCATATTTAATATGCCACAACCCCAAATTTTTAAGGATTACCATCATCAAACTGTATGCAGCTTTTACTGAAAGAATCCAAAACCCAATAAAGGGGTCAGGGCTTTATAAAAATCCATTCATCTCTATGCACTATTATGTAAAACAAACACATTCTATGGGCTATATCAGGCATCATGTGTAGGTGATCAATATATCATAGCATGGTTATGTTTGAAATTTAAACAAGAAAGAAAACTATGTTCAGTAGACAATAACAAACTTGGGTTTGTTGAGCTACAAGCTCCATGTTGGTGCAATAGTGATCAACACACGGTCCTCTCTCTTAAGTAAAAACACACCCAAAGCTAAGTGAGGGGCAGAAAACACCCTCACCTCTTTAAATAGAGGACAGGAGACCCCCATTATTTCTAGTGTGCGTAGAATCATCCCAAGTATCGAGTGTAGTACGCGCCTTCTAGGGAATCGACACCATGCAGCCGCATCAGTAGTGGTCCAGCTTGGTGGATCAAAGTTTTACCGCAGCATGTCCCAGTAGGGTAGGTGAGGTTTAGTAGAGAGACCCACGTTTTTACTTGCCAACTACTGCTTGAGTGGCAGTTATTACCCTATAAGGGCTCTGTCTCATGGTAGGTTTTAAACATAGTGTAAAGGTTGATAGTAGGCCCATTGTGAATGGGCCTACTACCTTATTAAAGAGATGAGAATATTACGGTTGAAGTGTAACCCGGGCCAATTGTGCTGAGTAAGTGATAGTAGAATTTTATCAATTATGTCGCATCTATTGAATCCATTAAGGCAATACTTTTGTATAAGTAGCTTGATATCTTCCCAAGCAAGGAGGTACTTGGAGGAGTAGTAGATAATTAAGTAAAGTAGACTGATACAAGTGCTAAGAGCTACTTTGTAGGGTCTATTACTATTCCTTTTTATGAACTCAAGGGTGGAAGGTTCAGAAGATCTCTTTTCCAAAGAAATTTTAGGTCATACTCTCCAACACAAGGTACATGAAGAGAAATAGAAAAGTTAAGGAATTGTACTGAGGTGCAAAAAAACCCATTGGATGTAGTGAACCCTTGTATATCATTTGGATCTATTTTCAAGCAGTTAGGATATATCTGGCAGATCTTTTTTGAAAAAAATTTATTGTTGATGCTCAGTATGTCATCCATATACCTGTAAGTGTGTCTGAACAGTAAAAGTTTATCACTTTTTTTTCCCCATGGCTCTTAGAAACCATTTGTATTCAAAGAAGGCAAGATAAATGTTACACATAAGCGGGGAGCAAGAGAAGCCCATGGGGATGCCAAGGCTTTGGTTAAAACAGTTTCCTCCAGAGAGAATGGTGCAGTTACTAAGTAACCAAGATATATAAAGACATAGCTTCTCTTCATTAAAGTGTAATGCGTGGGAAGAGTGTGTCTTTTTAATCCATCTAGGTTTCTTGAGAAGAGAAATGTAGAAGAAACCATTCTTCCTAGCATTAATAAATGCAAGTTTAATAACCTGTGATAGGATTTCTTAAGCCGAAGATCTCCTTCTATGTGAATATTCTCATAACACTGAGTAACATCTGCTGAAAAAAGATGAAAAATCTCTTTAGGGAGGTTAATAGAAACCTATGTAGAGTTTTCTGTTATCCAGAAGGGGTTGTATTGTATTTGTAAAAATTTATAGCAGATTTTTTGTTTAGAGGCACATATTAGTTCAAACTCAGCTAGTATAAGGTCAAAACAAAGAGTGATATCTTTGGTAACATCCGTAAAGATGCCATTCGAGGCATCAGATATCCATCTAAATTTATGCTTATGAATTTTGTAGGTGGGAAAAAGTATTGGTAGTTTAGTATCCTAAAGAGAATAACCCAGACTATCTAAGTGTCTTGAGATGTAACCTCTTGTAGAGATGTGTTAATTTTTGTGAATTCCTTCCCAGATACCCAGGATTGTGCTGCTTTCCAAGTTAAGTTTTTGCAAATAAGAGTGGGACAAATAGAGCTTTTATCTAGCCCTACTATGAATCAACTCTTTGATAATTTTTGAAATTCATGTGCAAGTTGTGGTGTTATCCAAGAGCTATCTGTAGATAACCATTCTCTAGGAATTTGTGAGATTTTTTGAAAAAGAACATTCTTCCATTATTTTGGTTAATTCTAGTAGGACTGTCTTCTCAAGTCGGAGAGAACTTCCAAGACCAGTTAAACACCTCAATAGAGCTGATAAGGCAAGATGTGGGTTTTTGGGAAAGTTAGGTATGTGATTTAAGCCCATTAGCCAAGATTTTCTGGACTTTGATATTTTTAATGATGCCTAGATCACAAGTACAAACATGCACACCATATGTATCCAAGTCTTTGCAGATTGTGACAAACTTATTTTGCAGATACATCCAGGAATTGAATTATGTCTAAGAAAATCGTTGTTGTATACCAAATTCTTGATAGATGGTTGTATGGGTTTTTGGGAAAGTTAGGTATGTGATTTAAGCCCATTAGCTAAGATTTTATGGACTTTGATATTTTTAATGATGCCTAGATCACAAGTACAAACATGCACACCATATGTATCCAAGTCTTTGCAAATTGTGACAAACTTATTTTGCAGATACATCCACGAATTGAATTATGTCTAAGAAAATCGTTG